>NC_133489.1:10124710-10382678 GCF_025370935.1 Choristoneura fumiferana
TTATCTTCTACGAAACATAAAATTATGCGCTGTACTTAGTATGACGATTCACCAGTTCAAGCTACATAAGTACCTAAATTTGGTCGCCATCTCCGCCCTACACGTTCCTCTCAGTAGTGGGCAATAGACCCTCTTCACGTGTGTACGTTTAAATGAAACTGATTTATATGAAATTTGGTACGGAAATTTTTGAGTCCTAGAATAGTTTTATCCCGGAAAATTTCATAGTTCCTGGATAGCGATAAATGAATTCATAGCGGACGAAGTTACTTAGTTTATATGTACAATTTCACACAAAATTTCGATAAACTCAAAGATGCAATTTCGGGCTCGAGTCTTCGTAGGCTCTCCCTCTGAACTTAGGTCAAACCACTAAGCTACCACGACTAAAATATTAGTACCTGGGTGACCGAGCAAAGCTCGGGCTAAAACTCGTTAAGAAGCGTTTTTCCAGAGATAAGACCAAGCTAGACATATTTTCCATCCCCGAAAACCCTTACATACCATTCATCGAAAGCGTTGGAGCCGTTTCCGAGATCCCCGAAATATATATACCGGGTGTGGCCTGTAACACGGGTAAATAATGAAAACATAGATTGTACTCGTCAAACTGAACAATATAAGTTCAGCGACTTTTAAAAATAATTAGTTTTTTAATTTTATTACACTTTTAAGTTTATTCGAAGAAGCAATGTAAAAAAGCAAAATGTTTGATATTTAATTTTGTAGCGTGACTGGCGATATCAGTTGGGTTCTAGGATGGCGTATATTGAATTTATGATTAAGTATTATTAGAAAAAAAAAACTAAAGTTAAATTTTTATTTTCATTAAGTGGCGCCATGATGATCCAATCACCGGTGACCTATAGACCTCTGTTTTTAATATTTCCCCGATTCTGGGCCACACACTGTAGATTTATATATATTATACAGGAATTGCTCGTTTAAAGGTATTAATCGATAGATTAACTGAGTGAGTCCCCAAACTGCGCCCGTATCAAAATGATGCTCTATATCGCACGTCCATGCTGCAATGGTGCCTAAACTCTGTCACGTCTATTAAAACTGGATGGTTTAATCTATAACAGAACTGTTAGTGTTGGCTGCCTGCCAGCGCCAAATAATTACTAGTCCATGCAGTGGTCCATCTACTGGTACACTACGGCGATTGTTAATTCAGAGGACACTCATCTATTGACACGTATTTGCTTCTGCAACTGGCCGACATTTCGAACCTCGATTCAGCTGATAACATAAATACGACGGCGCAAAAAATAAATAACTACATTTATGTCTTTTAACAGTTGCAAAAAATCGTTTTCAGCAAGCCTTTATTGCTTTCTAAGCTAAAAGCTGGCAATTCAATTCAAACCATGGTTGTTTACAAGCAATATTCACAAAGTTGTGAAACATTTTCAAATAATAATTGATGTATTATTATTGTAAGTGCGAATTCGGCGATAAGATTATAAATATCTATCATTATATTAATGAAATTAAAGATTCCTTTATAATCGTACCTATCTGACCGACCAGATGGCCTAGTGGTTAGAGAACCTGACTACGAAGCTTGAGGTCCCGGGTTCGATTCCCGTGTCGGGCAGATATTTGTATGAAAAATACGAATGTTTGTTCTCGGGTCTTGGGTGTTTAATATGTATTTAAGTATGTATCTATCTAAATAATTATATTTATCCGTTGCTTAGTACCCATAACACAAGCTTTGCTAAGCTTACTTTGGGACTAGGTTAATTGGTGTTAATTGTCCCGTTATATTTATTTATTTTATTTTTATTTCTATCTACTTTGTTTAGCCATTTATTTGAAAAAAGAAACAAAAAACTCTTTCATTAAGTAGGAAACTGTAGGTAGGTATGTAATGAATGAATGGCAATTACATACGCACTGGTTAACAAATAACGTTCTTTAAACTAAGTATAGCAACTAAATTTAAAATTAACTAGTCCGCGGAAATAACCTCGCATCGTTATATCAGTTTCATCGGTAGTCAACTAAGAACCATAATATAGAATCTTAAATCTTTAAAATTCGTGAAAGTAAATAGCAACGAAATAAGACCGGACGCTAGTTCACAGTTGGGTGGAAAAGGTAGGTAAGGCTATTACATAATAATAGCTTAGTTGCCGAATATATCATTTGCTAGACACTATCATTAATTAATCACAATAATTATTATCTTGTATCATAAATCTTCTTATATTCAGACTTTTTTTGCCAAGTATATTTTATGGTTCTAAAAGCGTCGGAGCTGTGTTGGCCCGATTGTATGTAATCTTCTTTTCTCCGGCAGTGCTACTAAACCTACTAGCCGGGATTTTGAAAGTTTATAGTACTTTGTGAAGACTAAATGAAAAAAAACTATTAATGAATGTACGCAAAAAAGCTGTGGGTGCCCAACGGGTTGACCTTCAGCCTCTCGACCATTCGAGAATTCAAGCATATATCGATTATGTATTATAGTATATACACACTTAATATTCCCTTTTTATTGTATTTAATAAGTTTTACGGTGAGGTGTATATGAAATCTGGCGCCAAATAATTATATTTAATTTTGGTCACAAAACAAAAAGATCTAGTCTAAAACCGGGTTTCATAATATAGATACGAGTAAAAATCATCCGAGCAGCTATATTTGCGAGGCCATCGAATTAGTTATTATGTGATGGATATTCAAGGAGGCCTACAGTTAAATTTGACTTAACTAGTAACTTAAAAACCCCGCTTTAGTGTTTTACAATGAGAGTTTGAAATTGCATTCTGCAGTGTGACGTGTGGACTTGTATTGCAAATTATATTTCTATGTGACACAAGGGAAACTAATTCTGAAAAGTTCAAAAAACCAGTATCTGATGGTTGGATGGTTGTAAATGGAACATTTGAGCTTATAAATCAGTAACACGATAATACCTTTGTTTCGTGAGAAACATATTTGTTAAATACTTATGTTACATTTTTAGGTGTAATGTACAGGTTGATTTATAATAGGTATCCACTAGCCAGTTTATATTACTTTGTAGTCAATGTCAATTACATTTAAACTATTTTTAAATCTAAATTATTGATTTCCTACGCCTTTAACCGAAGAAGATAATTAGAAATAGAGCCTCTTTCTAAAACAAATTCCTAAAATAAAACTAGACGAATTTCTTAACTACCTCATTATAACTTGTCAAATAGAGTCAATGAAATATTGGGTGATTGTGCAGTTATTTTTTACTAAGTACATAAATGACGATGAATTGAGTAATTATTGCAACACATGCATAGTATCCTTTTCATTTTATTTTCTTTAATTGGGTACATTCCTAGGTAAAAAAAAATATTCTATTCAATATGTTAGTTAGATTATCAGAAAATATTGGACGTGTATTTTTTCTTTTGACAATCAAACGAAAAATGACAAAGATGAAGCGCGTCAAAGTTCGGGAGTGGGGTTCGCAGAAGTGTCGACCAACCGGGTAGATAGAGCCTTTATGAAGGACTTCATGTCGGCTGACCAAGGCCCTAAAGTCTCAACAGCATTTTCAATTTTCAAGTCTTTTTATTTTAATAGCTGTATAGATGAAGGGTATATCCAATTTGATGAAATATAGTGATAGTTCCTATTTTTAAATCAGGTTGATTAAAGATAATCCCTTAGGTGAATTATCCCACGTGTATCGTCAAACTACATCCAAAACGCTTTAGCAAAATGATTCGAAAAAATAATGCTGACGCAAATGATCTCGCATTTTAATACCCATAAAATCATGCATACCACAGCAGTTCGCGATTCACAAAAGGCAGTTTTACTACAGACGCGGGTCATAGTTCAAATTCATAGGCCATCTGAACGCAAATATGCACCATATCCCTGTAATTGAACCTTTCGAAAGCTTTTGATGCTGTGTGCAACATGATACTTTAATTTGTAAGTTATTTTTATGGCATTCGTGGCCTCGCTGTAGTACTCTTTAAATTTTACCTCACACAAAGAAAGCAAAAGGTAGCGATTAACGGAACGGTATTGGAGATTTCTGTGGTCGAAATGGGAGTGCTTAGAAGAAGAAAAAAATATTCCTTTATCGAAGTTGGTAAATTGTTAACCTTTTTTTTATTATGGTAAGGCAAAAGTCGGGTATAGTTATGTTTGCTGACGACACGCCTTTACTGTTCAAGGTTAGTAGAAAAGATACCGACTTCACTGAACCCAATGAAACCCTGTCCGTGATATCCAATGATTTGCTGCCAATAATTATGTTACTAAATCTTAAGAAACTTCAAATGTATTAAATTTTCGTCGATAAATTCATCTAACTCGAATTCAGTTTTTAATATAAAGTTAAATGGTCAAACTATTGAATTTGTAAAATCAACAGTATTTTTAGGAATAACGCTCGATTCGAAACTACAGTAGTAGATTGAGCTCTGCTGCTTTTGCAGTTTGGAAAATACGGCAGCTAAGTTAGCTGAGCTAACTGATGTGGCGAAGGCACGATTGGTGTATTTTGCTTACTTTATTAGCATTATTTCGTACGGACTTATTTTATGGGGATCTGCTGCAGACATTGAGTCAATTTTTATCTTACAAAAGAGAGCAATTAGAGCAATTTATTATTTGAAGACGCGTGAATCTTTAAGATCTTTTTTTAAGGAAACAGGTATCCTAACCCTGCCGTTGCTTTATGTTTTTGAAATAATCATGTATGAGGAAGAACATATGTGATTTCCCCACTAACGTCGATAAGCCAAAGGCTACTAGAAACACAGGGAAGCTGAAAGTTCTATCTTACAGACTGGCTAAAACGAAAAAGTTGTTTCTGGGAAATTGCATGCGTTTTTATAATAAAGTTCCAAAAATATTACAAATAAAACGGATACAAAATTCAGATCAATTGTCAAGAAGACATTAATATCTAAGGCGTATTATAAAGTTAATGATTATATCATGGACAGGGATATTTGGAAATAATTCCGATAAGCATTAGCGATCTTTTCAACTAGCGAACCTACTGTGTTAAAAATAAAGTTGTGTTAATTATTTGTGATGTATAGATATATCATTTAATAATATTGTAAATCTGTTTTAAAAAAATACACCTCGATTAGTGTCTAGCTGATTCTTCTCAACAGAGGTTTTTCCGAACCGGTGGTAGATTTTTTTGTGACATTCAGAAATGCTTGTTATAGCCTAAATTGAATAAATATATTTTGACTTTTGACTTTTGAGCAAGCGCCGTAAACTCGTAATCCTTAAAATAAGGAAAGAGTTCTTGCCCATATTTATTTAAGTAACAAAATGTAAAAATACGCGTCCGATATTTAAATACATTGACCGACTAATTATTTACATATTTTAGGAATCTAGCCTATTTTATCTAGGCATTAATAAAATTCAATTCTTGTATATTATGTACACTAGTTCACCCTGTAGATACCTATAGATGCTTGGCCCGATGGCATATTGTTATCATTAATGTTAGGTACGTATCAGCAAAACAAATCATAAGTTTATACTATTTAAGTAACTAGTCCTTGAAAGTTCAGTGAACAGTGTCAAATAAATAACTAAAATATTTTTGAACTTCACACAACCTTTGATGTTGCCTGAAATTGCTAGTTATTTATTACTACTCGATATAAAGTAAGTAGTTAGGAAAATTAATATCAGTAACCTCATATTTAGAAATAGCAATTTGCAATGTTGCTGGTTAATTTCTTTGCATGTGAGGTGAAAAGCAGAGTCTATAACTCATTCATAACCCACTTTACCCTCGGTTTAAATGTCAACCCTCATGGCTAAAATGACTCGTTTTTATGCACTTGTTGTACAATCTACTATATTCTAACCCTATAGAAGGTAAAGTTAATACTATCAAACGTGAAAGTGTTATTTTTCTAAGCGCTGGTCACAAACGACCGAAATATCGCGTGTTCAGCCATAACTTTCACTTTAAATTTACGACGGCTGAAACGTCATTGAAACCACATGCAAAGGAGTTACGACCGTTTATTAAGTGAGGTTGATCATAAATGTTTTAGTTTTAGTTTATAAATTGAGTACAGTCGAACAAACTGATTTATACCTGTGTGTAACCTTTTAATAACTGATTTCACTATTGGAGATTTCTTCGACAAAATTATGGGATGACAATATGGCATTATTTGCACAAAGACTCCACCCAGGTACATGACCCAGTTTGTACGATTGTATATTAACTGAACAAGCAAGCAGTTCACCTGATAGTGAGTGCCAAAAGCACGGTGACGTCGCTTTTTATGGCACCACCACAATTCTATTTACCTAGAGTCTATTTTGCAATATCTTCCTTTTTCTCTAATAACTATATGATGATGAATTACCATCAGGTGAGTCATATGCTCATTTGTCATTGTATAAAAAAGCATTTACGCAAGCTAGGATTATCATATTATTATATACCTCTCGAAAAAAAACTTAAAAAAATCTTGTAACTTGAAGAGTCTTTCGAAAAACTCTAAATGAGAAAATCCGACAAATCAAAAGAATCAGAGAGGCAGAAATTTGTTAAATTAATCCTTCTTTCTGTCCTTGTAGGTCCAATCAAAAATAATTTTAATAAGCAATTAAACAAAAGTAAGTACTTTTGTATGCATGCCGCAGTGATAGCGACTAAACGAACAATATACCTAAACAAATTAAAACTTATTATTATCAGGATTAAAGTCAAGGTTCAACCAGTAAGGTTTGACCAGTGTGTGTTGCCAGTGATGACATACGGATCTGAGACGTGGGTGCAAACGATGGGCCTCATGAGGAAGCTCAAAGTCACTCAAAGGGGGAGGGCTATGCTCGGGGTTTCTCTGCGGGATAGAATCAGAAATGATGATATCCGTAGTAGAACTAAGGTTACCGACATAGCCCGAAGAATTGCGAAACTGAAGTGGCAGTGGGCGGGGCTCATTGCTCGCAGGACTGATGGCCGATTGGGTCAAAAGGTTCTCGAATAGCGTCAGCGGACCGGAAGACAAGCTCGGTAGGCCTCCAACAAGATGGAGCGACGACCTGGTTAAGATCGCGGGATCGCGGTGGATGCGGAAAGCACAATACCGGTCTGAGTGGAGAGCCTATGCCTATGTCCAGCAGTGGACGTCTTTCGGCTGACATGATGATGATGATGACAAGGTTCAAGGCTAAGTATGACAAAGTTTTCCATTATTTAAATATTATTAAAGCGATTAGGTGATAAATGAGCGGAAGGCATTATTAGAAGCAAAATTAAATGGAAAACGTGGAAATTGCGTGCAAGTCGTGCAAGTAATGAACGCTATGAAAAATATTTTACTACGCATATGGTAGGGTTGCCATAAGTGTGGGGACACAGACCGGGACATTTAAAGAAAAAGTAGTAAAGGTAGAAAAAAACGAACTTTTAATACAACAATAAGTAGTTTTAAAGGTTTAGTCCTTGCCTAAACACAAAACAACTTTTAACACAGTCATTTATGTCAGCAACCCGCCAGTCGGGATCTCTGTTCGTAGAATTTTTCGCTACAAAGCGGAAAATTCACGTTATTGGCTACGTTGTAGCCTAGCTCTTAGCTTAGTCGTGTTTATTATAGGTATATTATTTACCAAGTCCAGTATAACTATGATTTTGAAACCGGGATATGTCCCGTCGTACCGGGACGTATAGCAACCCTAGCGTACGGTAACTTTTAAAAATCTAGCCAAGAAATTGTTGGATAAATAGAGTCCCCCATTATCTGTGTAATTATTATATACGTGCGTATTATTTAAACAAAACTAGTCTTAGCGATCCATATTTTAATATTATAAATGCGAAACTGTGTGTATTTGTATGTTTGTCCGTCTTTCACGTCGAAACGGAGGGACGGATTGACGTGATTTTTGGCATAGAGATAGTTATCTTATCTTATGGGTCAGACAGTGACATAGGCTACTTTTTATCCCGGAAAAATGCACAGTTCCCGAGGGAATAGCGCGCGATAACCGAATTCCACGCGGGCAAAGCCGCGGGTAAAAGCTAATCTGTTAATGACTCTGATCCGTTTGGAATTTTAATTGCATTAGTTACAAGGACGGACAGACATAAACATTACGAAATAATAATAAGCGAATTACCAAAAAAACTTAGATCACTGTTGAACATGAGCTTAATGAAAACTGTTTCAAATTTTATAATGAGTTTTGAATAGAATGTGAAACCCTAACATTTTAGTTTACTTAGATGCACAGTAATGTTTTAGTTGCTGTTTTAGATAATTAGATAATGGTCATAGCATAAAATCACCAACGTCCTCTAAAAAATACCATAAAGATTTTTCTTTCACGTGCACAAAAACTCCATCTAGTTGACAGCTCCGAAAGCTCAATACAAGCTTCCCGTTGCGGACCAAAAGGGTCGCCTGAAATGCCGTCCGTCCTGTTGAACCTCGGAATGTTTCCATAAAACGCTAACAGATGGCGCTGTCTACCTTCTGGTGAATTTTATTCGCTCTCACGAAATTACTTATTTTGTACAGTCGCCATCAGATATTTCGGAGCGGTGATCATGATCAAAAATATCGATATTTGAACTCTAATGCTTTAGTGAACTATAATAAAGTGCATGTGCCGATATTTTTAATCACCTTGACCGTTCCGAAATATCTGTTGGCGACTGTACATAATTTTTACATGCATACATTTATACATTTATACATGTATAATTAAATTAAAGTTCTACTTGTAGTTTTGCATTTAAGTTTGTCTTGACAATGCTAAGGCGCGCAAACCATATTTAGGTCATTTTTTCAATAAGATAAACTTTGTCTAAGAAAAACAATTTGCTCCTACTGTTAGATAGGTATACGTTAGTGAAATCTTTTTTATAATTTTAGCATCGTCGCATCTCACGATAAAATTATACTATTATTTAAAAAAAAACGCAATATTCGAGCTTCAGCTCGAATTCGGTTCGGTACGAATCTGGACCTTTAAATGCGGGTGGAAGCACCGGATTAAGCCTTAATCCGAGATTAAACGACAAACCCCATCATATTTTATTATTGTATCTGAAAATAATACTTAAACCAGTAGTGTAGTACGCAAATGAATTTTGAAGCCCTCAGCTTTTTGTTTTGAAAGAGAGACATTTATTCGATACACAGGCAAAAATACATTAGAAAAGAAAGAAAAATAATTAATGTCGAATAGTATAAATTGGGCCCCTCAGCATAACGTTGCGGCAAGCAACAGCGCTGGTTTTCAGTGAGACACATTTAAAACTAAACACAAAACATACACACTGACGACACAAACGCCAACAAAAATGTATATTAAATGATAATTTATCGGATAACTCACGCCTGAAGTCGAGTTTAGCTCGACATGTTTCAGGTTAATCCGTAACCTTCATCATTCCTTCTTAATTTTCTTTATCATTTAATATGAATGAGTCTCACGGTAGTTCCACATTCAAAATAACAAAAATGCTGTTCACAACGAATCTTAGAGATACAAACCGGAAGCACTTGATCAGTTGAATTGCCTTTAAGAAGTTAAACCCAAATTAGGCCAGTGTTTAATGTAGCTATTGCAGTGAGCTAAACCTGGAAAACTGTTAGTTTTTATGATGATAACTGAAAGAGACCGCGCTACATTAACTAGAAGCTACATTAGCATCACAATCTTTTAGACTATCGCGGTCATTACTAATTTTATGAAAATGAATTCGGGTTTTGTTCCGCGTAGGTAGGCGCATGCAACTGCCGAAATATCGAGCTGCTCTAAAATCAAGGTACGCGGAACAAAACCCGAATTTAATTCATAAAACTACATTAGCATGATGGAAAACGGACAACATTGCGCATTTTGCCAAAATATTTTGAGGAGGGAATCCTATACTTTATTATTATAATAATGTTGTTTATTTATTCTGAGTATTTAATGATAGTTAATATTTCACTTAGTCCTTCAGTGGCTGTAGGTTTATTTAGCTTCGAAGGCGCTCGTTCTCGTTCATATTAAAGTTAGACGCGTTCAAAATGAAACAAATCCAAAATTTTGGTAAATCATTGCAAGTTATTTCCTTCTTCTATTTGTGTTAAATTGTATTTTGATAAAATTACGCAAGAAAACCATACATTACGAGTATATGCAAATGTAGTACAGGCACTTGAAAACCTATAAGTAACATAGGAAAGGTATAAGTACTTATACAACTTGATAGATTGGTAATAAATTTTTTACCTATGAGATAGCTGCACTTCACAGAGATGAAATGAAGTAGTCTCTTTGACGATGGCGATTTTCATTTAGATTAAAACGATCACGTTGGCCAAGCAAAGCTAACGCCTGTAAAAATTACATTTTTGTTGTTAATATTTTTAAAATAAAATTCTACAGTTTAACCTACAAAGTCATAAACATGTTTTGCACAAAGATAAAATTCAGTTCATATTATGTATCTAACTAGTATGTGGCATACTTTGAGCTGTTTACCTACCATTATATTAACGGAATACCTACAAACAATTCCTAATATTTAATATTCCTCATAATATCAATATTATAATAGTTATTACGCTATGTAGTTTAGAAGTTGAAGTAATAGTTCTTTTGATAAAATTATAAGCCTTATACATAACTATCGATCATATATCATATAGCTAAATGAAGCTTCGTTTGCAAAATAAGTATAGTTATAGACCGCATTTTGAATCCTACCAGCTGTGCACCTAATTTCACCTAAATCCGTTGAGCCGTTTTGCGTGATGAAATAACAAACACCCGACCATTAAAATTGTCACATTTATAATTTTAGTAAAAGTTGGAGGATATTAGTAGAATGGCCCATATATACCATCCCAAACACTTGTTTTTACCAAAGTTCTGTGATTAGAGCCAATAGCCTTTTTTAATGAATAACAATGTACCTAAACATGGTTATGAGGCGAAATGGGAACTTTAGACCACAAAAAAGCTACTGGCAAGTGGCAACATCAGTCATATTATAGCCTGTGATGCGATAACAGATATCAGGAGTGCGGTCTGCACATTTTGTACATGGATCACCACTAGGATTACACGGACATGGCAATAATTATATTTAGACGCAGATTTTTTTTATTTTTTTTATTTATTCTCAAAAAAAGGTACATCATTTTAGTTACATCACTAATTTCGCCAAACTATGACGCTTGGCGAGATATTTGTACAGAAATGTGGAAATTAGGAGAACTCTCTTACCTAGTTTAAAAAACTCGGAAACATTTTCACAACTCTTAATTTTGACATTTAATTTTTTGACCGTCTTCACTTACAGTTAAATACGTACCCCACAATTGGTGGACTGTAGCTCATAAAAATACGACTTCACTTAGTATTTGCAAAATATATGAAAATAAAGTCACAGGTGCGGTGTGTTTATAGATCGTTAGCAGCAGTGAATCGAATAGACATAACCTGTTTCGCATAAAAATGAAAGAGGGAAAAGCGAGAGCATTGCGATTTGATTACAACCCCCGGAAACTGTAAAGGTTTCATTGAGAACCTTGTTTTTCTCATTGGATGCAGACGAAGGTGGAAGTACCTTAGAAAGCTTTTATTATAGCTGTATTTTGTAAAGACGAGTAATTACCTTACCTTACCCTTACCTTTTTATGTTAACAGAAAATGTTTACGCAACCAAGCTTCGTAGTGTTTTTAATTTGGTAAGTAGGTACAGTACGATTACTTGGAGTTAAAACACTTGACAGATGAGCGTGCCTTCAGTCAATTTTCAACTTTGAGGTCATACAAATAAAATTGTTTTTACATAATCTGTCATCGTGGGTAGCGGTATACTAAAAATGGCTTTATTTGCATGACGTCAAAGTTGAAAATTTACTGAAGGCACGCCCATCTGTTAAGTGTTAACTTCAAGTAATCGTACTGTATATCAAATATTTTATGTCCACGTTTTATATTATTGGCCAATAGAGGTTAGTCAACGATCCCGCCAATCTTGAGTCAAGATTTTTATTTATTCGTAAATGTTCGAGTCTTTAATTGAAATGAAAATATAAAATAAATAAAAACTAGAATATAAAAAAACCAAGTTTGACCGCTTAAAAATCATCTTTTGATTCCATTGATAGGTAAATAGCTTGTATATTTCAGCTGACTGTACTTTACCAATAGAATCCGGCAATTACTACAGCTTTTTTGACTTTTGAATGCAAAGCAGTAGTGGTGGGGCACATTTTTTCACTTTTAATATTATTGCCAAGCAATATGATGAAAAAATTAATAAGAATATTTTGCAGTTGACTGTATTAGAGTAGTTACATATTATTTTTGCATGAAATCACTGTAAAATCGTATCACGTAAAAGAAGTTGGGCGCACTCATTTGAAAATAGACTATTTTCGTTCACCGAAAATTCTAATTTCCTTTCAATGTAAAGGGACACGATTTATATTAAGGGAAAAGGATGGTTGAGGGACGACGAATTTCATTAAAGCATTTTGTATTCAGGGCGCAAATTATAAAAAAGCTAATTTTACAGTTTGGTAATGCGACCAATAAATTCCATCGGGGACGTGTCCGCCGCTCGCTGGGGTCGCTCGGCCCCACATTTAGGGTTCGACTTTCAAACCTAAAAACTAATGAAGAAGTTTAAAAAAACCGGCCAAGAGCGTGTCGGACACGCTCAAAATAGGGTTCCGTAGCCATTACGAAAAAAATAAGTAATATTTTTCTAAGGATTTCGTATTTTATACAGAATCTTCCAATTTTAGGTATATTTTATACCTTAGGCTGCTATTTACTCATAAACTACTAATAATTCTCAAGCAAACTTAGCCGTTATAGTTTTCTTCAGAGGTCAGAAATTTGCACATTAAAGTTGAATATTTCGCAAACAAATCACCGAATCGAAAAATCGTTGTAGCAACCCCCTAATGGTTTTAAAAGACCTATCCAGCGATAACCCACACTATAGGGTTGGATGAGAAAAAAAATCACCCCCACTTTACGTCTATGGGAAATAACCAAAAAAAAAATTTTTTTTTAATTTTTAATTGTACCATTTTGTCGGCATAGTTTACTTATATATCCGTGCAAAATTACAGCTTTCTTTCATTGATAGTCCCTGAGCAAAGCCGCGGACGGACAGACAGACAGACAGACAGACATGGCGAAACTATAAGGGTTCCGTTTTTGCCATTTAGGCTCCGGAACCCTAAAAAATACTAATACGTTTTAGTGAGTATAATGTTTTTAATACAATATTTTTTGCCCACCGTGCCTCTTGTATATATATGTTAGTGACGTACTCATATATACGTTGTTTTCAAATCTTGCAAAACGAATATCACTTACAGTGACTGGATCGACATAAAATTTGGTAGGTATGCATAACGTAGATACGATGACGATTAGCAAAATCGTTCCGATAAGAAGCTGGTACTAAAATTTAAATATTTAATTGAAAGTTATTGTTCATAATAATCGCGAATATAAAAACTTGGGCTAACTGAGGTCGCAAAAATGTTCATTTAAATGGTTCACTGACGGAACTAGCATTACACGGCGTCCGTCTCGCGCTCGGCTGGTTATCCTGTACGATCGCTCTCAGGGTTCAGGAGCTACTGAACGCAGCAAGGAGGTCATATATCAGTCAATGTCCGAACACCACTTTAATTGTGCCCTAATTTATCGCCCGTTGTTCTTAGCCTGGACCCAGGTCTGTCGGCACGTAATTGCTGAAGATTTTTCTGGAACACGTCAGTTTGAAAAAGTAAGCTAATAAATGTTGTTGTGTCTTTATTGATATTGTTTTATTGAAAGGGTTATGAACAGGTATTTGTTCCCGTTTTTTTCTGTGGATATGAGTAAAACGAGCACATGCACCGCTAAGTTAATGCATGGAAAGATAGCTTTCGTTTCATATTTTGTGTATTAATGATGATTAGAAATGATGATTATGTATGTCGGGATTTCATGATATGCCTAAACGTTGGCCAGGCATATCACGATGTGCCTGAGAAACAATACTGTAGATTGATTAGAGCAATGCATTCGTCGATATTCCTAGCTGTATACCGGGCACATAGTGATATGCCGAAAAAAAGAAATATGAATTGTGACCACAACACACGAGCCGAGCGAAGGAAGCGAGCGTGCTGCGGCAGTGGTCGGCGAAGTGCCAGAACCGATATGGCGGCGTTTCATGATATGCATAGGAATTTCATGATCTGCCTTAACTGGCCAAATCATGAAATGGCGGCGTTTCATGATATCCATAAGAATTTCATGATCTGCCTAAACGTCACTAGGCAAATCGTTAAACGGTGAGTTTTGAACGATATGGCGGATGTCTCTTACCAATTCATGAACTGGCGGATTTCACGATCGGCGTACAATAATAAGAGATTACAAGAGTTAACAAAACAATGTTGTACGCAAGCAGATACTTTTTGTTTCACATGAACCTAATTAAAAATACACAGAATCATTTTTAAAAGGGCAGCGACTGGGAATTTGTTTGGTATACAAATAATATGTCGCCCTTGGCGAAGTTATATTGTTTTATTAATATTTAAAGCATTCTACCGTAGAGCAAAGACACTTTGCATACGAAGCACCGAACTAACTTTTTTGTTGGGAAGATTTTATTCGTCCTATTTTATGTAAAGCTCTTAAGATACCTCAACTCAAGTTCGCTCAGCACCGATCGAGTCAAAGGTAAGTCTTTCGTAAAAGTAAATCTTTTTACTCAACCTCGGTGAAACGAAAATGAATATCTACGAAGTTTACAAGCTATCGACATACCGCGTTCTCTTGTTTTACATTATAGAATATATTATTCTAAGGCAACGTTTTATATATAACCGATCGGCGAATGCGTTTGTGTTTGTGTACACTAAATGCCACACATGAATGACAGTTCAGCTAGCTTTAAACCACTACTTACTTACCTGTGAATAATTCTGCATTATTTGCTTAAAGTTCGCATATTTAACCGTACTTACCAGCGGAGCGATGCATGCAATGATAGCGTAGGTGGTACAATGTACGTTTAAGGAATTAGCATTGTTCATATTTTACCAATGTACCCTGATTCGAAAACCATTTCAAGGGATAGGGTTTTTAAACAATTTTGTTCTATTCTAATTCAAAAATACTTAAGGGTTACGAATATATAGGCAAAAATATGTTTGACCTTAGTTAGACCTTCGTATTTTTTTAAAGGGATGAATCCTTTTAACTGAAAAGTAAATCCATAAGTATATATCTAGTTTTATGTATGGTATCTGTCACGCAGGACCCGTATTACGAAGTGCAAAATTCGATCTTCGTATCTTGCCTTCCCGCTGACGCTTATATTATTTAATATGAGAGTGAGAGGGACGGAACGACACGAATTTCGATTTTCGAATTTCGTAGTACCCCCGCAGGTCGCAGGCAGACATTGATGTCAGTCAGTTGTCACATACATGTTTGACATTAGCCAAAGAGTAGGTATTGGCATAAAAACAGAATGTACTCTAGCAGGTTTCTGCCTAATGAGTAATTAATTAAAAAAAAAAACATTAAAACATAATATTATATAATTGAAACAGGTAAGTCGTTATGATATGAATCTGAAGAGATTAAGTTCCTACTCGCGCCTATTACAACTACCGACGTAGAAAGATCGTTCAGTTCGTAGAAATGGATATTTACAGAAAGAGTAGCTGTTCCAAATATAGAAAAACTATTAATATTTTATTCTGAAAATCGCGTTACCTACTAAATTTACTGCATGTAATTTTTAATGTTATTTTTGTCGTAAGGCTTGGTAGTAATGCTAAAGTTGTTCGTTTTTATTCGTGTAGTCCTCTTTTATTTTCTGTGGCAATCAATAATTTTATTATTATTATTGAAATACCCCCTACATGAGTTAAAATAAAATTTTATCATAGTTTGTATACAATTTGCAGAGAGGTAGTTAATCAATAGGCATACTATGATTATTTTCAGACTTACCTATCTGTTTATCTCTAAGTACTCTTTCTTAAAACAATATCCGATTGAATGTGACACGGACAGTTAGCATCTATTGACATTGACAACTAGCTCGTTTTTTTTTTAAATATTATTTTACTTGGCCTTTTACTTGGTTTAAACCGCACATGTGTAATTTACGAGACTTCGTATTTGATATTTTCAAAAAAATATTTTATTTAACTATGCCATTTTATGCCAAGATATTCAAATTAGTATCTTGAAATTATCTATATTTTAAGAAAATAAGATAAAAAAGTAGTAAAAAAGTGAACAATGCCAATCGGATAGAGATATAGATAAAATATAAAAAATCCCACCAAAATGATCTCTTTTTTAAATCTTATTTTTAGTTATAAAAAAAACCTACGTTACGGACACAGCGAGACACCGTGCTACACCGTGCCTCCTCCCCGAGCTCGGACACAGCGCTGCTCGGCAGACGCATTCAAGAGCCCAGTCAAGCATCACCATTTTTTTATCTTTTTTATTTTAAAATTTGTATGGAATAAAAGAATCAAAAATTTTTTTTTTGCTAAAATATTTTTGCACGCGCCTGGCAATGTTAAAATCCCGACTAAATCGTCTGGCTTTTTTTTTAAATTCTTTGAACATTCAACTACAACATATAAAAATTTCATATTGCCTCAAAGACATTTTCGGAGGAAAAAATATTTAAAAAAATTTAGGGGTTGATTTAGCCCCGCTACTTAAACCAGCCAGGTCTGCAGTTCCGTATTGGGGTATAATAGTTTTCAGCTTGCCTCAATAACCTACCCAAAAATTGATGCCAGCTCTCTTACTATATTAGCTCTTATATATTAATTAAGGTGATGTTACGTATAAATGTAATTACCATAGATTGTGATGTAAGAAATATTGGCCCGTGGATACCAATTACGTCACCCGTAGATGTCACCGCACATAAAATTCTTATTTATGGCATCATGAAGTACGTCACCATGCACTTTATAAAGCAGTACTGTAGATCTATGAGTTATGATGGCGAAAAGAGCTTACAAACCCGAAATTATGTTCCTTAAAATATTAAACTTGCAATGAATTTTCATTTCTTGAGCCAGAGCTCTATTTTTTGTTCGCTAACTTTTGCTTAGTTTCATAAATACCTTTGTTGGTGCGACATTTAATTTTAGAAACATGCCTTCTTTTCATGCCATAGCATCGTAGTAGGTCGAAGCCTCTCATATCGCTCCTCACTTAAAGTTATGGGGCCGGAAGGGCGGTATGTAATTATGATGGAAACGTACACAGGGAACAAACGTAAACAACGTTATGACTGGAATATTTCGATGCCAATAAACCTTCTCACCGTAAGGAGTTGTTAACTTATTACTTATTATAATATATAACTTGATATTTATATTTTTGCAATAAGTAAAATGGAATTAACAGATTCTTTATGACTTGACTACCTGTGCTGCGTTGTGTGCTTAATCGAAAAGAAACAGAAAAATTTAAAACTTGAAGGTTTTTTGTGCCATAAATATTTGCTGAATTAATTAGTATTCCGTTTTCAACATAGAGGTTCAGGAACAAAAATTTGGATTTTAGCGTCAAGTACATTTTTAATTTGCATCTTACATTACAAAAACCTACTCGTAGGGTCGGCGTCAATAGTAGCTGCACACTTTTTAACCGACTTCAAAAAAGGAAGAGGTTCTATGTTCCAATGTTTGTATTTTTTTTATGTATGTTCGCCGATTACTCAGTCAATTGTGGTCCTATTTTCAAAATTCTAAGGGTACTCTTCTGAGGTGATCCCATTGTCACCAAATCAAGATCTGATGATAGGATCCTAGGGAAATCGAGGGCAAACCTTAAATTTTATAGCACGCCTATGGCGATTTTGGCATTTTTAGCATCAAGATAAGCATTTACATTCAGAAAGTATCATTTGTTAAACTGGACCTGATGAAGAAGACCGTAGATGACCAATGGAACTCGTCAAAGCTAAGTAATGCTCGCTTGTCATGAGACAAACCGAAACGATCATGATTAATATACCTAGATAATCGGCTAAGCTTTAAGTTAATGATTTATTCGAACTGATCTGATGCTGAAGCTGGAAGGTAGGCAACGGAACTCTGTTATAAAACAACGGAACTAAGCCGTGTTTGGGCTACATGGAATTGTTGTGAGATGTACTTTGGCTACGAATCACTAAAAAGTGGGAAATAAAGAAAAATTTTAACAAAAAAATAAAAAATAACAAAAAATGGAACCGACTACAAAACCCTTGAAAGATCCCAAACCCAGCAGGATCGATTGAAACCCATAGTACCGTAGGTGAGGTAGACGACTATTGTTCCATTCCTGCTGGCTCGTGCTGAGGCACCGACTTCGAGCTAGTAGGTACCTACCTAGAAAAATATTTTCAAGGGTTTTGTAGTCGGTTCCATTTTTAGTTATTTTTTTTGAGTCGGTGTTACTTTTTTGTTAAAAAATTTCTTTTGTAGGTATTTTGACATTTTACTCACACTAAGCGTTATACAAGATTCACAGTTTGTTAATACGACAGAGTAAAAAAAGTATTCGCTACTTTTGATGCTGACTGTACTCATAATAGTCTTGCACTCATATTTCACTATCATTATTAAAAATATGATTAGTGGGTACTACGTACGTGCTTATTTACGGCTGTGTTCTGTTATTTTTATATTGGTTTCTTTCTACGTATTGTATATTTGTGCAAAACCATCATATTGTTTGTCTAGTATCTACTTAACTAAGCTGAATACATCATACATATCGGCCCTAACATAAATAGCGATTGCACAAAAGTCTTTTTGTGTCGGTTTAACTACTTATTCATCAAGCTTAAGTATGCTTTAATTAAGGATTCACTTTGACAGCAGAGAGCACACGTAGTAGTATATTTACTTTATAAATATCAATTATCTTGCTGTGGTCAGTGGTCTGCATGAATTCATTCAGATGCAAACTATCCGGTTGCGAACATTCACAGGTGACATTACCATAAGCTTTGGAGTAAGTAGATATTTCCGAGCATTTCTAAAAAGTTTGTACATTTTGCGGACAGCATAGGCTAATTTGAAATTAATAATTTTGTATATTATTTTAATTGCATATTATTACCTAGTTCTTAAAGATTCTAAATAATATTTTCTTAGAGATTGTAACTATAAAATAAGCTGTAAAATTTAATCAACTGAGTCGAGGCAGTCGATAATTCCTATTTTGTGACTAAGATTCAATTACGTATAATAAAAACCACACATTATTTAGTTGCTTTTATTGAAGAAATAAGGTAGCAATAATAACATTGTTGACGTTTTTAATGCTAATTCTTACTCTTTTAAGGTAATTACAAAAATAATGAAGATAATCACTCCTTTACGTTACCATTTGGTCAAACGTACCCTGAAAAGTTACAATATAATGCACATTTCTAAAGTTGCATTAATATTATTTGGAAATTATCATAATTAAGTTGGTAAATATTCGTCTGAAATATTTATAATATATGATATTTTAACAAAATATAAACAAAAAATATCAAACCTTCGTATTTTTTTACGGGACAGTAACAATAATAGGAACATTGGTAACAAATTAGGAACTCTTAGGCACAGTGTGCATTAGTCGATTTCAATATTATAATTATATTATAAATGAAACACAAAATTTTTTTTTCTTCATATTAAATAAAAATAATAATTATGTACTTAAATCACATAATACAGGGTGAAATCAAAATTTTGATACAAAATGTTGTGTTAAATTATTTATTCATACCTTCTTATTATGAAGAGATCGCAGAAAAAACATTTAAAAATATTAACTTTTGATGTATGTATGTAAAGTCTTTAATATTGTACATAAAAACATGAAATTAACAGTTAACAAGAGAAATAGATGTACATTGATGATGATGATCTCTCATATAAATAAACAAAAGACATTCTCAGATTTAATAGTCTACACACTGCCTTAGGGATCCTTTTTTGTTACTCCCATTTCCTAGCCATACGTTACCATTCAAAAGTAACAAAAAAGGAAGTAGCGATATGGTACCCGACACATTTAAAAATTCGTCAAACCAAATATAACGTACAATTTGAGCAAAGAATTTAAGCATACAAATCTTGATAAAGTGTGAATAAATATAATTCATTGCATAGTAATAAAAAATCAAAACTTACCCAAGTTTTCCAGTAACAAAAGTGTACTTTTATTTCAGTTATGACCAACCACGCACTTGTTTCAACCAGCAGTTCGATTTTTGAAATGTGACGGTTTCTGATTAAAGATGGCCAAATATGCTAGTGTTGCCAGCTTTCTATGAAGAATCTACTGCATTTTGTAGAAATACCTTTTAAAGACGAAAATGCGGTAACAAAAACTGGAATCAAAATAGGAACTTTTTATAGGACAAACTTAAATTTTTAATTTTTAAATATATTTCTTAGACAATCATATGAAAAACATGTAGAAAATGATTGCTTGAGACTATAAGAAGGTAATAAAACAGACCACTGAATCGAGACCTTAAAACTGATTTAAAAAAAATCGATATTTTAGGTTCGAAATTTACAATGGGACATTTAACTTTTCATACAAATTGTACTGGTCGATTATTTTAAAAATATGTTTTTTAAATAATCGAATACATATGTATTTAAGACAGTAATTGTTATTTAAGATAATGAAACGATTTTTATGTTTAAAAGTTCAAATAAAATATGCAGTGGCCTCGTGATTAAAGAAAACAATAAATTGGCAGAGGACAATGACAAACGACAAATGTACAAACTTTTTAGAAATGCTCTTCCATGAAATGGCAGAATGTTTATTAATAACATTATATCAGCCAATAGTAGGTATCTTAGTACTGACTAACAGCCTTCCCTAAAGACAAATATATGAAGTTGATGTGATTGATAAATCTACGTTCCTAGTTTTTTAAATTATGTTTCTATTAATGCGCTAATTGCCTAAAGCTATCCATTCATACTTACTAATATTATAAATGCGAAAGTGTATTTGTATGTTTGTCCGTCTTTCACGCTGTAATGGAGCGACGGATCGACGTGATTTTTGGCATAAAGATAGTTTATAAGCCCAAGAGTGTCATAGGCTACTTTTTATCCTGGAAAAATGCACAGTTCCCGAGGGAACAGCGCGCGTAACCGAATACCACGCGGGCGGAGCCGCGGGCAAAAGCTAGTAAAATATAAAGCAAACGTTCGAGTGTTCGACATGCTAATGTCCAATAAGAGACATACTGTTGTCACCTTTATTAGATTAGATTATTTATTAATTCAGTTTAAAATTAGGTACATCATAATTTGTACATGTCAAATTTACAAGAATTTAAACTGAAATTGTCAAGAATACATAAAATATTAAATTAGAAAACAATTAAATGAATAAAATAATAAAAGAGCAATAAAACAATGAAAATTTCGAAACAGGTTATCCACTCGGAATCGTCATAGCTGTGTGCATAAAAAAAACAATAACAATAATAATGTAATTACTAGGGGATCATTCAATTAAAATACATAAAATAATTATTTATATATTTATTAATATTATTATTATTGCTAATAATATAACATTTCTGATGGCAATTATTGGGACAGTGACCAGCAATCGTATCTCCGAATCTTATAAAATTACCTTCTTAAGAGTATAGATTCTCTAATTGTACTTTCAATTCTTGTATTTTTATAATAATCAGCAGAAAAATATACGGACATAAAAATGCTTTTCATTTCAGTGCAAGCACGAAACAAGTTACGTGCTGGAGTACCTACCTAACTAGAAAATATTCGCCGGTTCACACCATCCATCCTAATTACAGCAAAACATCTAACGGCTGGCCATTAAAAGGCTACTTCATAAATGCTGCAGACACGGGGCTTTTCACATGTGCCATTTAAGAAGACCGATGGACGATCTATATTTTGTACACTACAAATAGACTGATATTATATTTAGTTTAAAAATTATCAGTAAACCTTTGGTCTAAAATATACCCCTTTATTTACTAAGCATCGCTGGAAAACCATAGAAATGAAATCAGATTAGTTTGAAGATTTACTGGGCTCAAAACGCGCGACACTGAAGAATTAGTTTGCATTCACGAAAAGGAAATTTGATCCTCGAAACCTCGAAGACAAGGGCTTGTTATGAAGTATCTTAAGCCAGCTATAAATTTCTAGTGCAGACTGTTGTTCCAACACTTAACGATGTACAGTAATTCAGGTTGTTGTCACATACAGCTCCCGCCCGGCCTGCCACGCCTTCCTCCAAACCCGGCATGACTCAACTGCATTTTAATTACCACGATTAATTTAAGTAGAAGTAGTGTGGTTTGTTTTGCACAAGCAATTCCATTTATTAAAACCTGTCCCAGAAATACGTTCCGTTTATGTATTTTGTTGTTTTTATACCACTTGTACACGGCCTCGAAATCGACGGCGACGTTAATGCTAGGAATATTCTCCCTATACCTAATGGTATTGTACCTATTGAAGTATTCGCAGAATTAACCGTTATCGGGAAATGTGAGGCTGCTGGCTAATATTGACGCGCAGAAAAATTACCCTTCCCTAATGCGCAGAGATTTGCAGTTTCGAGTACGTCCGATTCAATAAAGACTGAAAAGGTTTTATTGAGCAAGCTTCACTTGCTTTTGGCACTAGATATGGCAAAGCCCACGTGGATCCAAAGCTGACTGAGCTTTAACATACTTTTTAAGATTGTTTTTTTGGAGTTTTTTTGTATTTTTTAATTCAACTCGAAATTTTGTTACTTTTACGGTCATCCCGTAAAATCCACATCGAAAATACAAACTGAAACATAGATGCACAGTTAAACCAGAAAAAGAGACCAGCGCTCAGAATCGAACCCAGGTCCTCAGCATGCCGTGCTGCGTGCTATACCGCTACACCACCACTGGACAAGAGTACAGACACAAATTTCTCCTATGCAGTGTCGCTGCTTAAGTGACTAAATAAGAAACAAACAAGCTGAGATATGTGGTGCATAGGAGAAAGTTGTGTATGTACTCCTGCCCAGTGGTGGTGTAGCGGTATAGCACGCAGCACGGAATGCTGAGGACCTGGGTTCGATTCCCAGGGCTGGTCTCTTTTTCTTGTTTTTCTGTGCATCTATGTTTCAGTTTGTATTTTCGATGTACTTTGTTATAGGTACTTCCGATGTTAATAGTGAAGTGCCAAAATCATAATTTGAAAACGCTTCATTTATTCCTTTGTACTTTTAACTATTAGTAGGTAAACCTAAAATAAAACGATAGCCAGTAGTAGATGTGGCATAGCAGTTTGTATTTTTCTTATGTACTAGCACAATTACAAACGATAGTCATAGAAATAAATCAACTTGTAGTGATGTAGTCTAAAGGTATTCTCGTGGACAGCAATAGCCGTTGCCCCACAACATAACAATTAGGTCACTCACAATATATTGGCGCTTGTTTTTTTATTGCAGGTTATTCTTCAAGTTACATTGCGCAAGTTTCTGTCCCCAAATCTTTACATGAAGGACAGTGTGCGGACGGGAAGCGGTGGCAACCGCACAAGTTTTGAATGCTTTCATTCAAACTTGCCGCTGTGTTCGGAACGGCTATGAATGGTGGGTGGCATAGTTCGTTTCGGCAACTTTGTCGATTTAACTCGACTGACCGTGCCTGCTGTGAAGCTTTACTTTGAAAGAATTTAGCTCCTTACGATTTGTCATCATTCTCTTCCTTTAAAAGTCTGACATAACATGAAAACTTACATCTTTGACCTTTTGCAAAATTTCATTTGCTATGCAGAATTAGCTTACAAAGCAGTACGCTATGTAAGTGTAGGGTGCAGGAGAGGTGTGGCCTTCCATATGGCCCACATTCTTAATTGGTTGTCGAATATGAGTATAAAGCAAAGGGTCTAGTCAAAGAGGGGGTTCTAGTTTATCAGAGCCAAAGGGTTCATATACAAACCTATACCTAATATCTACTTTACATCGGTATTCACACAATGCCATTCCGTGAGAATTTTTATGAGCTCTTATTTAATTAAGTAATAAAATATTAAGTATGTAAATTGTCTTCAAATCTTACAAGTCATGTTAAACCCAATTTTTGTGATTGGAAATTTCAACAACAAAAAACACAGTCAGCAAAAAGATTTTTAAATGAATTTCTTAAAAAAAGTCTTATCTTGTTCCCAATATCTTATGTCATGGTGACACGATCTACATAAGTAATGTTTTTTACCTGCCGATCGCTGCCCATACATTATTATTAGATATTTTTCTATAGGTATATACTGAGCGGCAAAAAATCTGGCCATCAAATGTATGCAAAATCGGTAATTATGTATGAAGGGTGCGCCAAATTTTGTGCCGCTGAGTATATTATCATAACAGATTAAAAGTAGGTATATATGGGGTGGAGGGAGACTAAACTGTGTGCACAAGTATGCAGTCATTCGCTCACTCGTTGTTGCGAACATTCAACTTTTGCAATAACCCCGTATCATGTTATTCCAGTATTGTTAAAGCCCAAAACAAAGTTCGGGAACGTAATATTCACTGCTAAAGTAAATGCCAAAATATTTACAGCAAATTACACTCCATAAAAAAAAGAGAACCATTCAATGTTACATTTCCATTCCAGTTTCAAGACTGGTAGTCTATTGAAGGTTCGCGCATGAGAACCGGTATGAAAATATATTTCACGGTACAAAGCCCCATGAAAAACCTACGAGTAGGTACTCAACAGTCAATTCCATATAAAGCACAAAAGTAAAACAACAATAGACGCGTGTATAGAGAGCCGAAAACATCATTATTGAATGGTACAGGATAACTAGAAGAGAAATGTGTTTCTTTGTATGTTGGAAAATACGTTTGATTTTTGTATCGATTGCGTCACCCATTCGTTTTATGTGCTAATGCATAGGTTATTTATGGGGCAGCTAATTTTTTCCTCAATATAACGCTGCCATGTATATATTTACCATTTTTGCCGCTTTGAACTGATCTACATTTTAGTGACTAACTAATTCATAACTCATTTATTTAGAACTTTTGAGTTTGAAAAGACTGTCGATTAAAGAAGTAAGTATCTTTTCAAACATTCAGATGCCTTGAGTAATTGAATGTTATTTCTTTGGGCAAGCAGTGCTACTAAAGCCTTTTAGGCGTGCTCGCCACTTTGCCCTTACATCAAATCACGTCGAATCTGAACGTCGGTCGAGTCGAGACCGCTAGTCAAAGGTATGGCGATAACTTCAAAAAAGTTGGGATGAGCAACATAATACTTATCTAAAATCGAAAACAAGGTAAAGTTTCTATTGCTACAAAAATATAAGCACAGCAAACGTCCAGGAGGTACGCGAAAAAAAGAAACGGGGGAAGTAAAACGTCATACAGATATAGCAATATATTCTTTCTTCGCAGGTTATTTTTTATATTATGAGTAAAAAATTGTGTTTATAGAAATCTGGCATAACAAGTTTACTAAATTATGTTTTGTCGTACAAGCACATTCCCGTACTCTGACTCTATTTATCGAACTCATGAAAAGGAGAATATGATTTGAAATTATGAAATACTATCATAGGTAAAGGCTGACCAGGAATATAAAAAAAACCTGACACTTCTTCGTTTTATACTGCAACATTCTTACATCTACCAGTACCTACCAGTCATATTGACAACGGTTTCGGTGATGTTATTTATAGGAATATTTTCTAATCCCTCGGATTTTTTTTATGAAAAATACTTTTATACATTGTGAATTATTTTCCTTCCATGGCTATGGATAATCTAAGGCATTTTGACGCGCAAAAATACAAAATAACACTTTAAAACACCATGCGCAAACAACGTTAAACTTTGACAGCAATAGACAGATGACATTTGAATTTAATGTTACCAGTGCAAGAAATTAGTTCTATTGGTTTTCCGCAATATGGTGAGGTTTTTTTATAATTCTGGTCAGCCTTTACTCGTATATTAGATACTGTTAACCTCATAAATATCGGAGGTGTCTAGGTTTTAAAAAATCTAACTGTGATCTTCTGTGAATTACGATAATGCGTGTGTAGATATTTTTGTGCACATGCGACATAGCAACTTATTTGTCATAGATAAAGGTAAACCAATAATATATGACTATTGTCAAGAGGGCGCTATTGTTCTTATTTATATGGCAATACTCGTAGTTCAGTATAGTCGGAACAATGCGAATTGGTCACTCGTTTTGACTTACTTTCATTCGCTGTAGTCAAAATCAGAATCCAAATATTCGGTGTCCATAGGGCAATTAGCTTCAAATTCAGTTTTTTTCAAATAAGACGTAATTACTCTGCCTTCAGGGAAATTTATGCCCTCTTTCAATACTGCCAACAATTTTTTTACTGTCGGTACTTCTTTTTTTACCGTATAAAACTCGTGTATTTGCCTACGTGTCACACAGAGGTCAAAATCGTCTAATTGTATCTTCTTTTTTACTTTCGGTTTGTTTTTCTTCGGCGACCTAAAACCTGAGGAGGAACGACATCTTTCGTAATTCGCGTAATCGATAACTCCGATATACCTACAAAGTATATTAATAACTATAATTACTGCTTATTTTTTACTACGGGTCAAAACCAAAACTGATTTATGATAACCAGACTACAATGACATCTTGACTCTTGACTTGTCTACAACATTTACCTACCTGGTAGCTCTGATGTCAATTTGGAAAGGTTTTGTAGCGAATGTTTCATTCTCCAAGCGTTTTTTTCCAGTAGTTTATTATAAACATTATTTACAATCATCCGTCGCTGACACAGGTTGTTGACTACGAATCGTTCTGGGCTTTTTTTGTTATTGTTCGAAGAAACCGCCACAATGACACTGACAATCATTAAAATTATTGCCAGTGTATGAAATTAGTTCCAATGAAATTCCGCAACATGGCAAATAGTCATATATATTTCTGGTCAGGCCTTTACATACCTTGTTTAGTAGACGTAAATGTACGTAATGCAGTAGTGTAGAGCTAGCTGCTGCGTAGGTTTGTAGCTGTCGCTTACACCACAATGTACTGTCTGCTCCACATCGATAAGCGTCGCAACTGGCTCAGTCTCGCCTTGATACTCGCTCAATAGCTCGTGAGAGTTCACATCGTTCGGAAATACTTTAACGACGGGTTTTCAATCACTGTCGTTATATTCTTAGTTCAAAAAGTATAATAGAAAAACATAAAATATTTAATACTATTTAAGTTATATACCTTCGCAAGTATTAGTAAATTGTGTCTTAAGCCGAGTTTAGACTTTAAAGAAAAATCGTGCAAGTTTGCATTACATTGCGGCGCTCGATTGACCATTATAAACTCGCTGGCTTTACGGCAATGTAATGCAACTTGCACGATTTTTTTTGCAAGTCTTAACTAGGCTTTAAGGATGGTAAGTAACGAGGCTATGATAGAAACCCGAAGTTATATATCTATGGAATATAATGGGCCAAATATCAAAGCAGTATCATTATCAGCTACCTAGTCAATTATTTTTACGCGACACTTCTCGAAAATGTGACCATAGATAACCTAAATCCAGTACACAAAATTGCCTATACCGGGTGTGGCCTGTAATACGTGAAAATAATTAAAACATAGATCATACACGTCAAACGGAACAACATGGTTCAACGACTTTAAAAAAATATTTTTTAAATTTTTGTTATCAAGAAGAAGAAATATGATGCTTGTAGCGTGACAGGCGACGTCAGTTGTATTCTAGGATGACGTAAATTGATAGCAGTATTTAATATGTATGAAAAAGGGAAAATTCAAAGACTCCATTATTTTTAAAAGTCGCTGAACTAATGTTGTTCAGTTTGATGGGGACGATCTATGTGTTAATTATTATTGTTTTATTTATTGTTTTTTTGCTCGTATTACAGGCCGCACTCGATATATGTACATTTAACAGCTGACTCGCTTATGACTCGCAAAATACGACAACAATGTAACACATTACGGTATCAGGTCGTATCTATATTATGTATTTCATAGTACGATAGGATTTCTTAGAATATATTTCAGAATTTTATTCCCGGCGTGCTGAAATGACAACCGGACCAATCAAAAGTAATCGTCTGCTGCATGTGAAATTAAATTGAGCAATGAGAATGCGCCATTTATGACTTTTATGAGGTGTTTTTTTTCTTAAACGCATAATATGCACAAAATGCTTTAATTTTTTGAAGTATCAAACAAAACGCCACAGCATTAACTTTTTAAGCCTGCTGCACAGCACACTGCACTGCACTGACTGAACAGCCAGGCTGCTTAGTCTGCGAGTATTCATCCTCGTCATGTTCGTCGTGCTTCCGCAGGTTGGAAACGATGAGGATGACGTTTTTAGGGTTCCGGAGCCAAAATGGCAAAAACGGAACCCTTGTAGTTTCGCCATATCTGTCTGTCTATCTGTCTGTCCATCCGTCCGCGGCTTTGCTCAGGGACTAGCAATGCTAGAAAGCTGTAATTTTGCACGGATATATATGTAAACTATGCCAACAAAATGGTACAAAAAAATTCTAATCAATATTTTTTTGGGGTACTTCCCATAGAAGTAAAGTGGGGGTGTTTTTTTTTTCTCATCCAACCCTATAGTGTGGGGTATCGTTGGATAGGTCTTTTAAAACCAAGCAAGCAACCAACTTGAGTTTGCTAAGACGATTTTTAGATTCAGTGATATGTTTGCGAAATATTCAACTTTAAAGTGCAAATTGTCATGAAAATAGAGCGTGGAAAAATTTGAAAAAAATCAGGATGGTAGTAAGTATATCACACTTTCAAGGAAAACTATAACGGCTAAGTTTGCTTGAGAACTATAAGTAGTTTTAGAGTAAATAGCAGCCTAAGGTATAAAATATACCTAAACTTGGAAGATTCCGTTTAAAATACGAAATCCTTAGAAAAATATTACTTATTTTTTTCGTAATGGCTACGGAACCCTATTTTGGGCGTGTCCGACACGCTCATGGCCGGTTTTATTGTTTCTTTTGTGATAAATGTTTTTATTTCCTCGCAGTGGTGTGAAAGTGCTCGGCCAAAAGTGCAATAGATGAAATAGTATTAGTGAGGAAACTAACTCGTTCTTCTATTGCTTACTTTCCAGCGTCTGCAACAATGTACAATGTACTATAGTACGTACTTAGGTAAAAAGTATTTATTAGCAGAGCCAAGTACTCTTTGTGGTAGAAATAGTAGTCTATTTTAGCTAAGTGCTAATAAAAAAATAGAAACCGCGATAAAGACACAAACATTCCTTAAAGTAGATAAAATTGCTCGGGTGCCGTTGGAATAAAGACCAACTTTTACAGGTTTATTAGGAACCATTATGTCTACAAAAGTAATGTAAAATTTACTCCACGAGAGCAGTCAGCGTAATAAATCGTAAAAGTATTCGCTCGAGCCTGAAACGAGGATTTTTATTCGGTTTAATGCGCAATTTAAAAAAAGTATCGAGACGAAATGACCCACTGACATGCATGAAATATATCACGAAATGGGTTTCCGGGCCCTAACCCATAATAAAAATATTGTTATGTTTTATAAGATACAGTACAGTCAGCAGAAGTTAGATGAGCAGATATGGCGCTCAAGATGATCTATCTATACCCGACTACTTCTAAGGTAATAACAGAATGTATATATAGATCATTTTGAGCTCCACAGCTGCTCATAACTATCTAATGAATGCTATTAAGCATAACAAAAGCATTCAGGGACTTTTCTAGAAGTTCAACAAAAAGAACCTGTAAACGAATACTTTCTCACTTACCTACTTACCTTGTTCAGTAGTAGCACTTTTATTTGCTTACTAAACGTTTTTTGTAATATTTTTCATTAAACTTTTACTCTTTGTTGCAAAGATTATAGTAATTTTCCAGCTCAATTATAAAATGGTTTCAGGAAATGTTAACCTTCTGTTACAACATTTACGCACCCCTAATATAATACTGACAAATATAATTTTTCACCTTTTCGAGATACTACCTTAATACGAAAAACGTCTCTTTTGATCGATTTTTGACAGCTCTAGTAATTTTTGAAAATAAAACGCAATTATGTCATTATTGCATTCTTCACCTGAGTAACGTGAAAACAAAGTCGTAAAGTGTGATATTGAAATTATCTCATAAATGAAAATGATTCCACATAAACCATAGATTTAGTTTTGCTGAAGTCGAAAAATCGAATTATATTATAGTATAAACGTCCGAGTGCTCTACATTCTAATGCCCAATGAACGACACCCTGCTGTCATCTCTATTGCTAATTTGACCAGAAATATATGACTATTCGCCATGTTGCGGAATTTGATTGGAACTAATTTCTTACACAAGACACAGGTTTGCGCGTTTACCACAAAAAAGTCTGCGTTTGTCGCATCACCTCTTTTCGAAAGCACTTCCCTAGCTACCACAGCCAGTAGGTATCGGAATCCTTGGTATTGACATCTCGAGTGAAGTCCAGTTCCGCGGCCATTTAGAGGGTAAGGCTAAATTAGCCTCAAAGAAGCTCGGCGTGCTCAACAGATCGAGACAGTATTTCACTTCGGCCCACCGCCTCCAGCTTTATAAGGCGCAGGTTCGCCCACATATGGAATACTGCTCTCATCTGTGGGCAGGGGCTCCCTAGTACCAGCTTCTCCCTCTGGACCGCATACAACGGAGAGCGACTCGAATAGTCGGCTGCCAACGAGTTTCTGATCGACTTGACTCTTTGGCGCTGCGTAAGATGAGCTTCACTGTGCATCCTCTATCGCATGTACAACGGAGAGTGCTCCGAGGAGTTATTCGGGTTGATCCCCGCCGCATCTTTTCGCCACCGACCTACGCGACAACACTTCCATCCTCACCATTTAGATGGTTGGCGGTCCTCTACTGTGCGTTTTCCAGAAATTTCCTGCCTCGCACAGCAAAACTCTGGAATGAACTATCGCCTGCGGTATTCCCGGACCGATATGACCTTCAAGTTTTGAAGAAAAGAGCGTACTCCTACCTTAAAGGCCGGCAACGCACTTGTGACTCTTCTGGTGTTGCAGGTGTCCATGGGCGACGGTATTCGCTTACCATCAGGCGATCCGCCTGCTCGTTTGCCCCGTATACCATAAAAAAAAACTGGCAATAATTTTAATGATTGTCAGTGTCACTGTGGCGGTTTCTTTGAACAATAACAATGCCCAAAAGGATTACTAGTCAACAACGGATCATTGTGAATAATGTTTATAATAAAGTACTGAATAAAAAAAACGCTTGGGGAATGAAACTATTTCACTACAAAACCTTTCCAAATTAACATCAGAGCTAACAGGTAAACGTTGTAGACAAGTCATGATGTCATTGTTCTGACTATACTGAACTATTGCCATATAAATAAGAATAATAGCGCCCTCTTGACAATAGTCATATATTTTTGCTTTACCTTTACATAAGATTAAAGATGTCATCTGTCATTGGACAGTGACGCGCACTCGTACGTTTACCTTATGTACTATTAAGCCCAGTACAGAAAATATACATCAGAAAGAAGTTAAATGCTATTATTTATTCTACCCTTCGCTTAAACATTTCCCTTTTACTCTTTCTGGAAAATTGATCAAAAATATAACTATTAAAGTCTAAGGGGTACACGTACGATTGCTCATCACTGTCCCAGTAGTTGTCATCAGCAATAGAGGTAGATAGTCATCTATCGGGTACCTAGTAGCTGTTGCCCGCGACTCCGTCCGCGTAGAATTCATTTTTTTCCAACTATGCTTTAATTTCATCATAACCGCACTAAATACCCAGCACAAAGCGGGACTTTTCTGCTCTAGAGCAGAAACAATGTTTGAAAATCCTTTACTGCATTGTTTTAAATTTATTTTAATTGCACGACCAAAGAGGTAACACAAGTATTTTTGCTATAAAAGTAGCCTGCATAGTGTATCAAAATTTAGTGTTAGGTTGGTCAACGGTCTTATGAAATTTGACAGATGGCGTACAAAAAATTGTTGCTACCAATCCTACCATAAATAGTAAGTAGCCGTATATTAAAAAAAAAACTTTGTGTATTTGGTTTGCCAACCTGGCGCCCATCCGAAATTTGACAGATCGCGGGTAAAAATATCTGCTATATATATACTAACACTGCCAAAAAAAGTAAGAAATTAAAAAAAAAAAACAATTTGGCGGGAACCTTGCGAATTTTCCGTGGTAATTTTTTTGAAATGTAAACTTACAAAAATGGAATCATCGTGCATTTTTTCCCTATATTAATTGTTTAGCATGAGTTTTTTTTCGTCTACTATTCCTGTAATAGTTGAAAGAAAAGCAGATTATGCAATTTACATTACCCTCGTGCTTTTTAAAGCCCTTGCTGACGCTCGGGCTCCAAATCGGCACTCGGTGCAGTAATAAATAACTTTCTGCTCGGTGCAACAATCTACTATTATCGCTATCCCGCGAGAACTATGCAATTTTCCGGGATAAAAACTATCATTATACGTCCTTCCCCGGGACTCAAGCTATCTCTATATCGAATTTATAATATTAGTGAGAAGTGGGATTGGCGTGTCTAGCACTCGAACGTTTACTTCATTGTAAACATCTTCAAATAGTCATTAACTGATAGTTTAATGGTCAGCAAATGAAATACCACTCCAGTGTTAAGGTAAACAGAGCCACGCCAAGAAAACAGGCTATTAAGCTACACAAGGCGACACCACTATGTCCGTAGTATAGAAACCCACCCGACAAACTCGTAGAACACATGTTTGTGTAGTTAGCGACATTAAATACCTTGTCGCGATGTTGCCCGTACCGTATCCTGACAAATTACTCTGTTTTACGTTAACAGTTTCTAATTAAATTACGTAAAACACATGTGGCTTAGATTACGAACGACAAGTGAAAACTAGAGTTGATTTAGTAATAAATAACTACTTACGTCCACTTGCAGGCTTTTTAAAATAGGTTTAAGTGGTCTTAAGTCCTGTCATATCCATACAAGAACTGTCAGTATAAGCCTTAAATCGAGATTTAAAAAAGCCTACAAGACGTCCTTAATCAACATAAATTAAAAGTACAATTTTTAAAACATATATACTCGTATAACTCAAATAGGCGTTAATAGCTTAGTTTTACATTGTAAATAAAATAAAAACTGGTCAAGTGCGAGTCAGACTAGCGCACTGAAGGTTCCGTACTATTTCAAAAGGGAGCTAGCAATAACTTTGTATTTCATAGAATTACTATAAAAAAAACACAAAGTTACTTGTTATCTATTAAAAATAATAAAACAAAATACAGTCGCTAACAAAGACTTACAAGTTTAATTTTTTTCTTAAGACTGACTTATTATTGCGAGTTATTGTTACGAGTATTTATTGATATGCATTTTAAAAGTTATAGACATATAACGAAAACAAAAATAAAACGGTTCTTGTATTACCTCTTTTTTATCGTTTAAGCGGCAATAAATATTACATCGCATTCCTAGATCAAGAGTACTTATCTCAAAATAATATCCCATTTTGTTATGTATGTGTGCCTGCGCGCACACCAGTACGATTATTATTATAATAAAGCAGTGTGAATCGAGCTCGCTTGTTTGACGGTCGTGTACACCCTTGTCCATTCCCGGCTTCATATCCAACACATTTTGATATAATTTTTATTAATTTTCGGAATCATTCGAAAATTGTGGATTATTTATTGAGTTGATATACTTAGTCTTAATCTAGGAGAGCGGCATATTATACATATATTGTGTATAAATGTCAGCCTTCTGTCTATAAGAGTTGTTGAGATACAGTCCTGTTTAATAGAGACAGACGGACAGTGGAGCCCAATAATGGGGTTCCGTCTGTCACCCAAAGCAAAAATAAATACTATCGTAAAACATCCACCGGGCTAACCTTTACTAATTGAATCAACCGCCAGAATAAATTAGTTTTCGTCTAAACAGACAGGTCGTGTGTTTAACTACTCTCTAATGCCGCAAAATACGTAGGACAGTTAGCATCAAGTCAAATATAAAGTGAATTTTGTTTTAACAGAATATCTACCCATCGAATTTTAACCATATTAAGGTCATAATAGGGATGTGCAGCGTTACGCTGCCGTATAATAACCTTTTTTTGACATAATTTTCTTAATCTGTTACTGGCAGTTTCATATTTGGAATTACAAGTATTGATTTTACAAGGATTGAGTTACAAGTATTGATTTTAGCATTCTTTTGTTTTACGTGGTCGGACTTTTGACGTCAGAGGAAAAAAGCGTTCGAAGACCAAGGAAACGAGCAAATATTTAGATACTTCTTTTTTTTTCGTTATTTCATTGTGTTTCCTGTGATTTTATGCTAATGAGTTTTCGCCCCATACAAATTACATAAAGTTTGCACCGATCTTCACCATCACCTGATTTTTGTACCGAATAAGTTTATGGAAGCCTTTTTTTAGGACGGGTATGTAAAGATTATAACTTTTGTAGTATTGATTTGGCGTAGGTAAAATAGTTATTTTCCATGTGGCCTATTTCCTTATCTTCGGGCCTTATTTTGCTTTAGACACAGTTATGTTCCTTTTTTTTCAGCTTCCAGTTTACTCTTAAGTTTCGGTTTTCTTTTAATCAAGACCCACTGTACTATCCGAAATTCCTCTTCACCAGCCAAATTCCAGTTCTAAAAACCGTTTTTCTGACACAGAGCTGTCAGACACAAGCTACGGAATGAATTATTTTAATTTTCCTTAGGATTCACTGTAAATATAATTTTAATATTTGGTATATTTGGTTAACTTGAGTTACCTACTATGAATTTAATATTGTAAATGGTTAATTATACCTTGAACATAATGTGTAGAAAATTTTCAATAACGCATTTATTTTAATTTACTGTGTACGAAGTGAAGTACTGTTGAAGTAATTGTAAATATTTTATTATTTTGTTAACTTGTAAATTATTAATGTGTATTTATAAAATATTACAATATTTTGTAGACATTTATTTTTTTCTACAGATGTTATTATGACCTGGTTAAAGCCGCGTACCTATCCACGGTGGATGTAGGCTGCTTCCACTTCCAACCGAAGTAATTGAAGGTCTATGGAGGAGGCCTTGTCCAAAAGTGATGTCCTACAGCTGATTGATGACGATGAGGTATGTTATAAAACCTGTGGTCCACGAACGTGTAAAAATAAAATAAAAACAAGATGCTAATAAAGAAGCATCGGTTGAGGTCCACGTGTGACGTTTGTTTTTGGGGTTTGTAGTAGGTAGTCATCCTGCCATCATACAGAAAAATCAGCAAAATGTGTGTCGAGCTACGCGCAGTATAGGGTTCGGTACAAGAAATGCTCGTTTAGAGATAAAGGTTTAGAACTTCGCCCTGTGCTTCGAATATTACTGTAATTTCGTATAACGTTATATTATATTGCAATGAACTGCTAAGAATGCAATTATGCATTTGAAGCACATAGCGAAGTCCTGGTGGAAATTTGAGGAAAAATGCCGGCTGTAGAAAAAATTGCGAGTTCAGTTGGAAATAACGTTATTTAAAGTTAAAACCAAGATTAGTGTAACAATTAATTAAATTAAGAGTTTTATGTCCACATTATATGAAGGCCGAACAGGGGAAAAAGCACATGTAGACAACAGGGTTTGCCTTACATTTATAAATGTTGCCATTTTATGTTTTTTCTCTGTTTAAATTTTTAGGGATAAGTTCGCCTTTGTACTATTTTGTTTTGTTGTTTTCTTTTTGGATTATTTTTGTGTTTTATGTACAATAAAGTATTAACATACATACATACATTTTTAATACTTTTATAGTTACCTATATAAATGAGATTAAAATAAATAAATATCAAGGGACAATTCACACCAACTGACCTAGTCCCAAAGTAAGCTTAGCAAAGCTTGTGTTATAGGTACAAAGCAGCGGATAATAGTTATTTGTGCAACAAGAGAGCAAAGTTGTTTTTTGTTGCGAGTGTTGATTTTGAATCCCGAGTAAGCGAAGGATTCTATAATTGAATCACGAGCGTCAGCGAGTGATTCTAGGTTAGAATCCTGAGAGCAGCAAGGGATTCAAATACACGAGATTCAAAAAAACTTTGGTCTCGTGTGAGACATACAATTTTTCACCTCAGCAGCGAGAACATAATTTAAATAAGAATAAAACCACATAAAACTATTTAAAATAGAATCCGATTATTAAGAAACAAATATAATAATAACATTTAAAACCATAAAAAAGTTTCCAGTAACTTCTTGTACTAATGTCACACTTATTTTTTAATACTGCAAAAAGCCTTATCTTGGGGTCATTAAAAAGGTTGAACAATAAACGTATAATTTATTATAAATGTTATTAAACCTTTAAAATATGAATTTTATTAAGATTTACAAATTAAATTATATATTACATAAACATAAATAGATTTGTTAAAAATTCATTCAATTTAACAAATATTTATTACAACTGTAGGAATTTCCTATACGGAATTCTTTTATAAAAAAAACACGACAAGCGGCTTTCGTGCAACGAGGTTGCATACTTAATTAAAAGATAGGGAAAATCTACATTTTGGAAATATTTCGTTGTCATGTAATTTATTAGGTACTTATCTATATATTTTTAATACCATAAATTTAATTTAAGATTGTAATCAACACATTTGATCATATCTCTCGCTTTTTTCGTGTTGAAGTGAAATTAAATAAATAAATATCACGGGACAATTCACACCAATTGACCTAGTCCCAAAGTAAGCTTAGCAAAGCTTGTCTTATGGGTACTAAGCAACGGATAAATATAATTATATAGATAGACACATACTTAAATACATATTAAACACCCAAGACCCGAGAACAAACATTCGTATTTTTCATACAAATATCTGCCCCGACACGGGAATCGAACCCGGGACCTCAAGCTTCGTAGTCAGGTTCTCTAACCACTAGGCCATCTGATCGTCGTATACATATTAAACACCCAAGACCCGAGAACAAACATTCGTATTTTTCATAGATTAATTATATTTATTTCTTTACATACATTTTTTTATTATATTTTATAGGTAGGTACTTTTTATTTTATGTTATTAACCCCCGACGCAAAACGAGGGGTGTTATAAGTTTGACCGCTATGTGTGTCTGTGTCGTAATTTAGTATAAGTATCTAGTAATATTTTTTTTTATCTAAGCGCCGTCGGTGTCGGGGGCCCGCTAAGGTTTAAAAAATGAAACATATGTACTTTAGTTTTCTGTTAACCGTAGCGGTCCCACGACACCGACGACGCTTAGATAAAAAAAATATTACTAGGTACTTATACTAAATTAACTTAGGCTAATTTTGCGGGAAATCAGCATAGTCCCCGCGGTATAGGGATAAACGAATTCTTCACAAATAAAGTCGCGGGCAACAGCTAGGTAGTGCATAATTATTTCTTACTTTTTAGTTGTCTTATTTGGCTGCGTTTAATTGTCGGCGTTTTTTTCTTTTTTTTTTTCATTTTGTATTGAACAAAGGCGTGAATGCTTACTCACTGCGCTGTGATATGAAACTTTCAAACTCATGGTGCTTTAATAAGGTGTGACCCAATTCGGCGAGTTTAATTATGCAGAAAGTAACAGGCAAGTGTCAAGCGGCTGAGGACTTTATAAAGTGTATGTATCTGTAATGAAGGGCATCTCGCCGCTTTACTTCATAAACCAGGAAGTGTCATTTTAAGGATCAAGATTTAGCATAATTAAATTAGAAAATTGGGGACAGGTTGACCCTGTGAGTGAAGTTAGCTGGTAGGTACAGTCGAGCAAACTGAATCACGTACCAGAGTGGAACCTTTTGCAGAATCAATTTCGCAATGATTTCTTTGGCAGGTTGTATGGAATGTTAACATGACAATAGGATGTGATTCATTTTCCTCGACTGTACCTAGCAAAATAGTCGTAACAATTTTTTTATTTGGCCTTACAACATTTTGACTAACGTTTTATTTTTAAATGTGAGTTACGCCAAGTTACCAGAACGATTATTTATCAATAATTGTAAATTATTTATTTTCGGAAAGCGCAGCTTAGGACGTTCATTAACGAGATGGACGGATAACTGCGGATTCACGGTAGATGCAGGCCGTTTCCAACAGAAGCAACTAGAGGTCTATGGGGGAGGCCTTTGTCTAACAGTGGACATTTTAAGGCTGATATGATGATGATGATTTATTCTTCAGCCTTTGTAGTCTGTTCATTATTATTCCTAGTACAATGATTTTAAGCGCTCTTGTTCGTAAAGCCATCAGGAGTGGTGATGTGCATGCTATTAACAATAAGGCAAGCCTATTGTCATTGCCCAACTTCCCATTGTAAACCCTGCAACTGCGGGCACATTCTGGAGACGCTAGAGACCTACCTACACACCATATACAATGGAATAATGCATGTGTAGTTAGCGTACATTTAACCACTGGGGTCTTAGAGCTTTTTACTTTGAAATTATTTTTACTGTAATAATATGCTGAAAGCTTTTATCGCTAACCAAGATGCATGTAAGTATGTTGCTCATGGAAGACGCTGCAAGAGACCACTAAACCGTGCGTAGGCTCTTTATTCAGTTTTACGGTGTGACGAGTTTCTGCCTACCATTTTCTTTGAGTATATTATATTACATACTACATGAACAAAGCTGGCGTTGCTTACAGCTCTTCTTAAAAGAAATAAATGATTGTTTAAAAGCCTTATCATACTGGCGATTTTCGGGCGAGTTGAAAGCGTAGCGAGCGCGCAACGCTTTCGTCGCCAGCGTATTTAAACGCCATATTGTACACTCTCGTACAATAATAATAGGGCATCTTCGGCGCTATTTATACCCAGCGAAACCACTGCGCGCTCGCGGCGATATCGTTACGCCCTCGCGACGTAAGCGTTGCGGGCTCTCTTCGCTTTCAACTCACCCCCAAATCACCAGTGTGATAAGGGTCTTAAACATATGAAATATTATTTTTTGCGTTATTTAATTTAAGATTCACCGGCTTAGAATCTTTTTCTTCTTAAAACTATGGAATCAAAATCTAAAGGCGTTACCACACAGTAAAGCCTTAACACACTTAGGACTTACCACACCATTACGGCTGCGGTGCGGCGTCTGACATTGACGGGGGTACCGATGCGGCATCAGTCCCCTGATATCCCTGCCGCGTTTATTCTTTGTCTTTGCGAATATCATTAAAAAGCGGTGATTACTTGTCTTTGTGGACTTATTTATATAAGGCCACTTAAGTTGTGCCAAAAGTACACATTGCAGCGTTCAATCGATCACTTGTAACTTTTTCAGCCCTTTGGTTGTACTTAACATAGCATTGTTAGCATTAGCTACTGGCACAATATTACTAGCCTCGTTTAAATGGTACATTATGCGACCAGATAATTCGTTTTCTCCAACTAATATCAAAGTAAAAAAATAATAATACAGACTCTTATTCAAGCAATCAACATGTACTGCCGATGCCCCGTTTGAAGTCGAAACATGTGTTAATAGTACCCCATTATAAGCGGTGGTGGTTACATTATTGGTTATAGTGCTATTTGTGGATTATATTATGCGGAAGGGAAGAAGGACAAATTTAATTTGCATAAATATACCACATAAACACGACTGTTCCTGCCCGAATGTTCGGTTCATTTGCCTATAATTTGTAGATAATATGTCGTTAGTTTCAACATATGCGCCCATTAAGTACTTACCTAACACTTTTATTAAAATAATTTTGTTACTGTACTGATCATTATTAGGTGATGACACAATTGGAAATAACAGGTAAAATGGCAAGCTTTTATATGTTTCAATTAACATGAAATATGTTATAATTATTTCTTAAAATTGTAATGAAAATATAATAAAAAAATACCATAAATTACATTACGTAAATAAAAAGTACTATGACTATCATTTAATGTGGAATAAATAAAGCTTTATTATTATTATTATTACTCAATAAATTGCGCATACACACACACACACACACACACACACACACACACACACGCACACGCACACATTGCACAGTGCCATCTTTTGGGGAACTGAGTAAACATTAAGTAATCATTGCATTAATCAAGTATAAAAATGTGTTTTGATCTCTCCTGTTCGGAAAGTTTAATTTTCATGGGTAGATAGCCGGGTGGAAAATTGCGTTTTCATCTCTAGGACGGAAAGTATTTTTTTTTAATTTTTCGATTAGCCACGGAGTCGAAGATAATTGAGTTACGTTAATGACACTTTGAACGCTGAACATCCGTTTGAAACAAGAAATTTGATCTTCATTACATCACGAACATATTCCATCTCTTTCTTTAGTTAGGTTACGAAAGAGATGGAAGTCATTCGTGAAGTGTGAAAGAAAAAGATGGAACATATAAATAAGTAATAAAGGTCAAACTTCTTCGTTCGGCGTTCAACCTCCAGTTTTGTATATATGTAAGCTCATTGGTCGTGACCAACTCGTTTTTTTTATAGTCGGCCATGGCAAGTGGCCAGTCGAAAAGGTACCGTTGGAGGTTGGATATAAGTAAATTCAATTTTGAACATGAAACTACCGTGAGACTCACTCATATTAAATATAATGACCCGGATAACTCACGTCTTAAATCGAGTTTAGCTCGACATGTTTCGGGCTAATCCGTAGCCCTTTGTCTTCGGAGCAACGCGACTCAGCGGCTGCTGCAACACGCGCACTGCGCGCCGCTGCTCTGCTCGCGCGACTACCCGACGAAACTGACACCGGCACACAACTACCCGCGTTTTCATCATCATTACAACTGTCAAATGTAGGGTAGCACACAACACTAACAACATCGCTCTGTAAAGGTACGTTCACACACACCGATGACGCAGCACGAGTATTTAACACCGTTTTTCAACTCGGAGGTACCGTCGGAGGTGCGTGAAGCCATCGAGATTGGTCGTCGGCCGAATTTAAACCGGGATAGTGGTTGGACGGTAACTCCGAGTTGGAAAACGGTGTTAAATACTCGTGCTGCGTCATCGGTGTGTGTGATTTAAGACGTGAGTTATCCGGGTCATTATATTTAATATAAATTCAATTTACTATTATTATTCTTTTTTTTAATTTTCGTTACTTTATTGGAACAAATAACATATTTACAAATGATTTACACAATAAAAACTTAATAATAAAAATTAAAAATGAATATAAATCTAATAAAGGCCCCTGTGCCATGGTGCCAAGAATGCTGGCAGCTTTTCCTCGCTGTTATTATTATTATTATTCTAATTTTTTTGTAGTATTTTACTTTCTTCACAGTCGAAATGAGTCTCACTTCGTTCGAGCTCCAGAAATATCTCGGGTGAAATGGGTCTCTTTCCACCCTTGATTATCAATCTACTATTACATTTACATAGTGGTAAAATCAACACATATATTTTATCAACACGCGTATAATTGCATAACTATTTCATATATACTCGTACTACGAAATAATAGAAAATTATTAATGTACTCGGTCATATATTATACCTACCTTAGCGATATTATACGAGTATCGCATCCATATCGCCTCCTTTAAGCACTTAAAAATGGCTACGAAGGTGGTTACTTTAAAAAAAAAAACATTTTTCTCTGTCGTTTGCGGCGTAAATGTCAAACGATTTTGGGACTCGCATTTTATAAGCGTTACCATGCCTTCCCGAAAAAAGTGGAATCTTTCGCGAAAGTCTCGCAACGCATTGAGGCTACGAGAGGCATAGTCTCAGGAGTCTGAAAAAGACCGCGGTGAGCTGGCGGTGAGAGACTCAGTGGCGCTCTAGCCAGGCAGGCCGCTTCGCTTTCGGCTGAAACGGCAAGCCAGCGCGAGTCTCGGTTGCGATCCCAAAGAGATCGTACGCAACCTTTATCTAGGCTACAGTCCTCTAGCGTATCTATCTGTAAACTTTGCTTCAAGTCCCGCCTCCAGGGGAGAGGGAAAGAAATTAGGATGAATTAGCCGCTTTCTGATACAGACCGTATTCCACGCGGGCGGAGCCGCGGGTACAGGTAGTATTTAATATATTATAATAAATTAATAATTTTGACCTATATCTAACTGTTGGTCCGAATACTGTTACTTCTAATTGAAATTCTAATAAAGGCGTAGTATGACAGATGGTCTGCAAAATGAGGCCGAGAGCCTTCGATGTGAAACATTATGCCGTTTTAATTTCTATTCCAGCCCGGTGCTTTTGGGCCTTGGCCTGTCACTGCCACGTGCTTACTGTCCAGGTATTAAAGAGAAAATTCGAATGTAAAAACCAATCTTCGTTCTCTTTTTCTTATTTATGAAGGCCTGCTGCGTTTTTAGGTACGCTGTAATTTTTTAATAATTGAAATTTAAGTAGCCTTTATTAGCTTAAGTATATCTGTATTTCAATTTTCTTACAGTTTGACCAATAATTTAATATGCGCCTGAAAATTAAAAGAATATTTAATTGATTAGATATTTAATTTTATTTATATTGTTTAAGTCTCGTTATTTTTAGTCCCGACTATTAACTAACAACATATGTGTCTAAGAAACATGAAATAAATGGATTTAAATTTTTTAATTAATGTAAATAGAATAATTGACCAAAAAACTCATCTTGAAAACATTGGGTAGTCTCCAATAATGCAATTTTGCAGGATAAAAACTAACCAGTATTTATTTCTTCTAAATTGGTTCAGCGGTTTAGACGCGATGAGGTAACAAACAAACGGACTTACAAACTTTCGCATGTATAATATTATAAGTGGGAATTAGTGGGATAACATTTTTACAGATAAGAAATTTGTTGTAACAAGACAGTTTATCATTTTGCTGGTCATAATTTGCGGTTTTTGAACAAATTGTAGACGACGGTTTAGAAATAATATATGTGTGTTAAATAAAACATTTGTCTGTTGCAAAGATTGAGTTTAAATATAGAGACTTTCTTTAATTTTTGCTTTAAAATATTATGTAAACGATAAATACCAATATTGAAAAATCGAAGGAAAGTCAATTATAAAATGCACCCTATAGGTAACACGAAACTCAGTCGGCGGCCCAGCTCATTTCGCATACGCAAACTTAAACTACCTATAAACAGTGGAAAATTAATAGCCATATTAAACGAGACACCCGCAAACAAAAACAAGCGACAAAGCCGCTAACTGAAATGTAGAACGCAATTTAGAACGTTACCAAAAGTTTCAATGTTCAAAACTTACTTTTCGCGCACAAATAGCCTGTTAAGTAACTTGTGTGACAAATAAAATGATCATCTAAAAGCAAGAACCTGTTTCCCTTTTGCCAGAGTTCAAGAAAATTAACTTTGTTTACGTTTCGCGGCCAACATCATTTGTCAGCAAAATTATTGCAGTATGCTGTAATTTAACTTGCCATACGAAAATTCATTTTCAAGCATGAATGGAGTATGGAGGCAAACGTCGGCGTATGCATCCTAGCCTATATTGTATTGCGATGTTAAACAAAGTATTAAATTTATAACCGCTGGGAACGCTACGTATCAATAAAAATAAAAATATTATGGGACACTTGACACCAATTGACCTACATAGTCCCAAACTAAGCAAAGCTTGTACTATGGATACTAACTAGGCAACAAATAAACATACTTACATAGATAAATACATACTTAAATACATATGAAACATCCAAGACCCGAGAACAAACATTCGTATTATTCATACAAATATCTGCCCGGTCGGAAATCGACCCCGGGACCTCAAACTTTGTAGTTAGGTTCTCTAACCAACTTAGTCATTCGGTCGTCAAATTCGTCGGTATTGAATGGCATTAACATCTGTTTATTTACCATCCCATATTTTTTTTAGTTAAGTCCTATTGTTATACAGTGAGCAAAAAACTATCGCTTAGTTATTACATTTTATAAGGCTGTCATTTTTACTCAAGATAGCACACGCCATGTTGAGCTCTATATTTTATGTAGAACTTTTCTTCCTTTAGAGCGACATTATGTACGGTCACCACTCACGTCACGCGTGGCATGGTCTGTACTAAGTTTACACGCAATTAATTCGCAAGTACCTGCACCGCACTCTCGCCATAAGAACAACTGAATTGAAACAAACAATTTCCAAACAATGCGTAAGTACTTGTTCAATACGCTAACACTCTCAGAACAAACAAATAAAAGTTCTTCCCTTTACAAACGACGCACGTTCCCGATGCGAGGTGTTTTTTCTCAGACCTATAAATTATAATGAAATACACTGTTTAAAGTGTCTTCCACTTGTAAACACCGTGTTTCATAGGAATCGCATAAAACGTGGGCTTCTTTGAGTACTTAAAAATATTCTTAGAAGATGCTTCGCGGGTATAATAATAGATTTTCCATAGAATATCCTTATGAAACTAACGCCAATATTGATTTGTGTGATATTTTCAGCCTCGTTTTAATAAACAGAGCGATTGGTAAACATTTTTTAGCTGATTATGAAAGGTCTTGACTGAAGTACTGCATCGTTGTAAATAGAGTAGTTCGACGTAGCGACGCATAAGTATCAACTGAAGTGAGTAGGTCAGTACAGTCACCAGCATTAATATCTGCCACAGCGGAGCGTGCAAAAATATCTGACACGTCCTTAGAAATAGAGTCGTATCAGATATTTATGCACGCTTGTTGTGTCAGATATTGGTGCTGGTGACTGTACTTAAACTTGTCTGAGTTATTCATAAGCATTCAGCAATATATACCTACATGGCGTTGATTTCATTTCTATCACCGTGCTTGTGCTTGTTTTTTGCTAAAAGATAGGCTTTATATTTAACTACCTATACCAAGTCATGGTTGGCCTTTAGCTTTTTTAATAGTCTCCTTTCTCGCCAGCTAGATAGCTCTAATAGTTGGTTTGGTTTTTATAGTCGTTGTGCTTATCGAAAAATAACAAAGAGAACTGGGTTTTAATCAATTACGCATCGCAATCTAGATTGGGAAATGGTACCCTAGTTAACTCATGTTCTCTAATAGACCAATTTGGCGAACGTTATGTACCAACCATTTATAATGCAAATTCCGGTCAGCTGTTACCGGGATCCGTGAGATCGTAGGGAAAACTATGGCCATTGATCGAATAAATAATATAACGCGTTCGGTTAGGTCGGGTCTGTTTGCATTGTTGAATTATGCGGTGGACGCCACTGTTTGCCGTAATAGCTTTTACGGCAAGAATGGCGGGAAGTGTAGTCTATTGGTGCCTACGTTAACTTGAAATCGCTCGAAACCTATTACATGTGGTTGAATAAGTATTTATGATACTTGCCGGCGTACGAAGGTTTATTCTCACAGCGTTAACGCGCACTCAAGTTATCGGTTGTATAGTTGAGTTCAAAGATATCTTTATACTTTGGTACCTTGTCACTGACAATTTTGTATAGGTATAGGTATTTTCAAAGATAAAGTGACAGCGATAAGGCAGTAAAGTGTAAACATATCTTTGACCTCGATTGTACCTGCCTACATGTTTACGTATAGTTGAAGGGAGAAAAGTTTTCCCATGTTATGTATTAAAGTATTTCCGTGTTATGACATTGTCATAATATTGATTTTAACTTGGCCTGTGCAAAAACTTTTTTCATTACATCTATATTATACGATGATACCCAAGCGCGCAATTCAAAGACGTCTTTCAAGATTTAGTTTCCTATTTTGATGGTAGCCTTTTAAAATAACTCGAACCAACCTTTTAGCTATAAACACTTATTTCCTATGACGATTCTAAAAAGTACTTATATAATTATTAGAAAATACGACATATTTTTTTACTAAACACACAAGCCTTAACCTCCCAGCGAGATACTGAACACTTGTCTTAAATTTTATTAAGCTTTGCAATCATAATCACAAGTTACTTTTACAACTAAGTAATAGAATTTACCTTTGCGGGGTCCTGATGATTGCCAGTGACGTACACCGACGCGCGACGGCCGAGCAACGTCCGACTGACTATGGAGCTGCTCCGCCGTCCAGACATACGATCTTGAGGAACAGGCAACATCTTCGAAATATTATTTTACAATTTAATTTTAACAATATAAGATTTTTAGGCCTAATGTAGGCTTTATACTTTGACCAATTTAAAATTTGGCATCTCTACTTAAGCGGGTTAATTCTACTAATCAATTATTACGAGTATAGGCACATTTTTTCTACCACAAACCGCTTGCTTTTGCTTTTAGCTAAAATGATTTATAATTTATTATTTTGTGTTGTTATCATTATTGTGATGTCACGATCTTGTTGTACCTGCAACAAAATTTCATTTTTAGTTTATAATATCGCTGTGAAATAATATATGTACCTATATAATATAGTTTATAATATGAATGTATGTACCTAGTCCACAGATATGATCTATCTATACAGAGTCTCTTCAAATTATTGCGGAATAATTCAACAGATCATCATCATCATGTCAGCCGAAAGACGTCCACTAGGTCCCAAGGCTCTCCACTCAGACCGGTCTTGTGCTTTACGCATCCAACACGATCCCGCGATCTTAACCAGGTCGTCGCTCCATCTTGTTGGAGGCCTACCGACAGCTCGTCTCCCGGTCCGCGGTCGCCATTCGAGAACCTTCTGACCCCACCAGCCATCAGTCCTGCGAGCAATGTGCCCCGCCCACTGCCACTTCAGTTTCGCAATTCTTCGGGCTATGTCGGTAACCTTAGTTCTACTGCGGATATCATCATTTCTGATTTTGTCCCGCAGAAAAACCCCGAGCATAGACCACTCCATAGCCCTTTGAGTGACTTTAAGCTTCCTCATAAGGCATATCGTTATTCAACAGATAGTTGGGTTAATTAACTAAAAACCTCTTTTGTATAGGTACTTTTCAGTCATACCCGCGTGCAACCTGATCACAAACCCAAGAGAAAACTTAATAAAGTCATTGCATATTCGAGAGGAGTTGATATACCTATTTATCGCGCGAATATTTTTTCACCTTTCAGAGGGTCAGCGGACATTTCAATTTACGGACTCGCCGGCTCCCCGTTGTGTACCTTTGCAGTGTACCTTTTACACTACATATTTTATGGGTAAGAAAAGTTAGTGCATTTTATTAGCTCTCTCCCTTCCTCCCTTCCCTGTTCTGAGACGAATTGACCTCGTGGCCGTCCCGGCGTTTAAGACGGGGCAAAATGGTTCGCATATTACCTTCTGTCGGGCCCTATCACTTTTGTATTGAGTGTACGTGTCCAAAATAAATTTATAACGAAAAATGGAGGGAAGACGAGGTTATCTTGAATAGTTTTCTATAAAACTATTAGGTATAAAATAATATTAAACAGCATTTTTGTAAATTGAAGCCAGCAATTAAAAGTTTAGTAGCTTCGTAAAATTTCAGACAAATATAAATGTAAAAGTAGTTGTTATTACAGTAAGTACATACTATAGCGATAACAGCCACCCTGTAACTAAATACAAGGAATTCAATCACCACCCAGATTATGTCAGTGACTAGAAACCATTGACTTAATGCCAAATAATTGATATATAAACTAACATCTACTACCTACCTATACAATCTTGTTAAATCTATATTATAGACTATCGAATCACTAAAGGTTTTGCATAATGTTACTATGCCGAATAAGAACACCGTTCTAAATAAAGTTTATTAAAACGAATTTGGTTATTTGTTACAGTTAACGGCCATTATGAAGTATTTAAATCCTAACACATTGAATAACTATTAAGATTTTGAATATCAATCTTTACCTATAAAAGGATAATGTGACAGAACTGACTGAACTGACTGACAGACAGAAAACGCACATTCTAAACCACCGATACAAGACTGAGACGTTGACCATATTAGGTACTTCTCAATGCCCCTTATTAACAAAAGACAAAAGCTATTCCAGCTTTAGTTCATTTGATTTTTTTTCTGTGACTTTGACACTGCCTTTGTTAGACAAAATACTACGCTACTTAAGCAGCAGCACTAGCGACATCTATGTTTTGCTCTCATAGAGAGACGTCACATTCTTTTCATTCTCGATGAGAGCGAAACATAGGTGTCGCTAGGGCTGCTGCTTAAGTAGTGTAATGGGAAAAAAGCAACCTGAGATATGTGTGCATAGGAGAAATTCGTGTCTAGACTCCTGTCTAACGGTGGTGTAGGGGTTATAGCACGCAGCACGGATTGCTGAGGACCTGGGTTCGATTCCCAGCGCTGGTCTCTTTTTCTGGTTTTACTATTGTATTTTTGACATGGTTTCACGGGATTCCCGTAAAAGTAACAAATTTGGAGTTGAAATAAAAAATACAAAAAGACTCCAGAAAACCAATCATAGTACTTGTCAGTTGCGCTTTGACGTTTTTAGAAGAAAATCACACATTGACAGCAAAACGGCCAGTAATAAAACATCGAAATAGTATGCAACCTCGCTAAAAATTAATATGCGCCTGTTGCAGTGGTAACTTTTAGACTGGATGCAATAAAAAGGGATTTAAAAACACAAACTCAACCTAATTAAAAACATAGTGTAATTGATTTTACCCTCGATTCTGAGCAAACTACTTTCTGGTTTTCAGTTATTTAATTAACACCTTGTATATTAGACGCTGCACAGACACCAAAATTTATTCCCTTGACTGTACGAACACCAAATAATTGTTTTGGTCATATTATTTTGTGCCAGACCGAAGTTTCGGTTTCGGCCAGTTTCAGCCTAAATATAAAGGTTCGGTTTCGGCTAAGAAACAGCCGAACCTTTCAGCCGCGCCGAAACTTACAACGTACTTTCGGGTGGTGTTCGGATAATGTCGGGTGTCGGGTGTGTATTATTTAAAATGTTATAAAGAACAAAAAGATTCCTATAGTAATAAGTAAATTTGAATTAGCCCTTCGAGGCTGGCTGATTGGGATTACAATAATAAAAACTCAAAATACAACATATCATATTTTATCATTTTATTTTTTTATTTTATACCATCTATAACTAATAGGTCGCTGCCTCAGTATTATAGTTAATGTTACATATTCACTTTTTAGGGTTGTTTAATTTAGACCCAGTTTCACTATGATAATATTAAAATTTCAATTCGATAAAAGTGAAATGTAGAACCGTGTAATATTAGGCCAGCGAGATGTTTAATTTTTCATATTTTATGTCTGGAAAGAACGACCCACTGACATTTTATTCCACGTTTTAATCACGTTTATAAAAGGTTCGGTTTCGGTTTCGGCCGAAACTATAATCAGAACCGAACCTTCGGTTTCGGTTTCGGCAAAAAAATATTTCGGTCGGACACTATTATTACAAAGTCTCGTGTTCTTACAAAAGTAATTTTCAAAAGCCAAATTAACTCGATAAATCCACGTAACTATAAACTTTTTTTCACATTTTTACTTTAAACCTCACGAATAAGAATGAGAAGAATATTCAAAATGTTCCGCCTAGTTGATTAAACTATAACATCTTCCATTCACAGAGTAGTATTATTATCGTAACTGTGGGTTGCGAACTCCCAAGGGGTCTTTTGTGATCTCGCGGTTCTCATTCAAGGGAAATCTCCTACAGTATGTTTTCAGGCTACACTCTAATTCAAATTTGCGATCAGTTTAAAACTTTAGTCTTTGTTCCTTTTAAGCTACGTATTTATTAATGGGTATGGTTTTATTGATCACCTAATAAATGCGTTTTTGGCGACCGAATAAATAATATTTGTAAATTGAATCGCCAAATAATATTAAAACGGTGACCAAAATATTGTTTTAAAAATACTCGGAAATAATATTGATCATCAAATAATTATATTGGGTTCCAAAATAATAGGATGTGTCACTAAAATTGAATCACCAATCAATATAGAAATGGTTTCTTAAAAATTAATTAAGTATAATCACTGGAAAATAATATTGATCATGAAACTACCGTGAGACTCACTCATATTAAATATAATGACCCGGATAACTCACGTCTTAAATCCGACGTTGACGTTGACGTTGATTTAAGACGTGAGTTATCCGGGTCATTATATTTAATATGAATATTGATCATCAAATAATTGAACTGAAATTGGACTATAATGATATAAATAAATAAATCATCATCATCATCATCATCAGCCCGAAGACGTCCACTGCTGGACAAAGGCCTCCCCCTTAGAACGCCACAAAAAAAAAAATATCACGGGACAATTCACACCAATTGACCTAAAGTACAATTCAATAGAATCGGTCAATTTTCTACATATTTAAGACACCCTATCGTGGGCACACTTGATTATATATGTCCCTGTTGTTGCAATTATCATCTAAAAGGAATCAAAAAAGAATAATAGTCACATCACAAAGCCTTAGGCAGCCCGGTGTTTATATTAGTAGGCTGGAAGTGTCTACAGGATTGTCAGATTCTATTGAATTGGAGTTTAGTCCCAAAGTAAGCTTAGCGAAGCTTGTGTTATGGGTACTAAGCAACGGATAAAGATAATTATATAGACAGATACATACTTAAATACATAGTAAACACCCAAGACCCGAGAACAAACATTCGTATTTTTCATAGAAATATCTGCCCCGACACGGGAATCGAACCCGGGACCTCAAGCCTTGTAGTCAGGTTCTCTAACCACTAGGCCATCTGGTCGTCTAAATATACAATGAATGAAATAATATTTTTTTTATTCGACTGGATGGCAAACGAGCAAGTGGGTCTCCTGATGGTAAGAGATCACCACCGCCAATAGACACCTGCAACACCAGGAGGCTTGCAGGTGCGTTGCCAACCTAGAGGCCTAAGATGGGATACCTCAAGTGCGAGTAATTTCACCGGCTGTCTTGTTCTCCACGCCGAAACACAACAGAGCAAGTAATGCTGCTTCACGGCAGGATTAGCGAGACAGATGACGATCAACAATAAAGCTTGCATATTTTTTTTTAATTATTTCTTGTTTCGGATTTACAATAATGTTGCCTTGTATGAAGCTTAATGAACGAGTTTTAGTAGATTCTTATTTTTCATATGAGTGGTCACGCCTCGCAACGTCATAAATAAAGTAAAATGTGCACTTAGTTTACAGAGCGGCCGCTCGTGAGTGGAGTAATGTTTTTTCTCTAGGATTTGCGAGCTCCGCAAATGGGCCTGAAAGCTTCCGCACAGCTCATTTGGTGCGGATTTTTCCGCGCAGATAGGTACGGGCTAAGTACCGTTGCCCTCGCGAATGCAAAAGAGACACGAGTTTATTCCACTGAAATACTTTAGGGTTCCGTAGCTCAAAAGGAGAAAACGGATTATGGGTTCACTTTGTTGTCCGTTTGTCAAGACGCTTTTTCTCAAGAACGCGTAATGGTATCACGCTGAAATGATCAAATACTCAGGACTGCTACCCCCTGGACCAATGAAAAATCTAACTTGTAAATCAACGCAATCAAAAGATAAGTATACAGTTATTAAAAATGGTGTTTTGTACAATTTTCAGTTAGCGCTTAATTGTATGAATATGGCGAAGCACGCGTCACATTGCACATTTACGAGGACCGTGGTTGGATTCTGGCTCCAGCTATCCTGTTTTGGTTTTTCAATGTATTCTAACTACAGTATGATTGAATACAGCGAACTCTAATATACCAGCTAAAAGAAAACCCTGCAAAAACATCACACGTTACGTTCACCCTACACCAATTAACCAGCGCGCTAAGCATCAAACACCAGCGAGTGTCAATGGCAGTACGGGCGCTCTCATTAACCTCCGCCCTCTGGAGCCGGACTAGCGTCCGGCAGACATGACCGGCGGTGAATTAAACACGTGCAAATAAGCGACCCCCTTTACACTCCGACCTCTTACCGTCAACTTCGAAATAAAGGAAAAATACGGCTCTTCATACGAGATTGCGCGGGATGTTTGCGTTTATTTTTTAGCTTCGCTTTCGCCCGTGCGTGACGCATGTTCAGCAGATCTGATTGTAGTTGAGCTCGTTATCATTACACCAGGGAGAACGTTTGTTTTTTTATCGAAATCGGTTGTCTATTGTAAAGATTGCCTTAAAGAGATCGCTCTGGAGCAATAATGCAGCATAGGTACCTATTGCTTACCTCGAAAAATCTCTATTGACCTGTTTTTTCTGTTATTGTATTGTATTGTAACTCCGTCTGTCTGTTCCTTCTTCACGCTTTAGCCGCTAGCGCCGTTAGCGCTTTAGCGATCTGAAATAAGTTTTGTATGGAGATAATTTAAGTCTCAGGGAAGAATGTACGAGGATAATTTGTATCCTTGAAAATAACACAGTTCTCGTGAAACAGCGATAAATGAATTTGTCGTAGATGATGTTGCGGGCAACAGCTAGTAGAAAAGAACACACACACAAACATCACGCCTGTATTCCCAAATGGGGTAGGCAGAGCCACACGAAACGTTACCGCTTCGGAGCCACTTTTAGCAATTTTAGCTTTTAAGTTTGACAAAAACGGTACAATAGTGACAGGTTGCTAGCCTGTCGCCTACGGTATACCTTAACCTATATCCTCAGTTGCCTCACGATATCCACGGAAGAAATGGAGAGGTGTAGTAGGTAAGACACGTTAAAAAAACTACAATCGAATTAAGAACCTCCTTTTTTGAAATCGTTAAAAAGTAGTTATATCGACAAGCATATGCATGTCTATATAAATTATATAAGTAGCAAACGGATTACTAATGTATGGGCAAAAAACGTTTCCCAAAGTATCACATCCCAAAATATTTTACTCAAATTATCATTTGGCAAAAAAAGTCATCGCAATTTTACAGTTAATATTTATTTTGGCAAATTATTGTTTCACAAATAATTACTTACATGTTTCATATTACCAAGTATTATTTAGTAAAATGTATCGTTTGGCATAACGTACTCTTCCCAAAATATCCCATGACATAATAACCTACTTGTTTGGGAGCAGTTCGTTTCTATGGGGGGCGCAGTTCTAACCTAACTTAACCTACTTTTCTGATAGCAGCTCGTTTTTGCGGGGGACGCAGTTTTAACCTAACCTACTTTTCTGGAAGTAGTTCGTTTTTGCGGGGGACGCAGTTCTAACCTAATCTAACCCACTTTTCTGGTAACAGTTGGTTTCTGTGGTTGATTTGTGCGAAATTTCATTTTGAACAAGCATTTTTTTGGGATACAATATTAGCCAAAAGAAAACGTTTGCTTAATAAACGTTTCTCGTAATAAAATTTGACAAAGTAAAATTATGCCAAATGATAATTTGACCAAATTAATAAAATGCGAAATGTAAATATGCTAAAGATTCGTTTGGAGAATGAAACTACTGCGATAAGTTTTTTGGCGAAAAATATTTTGCCGAAACGGCAGTACCTATACCGTAGCAAGCTTGTAAATACTTTTATCATAAGTATAAAGGCAATATAATATCAGCAAAACAAAATATAAACGATATACCAGCGATGACTGGTGCTTAACAAGTTCAACGCAGTTTGAATGAACACACAATAAATAAAGTGAACTTAAGAGCGGGGAAATAGTTTTCTGGCCAGAATATTCGAAGCACAATAGAATGGCAGCAAACAGCCCGGGTTCAGTTCACCCTTCAAGCCAATTATTAAGTAGCTATGTAAGTACAAACTTTGTTACCATTATCTCTGGCATATATACGACTCACTAATGGGCACAGATGTCTTCTCAGATTGGGAGAGCTTGAGCTATAGTTGTCAAGGTACAGTGCGGATTGGGAATTTCAAAAACAAAATTGAATTGCTTTGCATGTGTATGCATTTTTTGTACATAAATATAAAAAACACACCGATCGGGGACCCTGGGTTTCCCCAAAAACTCACGACCTTCTGCTTGAGAGGCCGTAGGTCCAGCCACTAGGCTAACATGGTATTGTTACTTAGTTCAGAATAACTGACATAAAATGAAAAGATCCAAAATAAGGAGAAATTAAGTACGGTTATCGAGAAAGGTTAGAAAAGTCGCCTGACATTAGGTATAACTTGTTCGTTTTACTTTCGTATAATAAGGCCAAAAACCCTTATCACACTAATGAAAAAACAGAGAATCAGCTTATCCTTACTAGTTAGCTCATGAACAAAATGTAATGCTAGGGAACTGTATCGCGTACCAGGGGACCTGTGGGAGGGACCTTTTCATAATTAATTTCGCTATGATTTCTTTGGCAGATGTATGGAATGTCAATATGACATCAGTCGAGTCGCACAAAGGTACGCGATTCAGTTTCTTTGACTGTATGTACTTACTCAAGAAAAAAAAATAGTCACTTTATATGGAGTTTTCAGTGCATATCGATATTTTATCGTTGATATTGAATAATTTCTAATTTCTTGGTAATATTCACTTGAGTCAAGTAGCAGTGCTTGTGCTGCTGTGTTATGACGTGGCGAGAAAACAAGTTTGATTACTGGCACACGAGGCATTCTACCTACATATCTTTGCCCTTAAGCATCCTTTAGGCTGGTAACGTATTTGCAATCCTCTTGTGATGGTGCAAATTTGCCATTAAGTGACCCACTTACTCTTTGAAGACATTGAATATTACACAAAATCAAAATCGGTAATACCAGCCGTATACCACGGACACCGCTCATATGCTCATAGTTCACTTAATTGCGAGATCAGACCGGAATGCAAAGATGTAAATTTAAAGAATAAGTCAATAAGTGAAGCAACTTTCAGCATGAATAAATAAATGATAGCAGAATGGGATAATGTTGCTTAATTAATCAATTAAAAGAATAAGAATCAGTATAAAGGTAATCTGGAAGTTCCAAGATAAGATAAATAATTCGTAAGTATTTAAAAATGTACTGAATCTGAAAGCCAATGCTTAACTCGTTTCGAATTCGTAAACATTTTATACAAACCTAAAAATTTCTCGTAAAAAGTAGGTCAAAAAACAAGGGAGATGTTATCGACAGCTGAAGCAGTAGCGGGATAAATTTCTTTGAAATCTATCGAATTAATGTTTACCGCTTTGTGAGACGAGATTTTATAATTCAATTGTTTTATTTACTGACGAAAACAAAAGTAGTACAAGTATTAGCTTTCTTCGTATTGCCAATAACTTATTTTTATTGTTGAACTGGAGTAGAAATGGTATAAAAACGTAGAGCTTTATTTTATTAAGCGTGGATTCAAACCTATTATAGCTATACATTTTCAAGAGGTCATAAGGTCAATTTCAATTTTAATGTTTTATCAACATACACAAGTCTCACTATATGCAGATATGGGATTGTTTGGACAGCGCTAAATTGCAAAGTTAACACACGCGTAATCTAGGAGAGGTGTGAGCTGCAAAGTTTAAGGCTGCTCTTCCAAGTTGCCACTATTATTCCCTAAGGCGTGCTCCTTAGCATATTTAACCTATTATGAGGTTAATGGGCAATGACGACGTTCACGCTCGCGGCCCGGTGTACCCGTAATTTTCCGCTAGTTCTTAGTTAACGAGAGGCTGGTGCTCCACTGCTCTCACACTAACACCTTTCATCGTAGGATTGATGGCCCTTAGAATGAAATGAACCTAAAATAATGTAAAGACGCGTGTGGGATTGAGTTAGCATTTTAGCTTGCATAATTATGTTTTAGGTGTTGTCTTACTTGATTAATTTTGCAGCTTTAACGCTATAATTTCCATCATGACTGTTTTTTGATAATGTAGAGTCCGAAGGAGAGCAAAAGCATCCACTAGTGATACTTTCTTGGGCGTGTGCGGTCAGTCAGCTCTTTGCAGAGCGAGGCTTAAAAACTTAGTCTGGAAAGCGGCATTTCAAATGTACTCGAAGTGTTCTTTGAATACGTGCTTCTCGAAGAATGTATCGCTTTCTGTTTATAGACTTAGAGGCAGATATTTACAGTAACTAAAATGCATCTTAAATTGCACGCGCGATTACTTTATATTTTTATAGGTGCACAAATATGTCCATAACTGTGCAACTATCCTTAGAAATCGAGTCAAAAGCATGTCTGTGAGTGAAGGGAATACTGAGGTATTATATTTTTTATGGGAGAGCAAACAGCTTAAGCAAACATTCTGGTACAGAGATACTTACTGTTCTGTACTATGAATATTCGACAAAAATTTAATTTGACCCAGCAAAAGTATTATTTTATATCTTAAAGATGGACGTGACAATTGTATCGTTAATCAAGGTTCGAGAGTTAGAATTAGAAGAAAGATTTGTTATTCCGAGCCCGCTTATCGCCGGCGGTGCGAGGTGTTGCTCCGTTGCCGCTCGCCGACCAAGTTTCTCATCCTTACATTAGTGGATTACCGCCCTGCCTAAACTTTAGTTTTGATTAAAACCACAGAATACCGTGACGTGAGTTATAAACTGCGTAATCATATCAATACAATATGAACAGCTTGAATAAAATAAACATTTCTAGCTGACACCATGACGGATAATGTCTGAATGTGAATAGTTGGTTTCTGTGTTAGGTATATTTTCCCAGTTTCCATTGTTCACTTAGACATGAAAAGAGCAAACCTCCGTTTCAATGCGAAGATAATATCAGATATCCTCTTTCGTGCATTAGGTACCTTTTTTTCTTATCAATGTCAAAGAGTCTTCAACTTGCTATAACCGACGATATCGCGCGATGTTTTCATACGACGCCATAATGCGGAGGGTCGCATTGAATGCACGAATAGCTAATAGGATGGGATTAGGGACACCGAACTGTTGGCTTAAGCTTATGCCGCCTATCCAGTCAACTGATTGTCGTCGAATTTCTCGCAGTCTTATTTATTCTGACTACGCCAGACGTCCAATGAAATAGAAAACATTCCTGTGTGTTTGTGACAGTTCTTTCAGCCCATTCACGTGTCGTGAGTGGTTAATAAGATACCAGATGTTACGTGACGTTTCGTTCAACTTAAGCTTGATTCACTATGTAGCATAATAGCTGTAAATAGAAGTATTCTATGGCGAATTTAGAATGTTCCGGAAAAATACGGGTATATCTTTATCGGCAGGCCACTGGAAAGGCACGTCACAGTTAGCGGCGATTGGCCCAAAACGGACCTTGTTATTGAATTGGTGCAAATTAAACTCGCTATAGAATCCGCTCAGGCGAGCTCCTGAATATAAATTTAAGTCGGTGGCGAAAAATTGGGTCTGATTTAAAGCAACCGATAAAGTATCTACCTAAATTACCACGCGCGGTTGTAGGACATTAGGAAAAATAAAAGTGCCAAGGAAATGAATATTTGGACGTCGTTGATGCTATGCGGTATTTATAATGTTGATGTTTTAGAAAGGCTTACATCTATTGAAAAAAAAACATCAGTTACTTCCAATAGTCTAATTTTAGTTTCTAGTGAAAAATAGAGAACAACTAAAGAAGTAACTGTTTAAGTTCATAATTCTAAGATCCACTGAATCTCCAATTGAAAAGAGAATACGAAAAGGTGAAAAATAAAATGCTGTAAGTATTTTTGAGTACTCGTATGGGATTATATTAGTAACTTATGAAAGATGGCCCTGACACATTGATGCAGGCAGTGATCTGAGATATTTTGCGGTTGACAACTTCTTTAATGTAACATATGAAAATTATCAAACATTTTAAAACATTTTGATCGCTAAGCGATTTCACAATACTATTGATATATCCTTTTTCGTGCATTAGGCATACACAGGCTTAAACGGTTCTGTCGATGCCAGTTACTTTCACTTGATTAGATAATAGAACAAATTGTATATAAACGTTAGCGCTGTTTTATTGCGAACACGTTGATAGGGGTTGTCTGCATTTAATTAAAAATCAATGAAAGTCAATCAAAAATATTAAAAAAAATTGCCTGTCCAAGATTTTTTTCGCAAAACCATTTCTAATGTACTAAATTTATTATAAAATACATTTCATTCTATTATCAGACCGGAGCAGGTCTTTTCAAGTTCGGATCTTCTACTAAACCAGCTGCTTGTTACTTGTTGTACTGACTTGCTAAAAAATTTAAGTGTGTACACGCGTCATATGCTTGTATTTATATTTATTTTACCTTTAATACACATATTATTTCTGCTACAGTTCTACATCATTTCATTTGACTACTACCGTACCTACGTACAAATTGTTACCTGGTATAATTACATTAAATACTTACTTCTTAAGAGGTTCTATTAAAAGAGTACAAAAGTTAACCACTTTCTCAAATTTAGCGAGGTATAGAACATCACATTATCGACGATAATTTAAACTTCATTTCATCGGCACTTCAAAAACACAATTTATTGCAGAAATGCGGAGTGGCTCGAACATGAAAGAGTAATTAATTGATGGGTTCGTTGCTTTCTCACCCGGCACAATTGGGCCCATTACTGTGATGAGGAATCACGCCACTTTACACAGCCGTGGACAGAGGGCAATGATAATCGAGATTACCACTTAATTATACCTAGCTCTATTTTAAACGAGGCCGCTGTTTACCTATTAATAGGATGGCGCGTATTTACATAGGTTGTAAAAGGTAAGTAAAGGCTGACCAGAATTATAAAAATCTCGCCATATTGCGGAAAACCGATAGAACTAATTTCTTGCACTGGCAACACAAAATTCAAATGTCATCTGTATATTGCTGTCAAAGTTTAACGTTGTTTGCGCATGGTATTTTAAAGTGTTATTTTGGATTTGCGCTGTCATCGTTCATCCACCATTACCTCTCATATTTCGTTTTCTAGAATTTTTTTACCGTACAACGGCAAAAACTACTAGACACTGGCAAAATTGTCCTCCGATGGACAGAGCCATATTTTTTTAAAGAAACAACAACAACAAAGTGTTATTTTGTGTTTTTGTGCGTTGAAATGCAGAAAATTATCCATAGCCTAGGAAGGAAAATAATTCAGAATGCATAAAAGTATTTGTTTAAGGTTTAATCTCGAGTTGAGTGCGGAATAAATTAACACGTCATAAGATTCGACTTTTTGTTTTGACAACCACCGAAAAGAGTACCAACTTGTCAGTGATAGTTCCGTCTCTTTTATTTGGAGCCTGACGGCTTTTTTCATTTTTTTTTCACATTTTTATTTACATTGTCAGAAGTTCGGATCGGATTAACGGATTTCCTTTTAAATATGGCTTGAATTGGCCAGTATGATTACATTATAAAAGAGTTTTCATCTCTCCTGTTCGGAAAGTTTAATTTTCATGGGTAGATAGCCGGGTTGAAAATTCTTTTTTTTTTATCTCTAGGGTGGAAAGTTTTTTTTTAAATTTTTCGATTAGTTACGGAGTCGAAGATAATTGAGTTACGTCAATGATACTTATTTATCACGTTTCGGCATGGCCATCTAGATGCACGTCGTGACCAAGGAGCTAATATTCAACACTGGAGGTTGAACGCTGAACATCCGTTTGAAACAAGAAATTGGATCTTTATTACATCACGAACATATTCCATCTCTTTCTTTAGTTAGGTTAAGAAAGAGATGTATGGAAGACTGTATGTAAAGATCTCCGAAAAAATGTTTGCTGGGGATACATAGAATCGATAACAGAACACGTTCCAACAGGTTTTAGAATTTTCGTCTGTTTGTCTGTTTGTCGTTTATTTGACCGCGCATCACGTGAGAACAGCTCAACGGTTCAACGTGGGTTCAACGGATTTCAATGCAAACTTCACTAATCTGTCGAGAAAATCCCCGGCCAGGTTATAGGCTATAAAAATTCAATCCCTAAAGGGGGGGGGGATGTAGCCACTACACTCGGTTGAGTTTAGTTTGCACCTGAATCGTATGACGCTTCTTAGGAAGGAGGTGCAGACTTTTTTCAAGTGTGCTATGACTATCGAGTACCCTGCTAAACTAACAGATGGCGTTGAAATTAATACGTTGTGTGTGACATGAGCAACATGAATAAGCCACTGAGGAATGTTTTTTGCCAAATTAACTCTAAGTTTAGAAGAGGGGGTACGATATCAACAAATTTAATTGAATAATTGATAAAATAATATAACAAAATGAAACGACAAATTTAATTGCCATACATTGCATAATGCCATCTCTTGGGGAACTGAGTAAACATTAAGTGGTGGTAAAATCATATCGAGCATATCAACACGCGTATAATTCTGCCTTTCTGCGCTTCTGGCCGAAAGACGTCGTGTTTTGGCGGTTCCGGGGCACCATGCCGCAGATGATAGCGACGTCGGGGACGGTGACTCAACGGGGTCACGCCGTTTTGTCACCAAATTTGTTTTAAATATTATTGATTATAAATATGTATGTTAGTCTGTAAGGTATTTATTGTATGGGCCAAGTTCCCCACATAAATGAATTTATTATTATAATGAGGGCTACAGTTTTCGCGCTCACCAGTTGGCGCCACTGTAGACAAAGGTCCTGCCTGAATTATAATGGTTATAGTTTGTTATTACGGGCGTGAAAACAAAATTTACATTTAAATCATATTTAATACCTTAAAACCGTGCCATAAAAATATCGAGCATGCCACACTGTTGCGTAATCCCGTTTGGTTTGGAAAAAAGGGAGAACAAAGGTTTCCGAAAGACAAAACCGTCTCAAAACACAGACTCGTGGCCCCGTAACGCATATTTGCCATAATTAATTTCTGGTATTGCAAAATATTCACAAAATTATTCTAATTATAAATAAACCCGCGTAGCTTACCCAAAACAGTGACATTTGACATTTCGGAGACCTCTCGCTACACTAGCGCCCCTAGCAGCGAATTCAGACGCGATTGGATAATTATTTAATACTAGCTTTTACCCGCGGCTTCGCACGCGTAAACTATTCGGTGTGTTAGCTGCAATTTAAATTTTCGGGATTTTACAAAATTCCCCTGGAAATTTCCAATATTTATATCGTGGTCTTCATTGAGGTTGTGTTGTGAATGATTGTACAAAATTCAAGACTCTAAACCCAGTGCTGGAGTTTCAAAATTTTTCCCTATCCAAATTTAAATGCAAAATTCAAATTCAAATCATTTATTCAGTAAATAGGCCGCAATGGGCACTTTTACACTTCATTTTTTATGCTACCAGCGCTTTCGGAAAGACCACCATTGCCAAGAAGAATGCGCCGCAAGAACTTGGCAGAAAGTCATTTTCTCAAAATTTAATAATTAGAAATAAAATACTTAAAAACCACAGTATACAATTAAAGAAAAAAATACGAAATAATAATAATTATAATAATAATACAGGGATGTATGGGGTCCCTTAGTTACAAAACTATACCGTGGGAATATCGGGATAAAAAGTAGCGAACTTATAATATGTGTTATTCCAGACATACGGCTACCTACATCCAAATTTCATGCCTCTAAGCCTAGCGGTTGTTATTTCGACATTTTATTCCTAGGTATCCCGTGGTAATATCGGGTCAAAAAGTCGTCTATGTGTTTTTCTAGACATCCAGCTTCCTACATACCAAATTTCATGACTCTAAGCTCAGCGGTTAATATTTCAAGATTTTATCCCTATCCCGTGGGAATATCGGGGTAAAAAATAGATTATGTGTTATTCCAGAGGTCCAGCTACCTACATACCAAATTTCATGGCTCTAAGCCCAGTGGTTGTTATTTCGAGATTTTATCCCTAGGTATCCCGTGAGAATATCGGGTCAAAAAGTCGCTTATGTGTTATTCCAGACGTCTAGCTACCTACATACCAAATTTCATGACTCTAAGCCCAGCGGTTATTATTTCAAGATTTTATCCCTATCCCGTGGGAATATCGGGATAAAAATTAACCTGTGTGTTATTACAGAGGTCCAGCTACCTACAGACTAAAATTCATGGCTCTAAATCCAGTGGTTGTTATTTCGAGATTTTATCCCTAGGTATCCCGTGGGAATATCGAGTCAAAAAGTCCCTTACGTGTTATTCCAGACGTCCAGTTACCTACATACCAAATTTCATGACTCTAAGCCCAGCGGTTATTATTTCAAGATTTTATCCCTATCCCGGGGGAATATCGGGATAAAAAGTAGCTTATGTGTTTATCCAAAGGTCCAGCTACCTACATACTAAATTTCATGGCTTTAAGCCCAGAGGTTGTTATTTCGAGATTTTATCCCTATCCCGTGGGAATACCGGGATAAAAAGTATCCTATGTTTTAATCCAGGTTATAAACTAACTTTTCGCCAAATTTCATCCAAATCCGTCCAGCCGTTTCAGCGTGAAAGAGTAACAAACATACTCACTCACTCACTCACTCACAAACTTTCGCATTTATAATATTAGTAGGATTCTACGAAATAATAGAAAAGTATTAATTTACTCTGTCATTAATTATTCCTAATCGTAATTACCTATATCGCATCCATATTCATACGTATCGTCTCCTATAAGCACTTAATGCCCACGAAGGCGGGTACTTTAAAAAAAGCATTTTTCTCTGTCGATTGCGGAGTAAATGTCAAACGATTTGGGACCAGTGTTTTTGCGATAGAGATAGTTTCGATGTCGATAGTTGACCCTGAGAAAGCAGTCGATAGCGCGATAGATCTATCGAAAATATCGACATGCTGCAATACTATCGATAGTATTGATAGCGAAAATTAGGCAATACTATTAAACTTGGTCAATACTATCGCTACTATCGATAATATCGTCAAGGGACGATAGTTTCGATAGGACTATCGATAGTATGAATGATTTTCAAGGCCACGATACTATCGATACTGTAGGTAGACTATCGCTACTGCAACAACACTATTTGCGACTCTCATTTTATACGCGTTACCATATACCTTCCTTCCTTCGCGCTGTCATCGTTTATCCACTATTACCTCTCATATTTCGTTTTATAGTTTTTTTTACCGTACAAGGCAAAACCTACTAGACACTGGCAAAATTGTTCCCCAATGGACAGAACCATATTTATTTATACATTGACTTATATATATATCGATGTATTTATAAAACAAAAACAACAACAACCATGCCTTCCCGAAAAAAACGAATCTTTTTCGAAAGTCTCGCAACGCATTGAGGCTACAAGGGGCTCTAATTAGTCTGACGAAGACGCTCTAACCAGGCAGGCCGCTTCGCTTTCGGCTAAAACGGCAAGCCAGCGCGAGTCTGGGTTGCGAACCCAAAGACATCGTACGCAATCTTTGAGATCGCTCGATGTAGGAAAAAAGAAAGGGAGGATTAAAAAAAAAATCTTATTCGTTGAGCATTATAGATGTGAAACGTGGTGATCAGATTTTTCAGTGGATTGTTTAGCCTTAGCCGTAGTTTGAAGAGATTTTTCGAAAATCCCACGGAAACGGGCAATGCGGGATATTAACCTCATTCATATGGAGTGTTGTGTAAATATAAAAATCTACGTAGACGAAGCGCGCAAAAGCCAGTATAAGGATAAAAGTCTATTTTCACTTATCAGTCACTAAAACTGCCAACCTTTGTTGTATAACTACGCCGACAAAGTCATAAAAAAAAAATAGGTTGCCTCCCCGACACGTACAGTGTTGATGATTTTTTTCTCTGACCCTAACCACACGTTGGATAGATCTTTTAAAAACAGTAAAAGTTTGCTAAGATCATTTTAGATTTAAGGGCTTGTTTGCTAAATATATTATTAGGGCTAATTGTTAGAGACAAGATTTCCTTTAAAACAAGCACAACCATTGGATGGAAAAATATGAAAAAAATCATGACATGGTTGTATAATAGAATTAAAATGGAAAACTATTACAGCCTGTGAGTAACAGTTAGTCAAAACTTAAATAATTAATAAATAATATTGATCATAAATATAATATATAAGTTATAAAACCGGTAATGTATTTTACTTGATCGACAATACACCACACATTTAAATATATTGTGGGTAAACGTATAAATGACGCGCCAACTGGTAATGTCAAACAATTTAAAGTCCATCACTTAAGTCCACAATACCCAGAAGTCTACGATAACAGCCACTGTGTCATAGCCGTAGCCTCGACTTTAAATTAAATTCCAACGACGGACAATAACATGTTATGAAATGAGAAAATGGCATGCTGAGAGGGACGATTAGAAAAATTCGTTTCCAGAGGAAACAAGATTTTTTATTCAACATTGTGATGCTGAGTAAAGAATAGCGTGCTCGGCACTCGTTACTCGCCGAAAGGCGACTTGCCCTTCCGGGCCTGCGTATCTAAGATAGACTTTTGTAACCGTATGTAACTAGCTTTAACGTTCTTACCAACATGTTAATAATGAAGCGAGTATGTTCATGTCATCATTTAGAACCTTTCTTCTTATTATTTTTGTGCGTATGTGTGCACGTGATAAGACACATACACAACAACACATGTACACATGGAACATACAGTAATTTACACATACTTTTTGGTAACCTTTCGTTTCACCACTTTTGTTGTATTGCTAGTTTGTTTGTTTGTTTATAGATACTCTTTATTGTACAAAAGGAAAAACAAAAAGGTTAGTTTTAGTTTTATTACTTTTACGTGGTGGTACTGATGGAACTGTGGTATGGATGTTTTTTTTTGTTCGACTGGATGGCAAACGAGCAAGAGGGTCTCCTGATGGTAAGAGATCACCACTGCCCATAGACACCCGCAACACCAGGGGGATTGCAGATGCGTTGCCAACCTAGAGGCCTAAGATGGGATACATCAAGTGTCAGTAATTTCACCGGCTGTCTTACTCTCCACGCCGAAACACAACAGGTGGGTGTGGATGGTACTGTGGCTTGGAAACGAACTCACTTTTCCGTCATTCCATGACCATTCGTAATACAATCAATTCGAGAATTCGAAGAGGAAGAGTTCAAGCAATAGTATGAGTATAATATTAGAGTAAAAAAAAATAGAGCGGTTTTTGTAATGTTTTCAAAACCTGAAGCATACCCATATACCTACCTACCTACCTATACCTATAGCACAAATTGTAAAATAAATGGCATCTGATAAAAGTGCAATGCGGTATTTGGTTGGCCAGAATCCAGTATGACAAAGATAAATTTGTCTTAAAAGCTTACAAAATCCAATTTCCGATGCGGGGTGGCGGAGCATGGCTCGATCTCACGTGTCCGTGATCCTCAGTTTGCAGCCTGTTTGCTGAATAAATGATTTTCATATTTATGTAACTAACCGCCCAGCCTCGCACCGTTCAATTTTCCAGTTCTAAATTTTAGTAATTTGAATTTCAAATAGAAATTAACGACGTTTTCGGTACTTCCTCGACTGCAGCGTGGAGACTCGCGAATAAGTTCGTGTATTCGGCAAACTCGTTTACAGGTGCCTAATGATTTCTCCGGGAGTTTTTGGGTTTGTTTATTTCGAAAGACGGAAGTTCATTCGTGGTTGGGATTTTAAATAGTTCCTACCTACTTGGTAATATTCATTAAGTATATACCTTATCTATTTTAAGAGTTACGAGAGAGCTACCTTCATAACAAAATTTTAAGTTCCTTTTTAGGGTTCCGGAGCCAAAATGGCAAAAACGGAACCCTTATAGTTTCGCCTTGTCTGTCTGTCTGTCTGTCTGTCCGTCCGCGGATTTTCTCAGGGACTATCAATGCTAGAAAGCTGTAATTTTGCACGGATATATAAGTAAACTACGCAGACAAAATGGTAAAATTAAAAAAAAATTTTTAGGGTACCTCCCATAGACGTAAAGTGGGGCTGATTTTTTTTTCTCATCCAACCAACCCTATAGTGTGCTCCAAAGAATAGCAGACATGATATTAATTTTTGTTTGATATTAATTTCAGTTTAATACCTACACTCGACAGAAAAATAAGTGATCCTATAAGCGTTCCATTTTTACCAGCTGAGGTAGGTACAGAACCCTAAAAATACAAACATTATAATATGAGAAAACTATTATTATTTATTTGAATTAGTAATGGGTACGCCGAAATTTAAAATTAAAACTTATGTTTCATATTGTGCCTTACCATGATCTTTCCTACTAAATCACGTGTCAAAATGACATGAATAAGACAACCGAGCAATGTTGATAGTAGATTAACGGCTGTTTATGAATGGTTACGCAGATTCAGCATAATAATGTTGTTTTGGATCAAACCTAACATGTGCCATTTATGGTTACCTAATGATTCGCCGACTATTTTTAAGACAGATTATTCATTGGCAGACAACGTTTCGCCGAGTAATGGTACGCCGATGACTTTGTACGCAGATGTATTGTTTCGCAGACTATCATCTCGTAACTCAACCTTTAGCAGACTATTTACTTGGCATATGAGTCAGTAAGCCGAACAACTATTCGCAGAAATTCGTTTAGCCTATTAATCATTACACTTTTTGCACGTTTGGTCGAACAGTCTTTCGCATTTGTAACGGTTAAACTATTATTCAGTGCGCATATCAACTTTTAGCATCTTTTCGTTTCGCATGCGGAATGGCATTCAATACCGCGAATATGTGTGAATTACACTATGGCCTCATTGGCATTCTTACCGCGCATTCTTTATAATTTTCTTATGTACCCTCACAAGTTCCAAACGTATATAACGCAAGTAATAAACGTATTTTTGACCATCATTTGTATTTATTTTATATTGGAGTCTAAACAAACCAAGTCGCGATGCTAGCACTTCGGTTCTGGCACTTCGCCGGCCGCTGCCGCGGCACGCTCGCTTCGCTCGCTCGGCTCGTGCTTTGTTGGTCGCAATTCTACCTAACACTCCTCATCGCTATCGCTCGTCGCACCTAACCTAACCTAACAAAATGTTTTGATAACAGCTAGTATATAATAGTCAACTCAGTAAAATCCTACCTGTCGTTTGGCTGATTTTATCTACGCAGATTACTAAACAAAAATCGACTGAACATTAAATCTACTTAACAATATGAATGCCATGTGATAACTCTACTTATCGTGTCTCGACGAACAGTTAAATCGACTGAACATTAAATCTACTTATCAATATGAATGCCATGAACTCTGCTTATCTTGTTTCGACGAACAGTAGTTCGGTTAACAGAAACAGTTACGAAACAAACAATCTACTAAACGTAAATCTGAATATTAGCATTTTTTTTATGCGCTAGAACAATTAGTTTTTCTTAAAAAACTGCTTAAATAACATCAATTTCAACAAAATTAGGTCTTGTCAGCCTCTTAACGCTATTCTTCCTAACTCGGCGAAACGAATAATAGGCGTAACGAAATTATACCAAACGTTGCTCGGCCAACAGAAAAATCTGCCAATAGTTACCTGCGAAACGTAAATCTGCGTAATTAAACTCGGCGAAACGACAGGTCACCGCCATTTATATATTTCATATCATGTAAGACCTAATAAAGTGAGCAGCTAGTTCATACGATGATCTAATATTTAATATCGCCAAAGCGCGGCCCTTATTAGACTATTCTCTTTAGTGCAGCCAGGCTATGTTCGTAGCTAAATCAGATCGTGAATGCTGTTAAGCGATGATAGATTCGTGGTCGCGTAACGTAAGGCGTAATACTGTAAGATCTAACCCTTCATTTTCCACGAGTTATACAATACAATAAATCTGGCATTTAAATTAAAATCCCAAGATTTTGCCATAATTCCAGTGAGAATTTCCAAAAATTATATCGTGGTCTTCCTTAAAGTTGCATACATCCTTTCCCAATTTTTATGTTTCTAAACCAAGAAAATTTCGGAAGTTTTCCCGATCCCGTGGAAATACCGGAATACAAAATAACCTACGTGTTATTACACAATTTCTGCTATCTTCTTACCAAATATTACCCAAATCCGTCCCGCCATTATAGTGTGAAAGAGTAAAAAAACACACACACACACACACGCAGACACGCGTCTATCACTTTGACGCTTTACTTTACTATTAGTAGACACAGATTAAAAAATGAATTTTGCTTTTTATAAGGTTTGTAAGTTTTTATTAATAAAGGCTTTAATAAATATATGGTTTTAATCTTTCAGAAAAAAAAAACGCATATAAAACTGTCGAACAAACTGATTATTCAGAGAAATGCGTGCGCAGAGCAAGGGTTATCCAAAATGTTCTCTCGCGCTGTCTCACTAACATTACTCTATTGCTTTTTGGGATCTGTGTGTGAATTTCCAATTTACGAGACGCATTAGAGTATAGCGCAACGTGTACAGCAGCACGGAGAAGCGGAATCTACCTCTCACCACATTTAGTTCACACCGCACCTTTGACGTAGGTAATCAGATTTACATAGAGCTACTAAGAACGTGACTAACCGACAATGCACAGCCTAAATCACTGGATCTATAAACTTAAAATGTAATAAATAAATATCATGGGACTGTTAATACACCAATTGACCTAGTCCCAAACCAAGCAAAGCATGTAAACAAATGATTAATTTGAATCAGACATAATTTGTCCAGTATTTTTTTGGCATCTCACTCGCAATACATTTTTAACGTAATAAATTCGAAGTAAAAATTCTTTTCATCCACTATACAAATGAGTGAAGGCCCTTTCTAAGTCAGATCTTAGACTACTAGGTAGTGAATATTCATGGGAAAACCCTAGTATGTCTCCATTTGTTGCAAAGCAGTTCAATAAGGGTATAGCAGCTATTGTCCAAAATGCCCAGCGACTACCAATCTAGCCACTCAATCGTATGAAGGTAGAATTTAAGATATTTTCCTTCGTCGCCAGGAAAATAATGACGACGATTTATCACATTGACACATTTGCTAAGTGAACGGAACAGATCTTAGTAATATTAATAATATATTTCATTTCAGTATTGGTAACATGAGCTGTAATTAATGGTTATTTGATTCCCTACGAAGCCGAGGCAGTGGGGCGTAAGGGCGTAAAACGACGCGTAGGTTACGTTACCATTCTCATTTTGCTATCTCGCTGTATTCGCTGACATGATCGAATTTTATATCTGTTATCTACCTGCTTACATTCTGATAGGCATTAAGGACAATATCGGCAACAATGGTAAATCCTTTTTACCAACGTTTTCGCATGTTGAAAACTTTTGTGTTGAGATCGAACTCGAATTGGACCGATTTTACAATTACAACTAGTTATGCTTTTATTAGAGTAGAAATCTGCTTGAGGAAGGTATTTTGGTAGCCGGATTCTTCTCAACAGAGGTTTTTCCGAACCGGTGGTAGATTTTTTATGACATTCATAAGTGCTTGTTATAGCCTAAATTGAATAAAGATATTTTGACTTTGACTTTGACTTTGAGGTCAGGTAGGTAAATGGGGTAAAAATCTTAAATGATTCGCTGAATTACAATAAGTGAATAAACATTTGGTTTTTACAGATGCAAGGACCAAAGTGTAGGTACCTGCACATTTTCGTATGTAAAAGTCTATCTTCAGAGCCAGTGATCTGACAACAGTCTTACACGGCAACTACTTGCGTCATGTTCACGGTGCGCTAACAATTTACTTCAACGAATGAGCAGTTTGTGTATATGAGTAAAAGGAAAACGTCTAATTCTCGGGTGTGACGACAATTTTTCGGGTTTGGGCTAAGATCTTTGGTACTATCACCACAGCATTCAAAATAAATATACCTACTACTGTCCGTTCGTGAACTACTTAGTCGTATAATTTCTGCGTAATAGAGTGCCTGATGGGAATGTTTGCGACTAGGTAAGAAGAGTGTGACGTCCATGAAAGTAAAGTTGTCAGCTTTAACACTTACCTATACTTAACTGAAAGCTCTTACCAGCTTTGATAAATTTCCCGTTTATCCTTGAGGAAACAGTTTTTATCCAAGATACATCTTTAGTCTATCTTCGGTCATCGTTAGTATAAGTTACTCTAACAGGTAACCAACTATCTTGGATATTGAAAATTAAAAAATGAATAAGACCGACAGAGTCACCTACAACGTATAGGAGATGTAAAATTAATGAAAGTGTTGTACATTGTTCTAATGTTATTTCCAAAAAAAACTTTAAAAAAATGCCTTGCTTCGTCTATTTTGATTACGGAATAAGGCTCATTTCATTAGGCTAAATTTAATTATGAATTGTGTCTCAATTATTCAGGTGAAAGTTATTTGAAAAGAGCCCGGAAGAGACACATTTCGAAGTTTATTATTATTAATGTTTAATATCCACCATGGCCCAATACATAACTTGACTTAAATGGAGCTCTTAAAATGAAGTACTACTTCGGTAAGTGGAGCGCGTTTGGCAAATTTATTATTTCCATAAGCAAATTTAACCTGTATTAAGCAATTCAATTTTTCGTTCCCCATACAATTTAAATTTCAAGGACGGAATAACGGAAGAAACTAAATATTTTCTGTAAACACTTTCTTGTAAACTAGGTAAGGTAAACCGCAAAATACACTACTTATATGAGAAATTCTTTTGCAGCAGCTCGGCCTCGGCGGTATCCTAAACTGGTATAATAAATTGTTCGACTATCTCAAAGGAGAGACGAGCAGCGTGAATATATCCAAAGTATATTATGAGGTGACATGTTTTTTTTACAATTCTGGTTCAACACCTTCGCTGTCGTACCAATGTGCTGATATGCTTCAACTACCTAAGTAGTAACATTCAGCCCTCTTAAGACAAAAGGCGGTAAGTATGTAAAAAAAACACTTAAGTTGCTTATACCATTATGTAGCTTAAGACATTCTGCATCAGATGATGATAACTCAAGTGTTCTTTTTTGAGATACCGTTTTTTACCTTAAGTTAAGAGGGCAGCATTACCTATAGAGAAAAAGATTTTCAACGCAAAGCGCTGTGTAAGAATAAGAATTGACATAGTAATTATTCTGTATTTTAAGGTATTATTCAGTAATGGTAATCGTAGTGAGGATAGGATATGTGAGGACACATAGTCTGAAATATAACTGAGGAGCAAAAACAATGGGACACTTCATAAAATGGTATATAGAAAGTGACCTGTTATTATTGGTCATCAGTATATTTAGTCAGTATATTACGATGACGGTAGAAAGAATTAGGTATTTATTTATACAATATACAATAGCTTACGTGTCTACCAAATACTTATGTTGCTCCATGTTCTTTTTAACTTGAGACTTCACTTCTTTCTTCCATGTTGCATTATTCCACTATAAATAAAGATATTTTTCGCTCCCGACTTTCACAGCTTAAAATAGAGGTCACTGAACCCATTGCATTACTTTCCCATTAAAATGAATGAAATTGTGCCAAAGTACCTTAACAAAGAAACCGACAGCGATCTAAGTTAGATATTAACCTGAAACGTTTTCTTACACTGAACGGAAATTAGGTCAAAACTTCGCAATTTGTAGATATTATAATACTTTTAATATAGGTACCTAAAAGTTACAATTCTGATAACACAGAAATTATAGGTTAGGTACATTACACAAAAAATAGGCTAAAAGTAATTACTAATGAACAGGGTACAGAGTTTAAATATAAGGTGATAGCAAACCATGGAGTCGACATTGGAATTAAAGAAATTTGAAATATTACATCCATTCAGCTGACTTAACGTAAAGCAGTATTAAATATATACATACATACATACAAACACACGAATGCACGCTCGCCTTCACGAACTCCAAACTTTCGCATTTATAATATAAGTAGGATACTGACCTGACCTGACCGCGTGGGAACTATGGCCCAAGCCCTCTTATTCTGAGAGGAGGCCAGTGCCCAGCAGTGGGACGTGTATAGGCTGGGATGGATGGATGGATGGACTGACACGGATTCTACTTAGTAAACAGCAGATCTTGGATATAATGCAATCGGCTACCTACTCCTTACTCTAAACCACTCTAAACGCATGATAAATGAAAAATTTACGACCAAGTTTTGACGCCGCTTTTCATCGTCATTTTAAAGTCAAATCAGTCACTATGTAATACTAATGACAGTAATTTAATCCGGTAGTGAGTTTGTGATTGCTCTCTGTATTACTATGTAACCCCGGATTACTGTTTTAATCCCGGATAAGCTGTGGCAACAAATCACCCGGTACACGCAAACAATAAATATCACACCTTGTAATTTAGAGTAATGGACGATAATTACAGATTCTTATAATGGACTTCCTTCAAAAGTTAAATAACCTAATATTGAAAAGGTTCCACGGCTTGACTTTTTTTAAATGACACTATGGAAGACGTCAGTGTTTTTTTTTTTTTTTATTTGACTGGATGGAAAACGAGCAAATGGGTCTCCTGATGGTAAGAGATCACCACCGCCCATAAACATCTGCAACACCAGGGGTATTGCAGACGCGTTGCCAACCTAGAGGCCTAAGATGGGATGCCTCACGTGCCAGTAATTTCACCGGCTGTCTTACTCTCCACGCCGAAACACAACAGTGCAAGCACTGCTGCTTCACGGCAGGATTAGCGAGCAAGATGGTGGTAGCAATCCGGGCGGACCTTGCACAAGGTCCTACCACCTGCAAAACTGCTGTGTTGGTCACTGACTTATTTATTTGTTAGTTGGTATTTCTTATTTCATGCGATGGAGGTGTCATGCCAATAGTGCCGGATGTCCATTATTATGCGTTAGTTTATGGATCGAATACTGGGATATTTACCTCAGGTGTGTGTGAATTTTAGCAGAAAAACTATTTTATCATTTAGCATGAATTAAACTGATGAATGAAACCTATTAATAAGGGCGTTAACTAAGGGCACGTCATATTACTTTAAGTACCTACCTAAAAATTTAATTCAGGCATTGACATCCAAACCATATAATATATATCAAATTTGAATTAACCCGATTACTTGAGAGGGGTAAAATTTGATTTGTACTGTTTGTCCCGAACAAACAAATACTTAGTGAAAGTAAAAATATAACCTTTAAAAGGAAAAGGAAATAATAATCGTAAACGTTCTTACCAGCAAAATCTCTCTTAGAGTCATTAATGTCTTCATATAGCAATTCAGCCAATTACATTTCACGGGAATCAATTCTTAAGATAGACACGTACGACAACTGTAATATTTTAGTATAAATGGAGCCATAATAAATTTCTTTGCAGCAATCTACCATGCCATGCATCAGAGTGAATCGTTATTTTATTTGTATCTTGTTACAGAAACTCTCCGCTGTTTGAATAGATGGTTTTCGAAAGGGATTTTCCCTAATCTACGCTTTTGTATTCAATCGTTGCTCAAGACGCTTTATAATGAATCCATTTGAATTTATTCGAAGTTGAAATTATAACGCATGGAAAATGTTATTTTCTCAAATTTTTTAGGAGTCAAATTATACCCAGTAACAAACGGTAAAGTGTTCTCATATGTAAGTATATAGGTAGATATTAACTCATGATGTAAAGAAACAAGGGTAGCTATGACATAAAAATAGTTAAGTATACATCAGCAGCCATACAGACGGTTTCATTGTGATCATACATAACACGTCAAATTTAATACTAAACTTTACTTGATTGAAAATTAAGTTGTTATACCGGGCGTGGCCTGTAATACGAGCAAAAAATTAAAACAAAGATCGTCCTCGTCGAACTAAACAACATTAGTTCAGCGACTTTTTTAAAATAATGGAGTCTTTGAATTTACCTTTTTACATACAAATTAAATACTGCTATCAATGTACGCCATCCTAGAACCCAACTGACGTCGCCTTCACGCTACAAACATCAAGCAGTTTGCTTTACATTGCTTCTTCGAATAAAATTAAAAGTATAATAAAAATGAAAAAACTAATTATTTTTAAATGTCGCTGAACTAATGTTCTTGTTTTAATTATTTGCTCATATTACAGGCCACACCCGGTATTACCCGTGCGTGTGACACGAAGTTTGAGCAAACGGCTGCCATTAGTTCTAGAACAACAAACACTTGAGAATACTTCAGGCCCTAACTACGAAGTGCAAAATTTGAACTTCATCTCTGGCCGTCCCGCTGACGCTAATAATATTTAATACGAGAGTGAGAGGGATGGTACGATACGAACTTCGAACTTCGTAGTAGCCCCCCAGCGTTCCATTTAAGTTGAAGCCACATAGTTTCGGTAAAAAGTATTATACAAAGTTTTTAAGTTATTTTTGTTTAACTAAGCTCCCGTTGTGGAAAGTACTTGCACAATTTTATGTCGCCTCTATATTTGTCTCCGAGGGTAAACTAGTTTGCAATAAAAGAAAGCTACAAAATTGAGTCTGTGGATACAATTAAAATGAAATACAAAAAAATAATCTACTTTAATTTCACATTCACTGAGAGATGAAACGAGTTTAAATTTCGTGTCTAGGGTTCTAAATTCTGTTATCCTTTACACAACCACATTTTTTGCCCTTTTTATTTACGAGTAACAAGCTGCTACCTGGGACATTGTGTACGTAGGATTTGGTTATGCTACTCCGTAGAAATTATGCAGTTTACCTGTTCCTTGTCTAAGGTCCCATCTGTCTCTATGTCAAAATTCATCAAATTCAACTGTGAAAATGCAACAGACAGACAAACCGATTTAGTTCAGCGTTAATAATTATTCTTATAAATAATTTGTTCCCTGAATGAAAAAGTCCTAATTAGAAATGATAATGAAATGTCTTGGGATTTGGGAGGACTAAGGTTTTTTACATCAATAATTTTTATTACCTATTTTCCTATTATATCTATTTTATATTGTATTGTATTGTACTTATTGTATTGTATATAAAACATTGTAAATTGAAAATAACAGTTAACAAGATAAAGATATGTAGGTGCATAAACTAACTTATCCCTTTAAGGGATCTTTACTCTTAAGGGAGACTTAAGTGATTTTACTCGCAGGCCTCAAAATGTAACCCTAATAACCCTCCTTCTTCGCAGTCGGGTAATAACGAAGTGTTTGAATTTTTCAATCATGTTTTACGATATTGCGCATGATTTAGTCGTAGAGGCGATGACAGCAAAATATTGCCGCAAGAATTCCGGCAGGTATTTTAACGACGCGTTCCCGCAGTTGTTAGTGTCACTGCCAAGTGGAGAGTCTATATTTTTAACGACGTTCACGACACTATCTTTAGAGCATTATTTTCAGATTCTTCTATATTTAGCTTTCGTGTTTCCATTAGTTCATGAGAGACAAGCTGAAATAGCATAGCACTAATATACTCGGAGTTATACTCGTAACGTATTCTGGTGTAATCAAAAGCAAATATTTGTGATCTACCAGTTATTACCAGTTCTACCAAATATTATCCTCCACATTTACTTACTTATATCTCTAGTTAACTACGTCTGGATCCCGTGTGAAATAAAAAATGTATTTTCACCTCACTAGCTCGAAAAAGCTTTCTTTATCCTTCGAAATCTGCGTGGAAAGTCGTTTTTTATTCGCTTGGCTGGAAAGAGTTTTTGAAATTCGAACGTTATCGTCCCCTTGAAAATACATATCGACCGCTTACTTACACAACCTCGTATCTGGCCACAAAATTGCTTTACAGTCTTCTTTATGTTAAGTACGATAGAGTGTTGTTTTGTTGTATACAATTCGAGTAGATACGAGGTTGAGGAAGTAAACGTTGAATATTAACGTGTTCACAAGGAAAGGTCGTCATACATTGTTGAAGTAATATTTAAATCTGTAATTTTATTTTTATTACTAAACATTTATTTAGTAATAATAAAGCTCATTTCAGTTTTCTGAAATTATTCCAAATGCGTCTATAATTACCAAAAAACCGGCCAAGAGCGTGTCGGACACGCCCATAATAGGGTTCCGTAGCCATAAAGAAAAAACCAAGTCATATTTTTCTATGGATTTCGTATTTGATACGGAATCTTCCAAGTTTAGGTATATTTTATACCTTAGGCTGCTATTTACTCTTAAACTACTAATTCTGAAGCAAACTTAGCCGTTATAGTTTTCCTTGTAAGTTTGATATACTTACTACCATTGTGAATTTTTTCTAATTTTTCCACCCCCCGGTTTAGATTTTAGAGGGGGGACGCCTTTTTTTAATGAAAATTTGCACTTTAAAGTTGAATATTTCGCAAATAAATCACTGAATCAACTTAGCAAACCCCTAATGGTTTTAAAAGGCCTATCCAACGATACCCCACACTATAGGGTTGGATGAGAAAAAAAATCACCCCCTCTTTACGTCTATGGGAGGTACCCTAAAATTTTTTTTTTATCGTTTTTGTTGTACTGTTTTGTCGGCATAGTTTATATATATATCCGTGCAAAATAACAGCTTTCTAGCATTGATATTTCCTGTGCAAAGCCGCGGACGGACAGACAGACAGACAGACATGGGGAAACTATAAGGGAACCCTAAAAAAATACAGAACAAACAAGAAGAAAATAAATGATGAAAAGAGATCCGGAAACGCACCCGAATAAAAAGCACAAGGTTTGACATAAATTATTTCATTAATATAAATGCGTTTTTGTTTTTTGTTTGTTGTTATTTATTAATACCAAAAAATAGATAACATTTATTTACATTTTGATTTGTAACATAAGTTTTTTCGTTTTTATTCCCAAAAATAACGATAAATAGGTAGGAGGGAAAAAAGTTAACACTGTCAATATTACCAATTCTAGTAATAATTATTTTAACTTTAAGTAGGTTTAGCTACTTGCATAATGAAATGTAAAAAGTACTGGCTAACTCACTTATCAACTTCCAACCCAAACCCTGGATTTAGAAAACTGAACTTTTACTTGGACTTCGAAATTCCCTCTTTTTATGGAGACAAGAACGTGAATGTATTGAGAATTTTCCATGGGATTGAGAATTCTGCGATTTAGAAAAAGCCATTAGCGTAACCTGAAACTGATTTATAAGAGTGTTCAATTTATTTTCTTCCATGTACCATATTTTCTATCATCTTTTTCTCGCTGTCGTGAGGTGAAAAATTATGTGTTTCGCTCGCTTCGCTCGTGGTTCAATCCTAGAATCCTTTGCTTCGTAACAAACAGTTACTTTCCAGCCTTGCATAACAAATAACTATTTTTAAGTACCTTTAAAGTTACTATTTTTGATACTTAACAAAAATATGGAAATTAAATATTAAAATGCCTAAAATAACACTAGCTACATTGAAAGAAAGAAAGAAAGAAAAATAAATTATTGCCACAAAAAACCCACCAAATAATAAATTTATTCTCCTTAACCCTTCCTTTCCTACTCTTATCCTTCACCATCACCATCCATTGATTAGTGTTAACTGACGGTTAAATGTGTTGCCGTCTCTATTTGTTATGTTCGAATAGACAGAGACGGCATTACATTTAACCATCAGTTAACACTAATCAATGGATGGTGAAACAGCCCCTAAAAGTATTATAACCTATATATATATATTTAGAATGGGCTAATTATTAGCTTTCATTTGATTCCCATATTGTTACTACTTATACAAAATATTTTTTTTCCTTCGCCTATTTTTTTTTCGCAGACGCCATATTGAAATAATCTTGTTAAAACGATTAAAAAATATTGTTATTTTTGTACTTGTTGAAATCCTTTCTACTTTATGGGATAGCACAAATGCTACTTCCGGTAATCCTATGGGATCGGGATGTACGCTTATGAAATTCCAAAATATCAACCGTTAAGTCTAGACTAAAAAAAAATCGAGAAATTAAATTTGACATGAGTGATAAATAAAAAAAACAAAATGACAGAATTCCAATTAAATTGTTAAAATTGAAATTCACATGAGCAGGTTAAAAATGAGTAAAAATAAAATGACAGGTTATTCGCATTAGAATTTTAAATAATTCTGATTCTCGGTTGACTTGTGATGTGAGAATCCTATAAATTTTCCGTTTTCCTCTAATTACAAATACACTTACCTAGATTTTTTTATATTTTCAAGCAACTTTTAATTTCAACGTGATCGAACCCAGAAATTGACGCACATATGCAGTAGAGCACCGAAATTATCCCATTTTTTTTAGGTACGGAACCTTTAAATTATTCAAAGCCGCAGGCGCCAACTAGCCACCTTATGAAAATAAATAAAGTTTATATAGCGCATTAGCACAAATGGCTCTGTTAACGCCAAAGTTTAAATTACAACCAACCATGCGTAACTAAGTTTAACTTTTTAAACTAATTCATACTCACATTTAACACCGCGTCATTAAAAGTTCATGTGACACCGTAACTTTAATTATATATTTGTTATTGCCATTCAGTTTGTCATTCACTTGAGAGTCATTCATTCATACGAATGGTGAACTTGTACGGAAGACGTTGGCGCGCAGTGGTCGCGGCCGGCTGCTACGGACCGCGCTCGCTGACTGTCTACGAGCTACGGGCTACGTGCTACGACATCTACCGTAAAGCTGCGTCTTGGAAAGGGCGAGTGGCGTGGATTTGAGATGTGGTGACAGCGAGACGAGCTCAAGCTGTTTTAGACGTGGCATGGAGAGTTACAAATAGTGACAAGTAGGTACTTGCCAGTGGCTTGCCATAACAACTAAATTCCCACTGGATTGCCTAAATTTTTTACGAGGTTTTGTACACTAAATTGAGTGGTTTTGCATCCGAAGATATACGAAACTCGTGATTTTATAATTTAAAGTTGCGTGCGTCTTGGACTTATTGTGTGATTATTTTATTTCCGCTCCATTATTCTGCGTCTCTGCAGCTTGCTTCTTCCAGCGGCGACGGAGCTGTCAGATATGACTATCATCTCGGTTCCGTTATGAGCTGAAAAATGAATGTGTTAAAGTTTGTTCAATCTAATATTTCATCACACATTCTATTAGGGTTTATAGACGTTCGGAAGCGAAGCGACGCAGCAAGGCACTCAAAAGATATGGAACTTTAAAAACCTCGTTAAATTTCAAAATAGGAGGTTGATATCCCTGCTGTATTAACATTTGAAAGAAGATTGTTTTTGCAAAAGTAAATTCAATTACTAGCCAAGTCTAAACTTTTATTATGAATATTTGGACTTCAGTGTTTTTGAGCTCTAGGTCTAAACATATTCTGAAGCTCTATAGATGACTTAATATAAGACGACCAGGTGACATAATGGCAATGAATGAAGATGGAGATTTATAATTGTATAAAACTTTCGATGATTATCTAATAAAACTCAACTAATAATTAATTTATGAGACGCAACGTGTGTGCACTTACGCTGCGTCTCATTTGAGACAAACTTCGCGGGTGGCTGGTTCTGCGGCTGAAAATGCTGCGAGGTTGAAACATGCGAAGTATTCTGCCTTGGAGTCGGTGTACGATTTTGTGCCGGTTGCGGTGGAGACAGCGGGGCTCTGGGGTTCGAAGGCCCTTGGTTTGTTTAGGGACTTGGGTCGTCGTCTCAGGGATAGGGGGTACGATCCCCGGTCTGGATCGTGGCTGGTTCAGCAGGTATCCAATGCTGTACAGAGGGACAATGCTGCCGGGATAATGGGGACTTTTGAACCGGGCACGATGCAGGGAGGGAACTTTTAGTTTTATTTTTTATTTTTATACTTTTTGACTGTATATTGCTGATACTCGTAGTAATAGTTAGTTAAGATTAATTCTTTTTATTTTTATATGTATGTTAACTCTTAGTTGTACAAAATAATGTAAATTGATTAATGAATAATTTCTTCACCTTAAAAAAAATGATTATGACGAGAAATAACTTACAATGTTCACGGAAACTTGAATGTTATGTGCACCTATCCTCTTACGACTGCAGTATTGTAGCATTAAGTATACGAGTATTACTTACTTTTTTTTAAAAACTAGGGCTTTTTATAAAAAAGCATACTTCCATTGGCATAGCATGAACGATGAGCATAAATTACTGAAAACATTGTGCAATATGGTAGTGATTGGTATACTTTTTTTTATTTCTATAGATAAAACTGCAATTTTTGTGGCTGAAAGACATTGAACCTTTCTAAAAAGACATCTTGTTATGTTTGAAGCATTGACCTCAGATCCTAAATAATTTAGCCTCAAGCAGCACTCCGTACTGTTTAGTGTATGAAATATGTCGCGTTATGCTTTCCATCCGTCATCCCGGCATCTGTTCGTATATCCCGTGTATATATTCGCAGGATATATGCGGCGTATCGCTATATCCGCGCCATGTCTCGAGCCCGCCTCGGGCGGTCGCTTTATTAAACTACTTCAAGACACCAAGTACCAAATGTTTATCTTGTTTATGTCCTTGAGCTATGATTTTTATGAAAGCGATCAATTAAGTAAACAAAACGCGAATCGATTAAAACATTCTAATCCTACTAATGTTATGAATGCGAAGTTTGTGAGTATGTGCGTGTGTATGTTTGTTACTTACTTCTTCACGTTAAAACGGCTGTATGGATTTGGATGAAATTTGGTAAGTAGGTACTTAGCTGGACACTTGGAATAACACATAGGCTACTATTTATCTCGATCCCACGGGATTGGGATACAATTTTGAAAACTCGACCGCTGGGCTTAGGGTCATGAAATTTGGGTTATTTTTGATGCAACATCAATGCAGACCACGATGTAATTTTTGTGATTTTTCATGAATGGGAATTTAGTGAAATCCCGGAATTTCGATACAACGGCTGGTTTTGTAATGGCTTACACGTGTTAAGCCGCGGATAAACACTGTATGATATAATGAGAACTATAAATTAGTCATTCGTACAAAACATTTACAGAATAACTAATTAACAATTAACAAAAATATCTTTAAAAATGTCCGTCAACAGCATAGTTTCCAGGAGTCAGGCAGCGTCTCTGGTCGCCAGTCTCCTTTACCAAGCGCTAAGAAATCTCTTTTACGACTTCCTTCGCGCCTGGACCCCAAGGGCCAGGGTTTCCACACCAAACGGAGCAAATACGTAGCTCTGCTCTACACAGGCATACTTGCGCCGTTTGAGTTGTTCAGCTGTAGGTCGAGGCCGCCGGATCTGCTCGAATGGAAGTGGTGGTGACGTGAAAAGGTGCCACTGTATCCACGCAGGTCGACTCCCAAACGAGACTCCTGCCCTGCGTCCAAGGGATAAGCGACATTCCGTCGGGCCTCTATAAATAACTGATTGATCAAAACGTTACTTCACGGAGATCTTCATCAATGATCTTAAAACATTAAAACATCTTTTGCTTAAAACCTTACTTTGCTCACCATCACCACAAAAAACAGCGAAAAGCTGTTTAACAGTATCTAGTAAAAGGTGTCTACGATCCGAAAGCAGTTGTTGTGATTGAAAATAATTAGTCGGCCAATATCAGTCTCTCTGCCAATATTTTTCAATTTCATTAATTCCCATTTAATACACCTCTGTACCGACGTTTCACCAATTTCCAGAAACAACCAAACAAAGCTAGAAATAAATTCACATCGAACTAAAAACAATTCCGACCTCGACGTGGATAAATGAACAGCGAATAATGAATTTATTTGTTCAGTGTTTTTCTGGTCAAATATAGGAAATTAATTAAATGTTGCTGAAAGTAAGAAAGTTGAATTCAATTTTAGTCTTGAACATGAAACTACCGTGAGACTCACTCATATTTAATGTAGGATAACTCACGTCTTAAATCGAGTTTAGCTCGACATGATTCGGGCTAATCCGTAGCCCTTCGTCTTCGGAGCAACGCGACTCAGCGGCTGCTGCAACACGCGCACTGCGCGCCGCCGCTGTGCTCGCGCGACTACCCGACGAAACTGACATCGGCACACAACTACCCGCGTTTTCATCATCATTTTCATTACAACTGTCAAATGTAGGGTAGCACACAACACTAACAACATCGCTCTGTAAAGGTACGTTCACACACACCGATGACGCAGCACGAGTATTTAACACCGTTTCAGGGTCAATATATTTAATATCAATTTTAGTCATCAATTAGAACTTTGTACTACTCTTTAAAAGTGAATTTGATGAGATTTTCAATTTCATTGCTGTTTAGGTTAGGTGTTTTCGCAAAGCAGTTTAAAGTTTTATTGGTGTATTGAAGTTTTAGGTAAAGGACTGTTGTTCAACGTTAGGAAGTTTATAATCCGAACTGAACCCACGTGGAAACTACAGTCCAAGCCTTCTCAATCTGTGAAAGTGATGATGATGACATGAAGGCTAATTTCAGTAGTAGAAATACCGTCCCGTACGCCGTTGATCTAGGTACAATATTCACAGTATTTCATACACGAACGAGTAAAGCTAAAAGCCGCCGGCTCGAATGCGGAATGACGTGAACCTCGCGTTTTATACATGAATGGCGAATAGGGTTACCAAACGTTAAAAATATACCAAGATCTAACCAAATTTCGATCTAGTAAAGTTCTAACATTTGGCTGCTAGCACAAAATAAGTAATAGTACAAGTACAGAAGCCTCACTGCCGTACAAAAGTGACGTTTATCAGATTACGAATTAGATTTTTTTTTGTGAAGAATCTATTTTTCAAGCCCTTTCATTTGATACCCATATGAAACGGATTGAAAAGAAATATGAACTAGGCAATCTTTGATGGAAATCATCTTGGATAAAAAAATAATAATACATATATACCTACTACGCAACATTTTAGCGTGCGTTACTGCGGTAAGGTGCAGAATCTTATTGCTTTTTTCTTCAACTGGTTAAAACGTAATAAAATAACGCGACAAATGGGTTACGTTAACATGCAATTATTCATTTTTTACACATACCTACACACATATACACTTATTAACGCATTTGTTTCGCTTGCGACGTAAATAAAATAAAGCGCGAGCGAGCGCGTCACGTGATGACCCGAGGCAGTGTGCGGCAACCACTGAATAGCAAACTCTAGGGGGCCAAAGACATCTACTTGTAGCGGAGAACAAAATCGCGGGAGTGAGCCGCGCCTGCTGCTAGTGACAAACTGGGAGTTCCTACGCTTTTAGCATGTTGCGTACAGTACCCGGCCATAAAGATTCCACATATCGGTCTTTAGAAAGAGACTCAGCTAATTTCGGCTTCGTTGACCGTTGTTACACACTACTTATGTGATGTTTGTCAGTCGTTGTGTCATTGTACAGGTACAGTAGAGTACGGACGTATTTAGATGAAAATATATAATAAGTAATTGTTGAAAAACTTTAAATTGTACGATGGCATCTTTAGAAAAAAAGGGAACTATCCTTTTTCTAGTAGTTGCAACAGCTCTCTATAGATAGAAGTTTACATGACATTAATTTGAGGTAAACTAGTTAAGTCTACAAAGGTGCAGTATTTATTTGATATAAAACGTCACTTAATAAATACAATGATTGTTCGACGGTCGCCAGTATTCGGAAATCGTGAACAGCCAATTTTATTGTCTTTTTCCGAAGACCGATGTGCAGTTTTTATCGCCGGGTACTGTAGACAGATGACGTTCTTTAGAGCATTATTCGTTGTTGACAATTACACAAAAGACGCTAGATATTCAAATCTTTAAGAATGTGATCCCGAGCTTCTGTCATTTCCAAATTCCAATGGTAATTCTGGCAAGCGCATAAATGCGCCATAAAAATGATGACACCTAAAACAAATATGACGGAATTCCAAAGCTGACTAACCCTAACGGCGAGGTTCCGCGGCGATTATTGCCCGGAGTGACAGAGAGCCTTCATGTGTCATGTTTTCTAGGCCTTCATATAATACAATACAACGCGTTATCTTAAAAAACTCGCACGTGTCAAGTGTTGTAAGATGAGGGTCTCGTAAGCCGCTAGAATTTTGACTTTTGGAATCCTTTTCGATGATCTTCTTCCGAATCTGGATGGACGTTGCTTAAGGGAACTAACTCTTTTGATTAATTGATTATTACTCTGAATTGTTGAATTAGGTTAGTATTTTTTGTGCATTGGTTGAGTTATAATTAGTTGTTTTATGGAATACCAGCTGTTCCCCGAGACTTCGCCTGGTAAAATTCGTTTATCGCTATCCCTTAGAAACTACGCCATTTTTCAATCTTTCTCTTTCTTCCTCGGACTTCAACGATGCGTGAGAAAATATTATCCAAAATGGTCCAGTCTTTCTTGAATTTGACCCTTACCTTTATACCATTTTTTTATTATACTGAATGGCAAACGAGCAAGTGGGTCTCCTGATGGTAAGAAATCACTACCGCCCATAAACATCTGCACCACCAGGGGTATTTCGGATGCTTTGCCAACCTAGAGGCTTAAGATGGGATACCTCAAGTGCCAGTAATTTCACTGGCTGTCTTACTCTCCACGCCGAAACACAACAGTGCAAGCACTACTGCTTCTCGGCAAGATTAGCGAGCAAGATGGTGGTAGCAATCCGGGCGGACCTTGCACAAGGTCCTTTCCACCATTGCTAATTGTTGGTAAAAAATTGGTTTAAATCGCGCGGGAAGTATTTGAAGGCACGGTAGTATTTAGTACCATCTTCTCTCGGACCATTTTGGCATAATTTTTCCCCTGTCTTGTAGCACTAGGGTAATGAAAAGTGCAATTGATAAACTAAGGGTAAGTACGTACAATTATAAGAAACCCCAAATTTCAAGATGATCATTTAGAAGTTAAAGAGTTGCAAAGCAACGCAAATTTTATACTGACTGACCGGCTTTATTAAGAATCATTAAAAGAACTACTCAACACTACCTAGATTTATATATTACACACACACATAGGTAAAATAGTAAAGATGATAACATTTATCTAACCAATGATAAAAAAACAATTATTTTATTAATATATTAGATCATAGTAAATAGTTGTTATAAGTTAGTATGTGCGGAATTACATTTGAAATTTACCACGAGCTTTGCGGTGAAAGAAACATGCACAAACCTGCGAAACAATTCAATGGCGCGTGTGAAGTTCCCAATTCGCACGGGGCCCGCATGGGAACTATGGCCCAAGCCCTCTTGTTCTGAGAGGAGGCAGTGCCCATCAGTGGTACGTATATAGGCTTGGATGATGAATTGTTAGTATTCACGTTTACATAAAAGGTATGCGTCATGGAAATTTCCTTTTGATGCACAGTCAATTAATATGCAAATGTAAGTTCTTTATTCACGTGACGTCAAGTCTCGAGCTATCCAATCATATAGTCCTTTGAAACAACGTTTAATATAGACTAAGTGATCCATTCAAGCAATATCAATAATTATTTTCTAGTGCCTCATGCTACTTATTGACTGAGCTGACGTTTTCCTTTATCCTCCTGGGACCTAACTTTTTTAACAGACTTTTTTACTTACGTGTGTACGCCCTAGACGTGGGTCATTTGTTAATTTTGGGTATTATTTCAAAATTCTTAAGATTATTTTTTCAATTAACAATGTGTTCTTTATAAATTACATTCGGCCGTTATTCTTGGTGTTAATTGGTGCTTTATAAAGTACACGAGGGCCCACGAAGATATATCAATACCACAGTGAAAGGTAATTGAGAGCGGGACTGAAAGTGCCAATTTTCGTAAAATACAAAATTGAGCTTTGAAAATAATGTATTTTGTGGCTTACGCACATATTTAAAGCAGGTATATTGGCGTTTCCGAACAGTGATATTTCTTTGGGCAACATTGAACAGTTTTCTTTCAAAAATATTTGATACTAGAGTTTACCCGCGGCTTCGCGCGTAAACTATTCGACCTGGTAGTTACAATTGAAATTCCAGGATTTTACAAAATTCCTGTGGGAAATCCCAAAATTTATATCGTAATCTCCATTGAGGTGTTGTGTTAAGAACAACTATCCCGTGGGAATATTGGAATAAAAGTAGCCTATGTGTTATTTCAGACATCAAGCTATCTACATACCAAATTTCATGACTCTAAGCCCAGCGTAATCTGGCGTGCGGCAATGAATGGGTAAAGAGCTTTACAGACTGCAATGTAGGATAATGAATAGATTTATTTTTCCCTGAATGGCAACACTGGCATAGATAATAGATCGCTCGTTTTTGGCTCGAAATTCGGTTTTGTGATTTTATTTTGCTTAATATACAAAATGTACACACCCAATATCATATTTTCTCAAGTTTTTCGCGATTCCTAAGGTCAAAGAATCGAATTGCTTTAAAATTCCAGAGAAATAATGCGTTGTTTGGGAGAAACGTGTCAAATGGTGTTATAGAGCGCTATCCTGCTCTGTCTCGTCTCGTGTTTTTTGTCCCTTTCTGGCGGTTCACTTAATTATATTATAGACTACGAATAAATATATTTATTCGTAGATTATAGATAAGCCTTGAGTAGTTATGAGCTCAATCGGAGCGGAACAACTAACTCCGCTAAGGGGCTATAGTTCTTCCATCGTTTCAAATACTAAATTATCCTTCAAAAATTAAAACACAGTTAACACTCGCTTAAAGATTGATTTTTGATTCGTGAAAATTTTCTTGCATTCTAACAAAACTTAACAAAAAATCATAAGCAAAAATGTACTATTCAGTAGAGGTTGGTTGTTCTACCGATTTTGATATTTTTCGTAACTACTAGTCTACAATATAATACAATACAATACAATAACTCTTTATTGCACACCAATACATGGCAAGCAGTACAGAAAAACAGGTATGTACACAGAGACTTTCTGAGGTAAGCAATAGGCGGCCTTATCGCTTCAGAGCGATCTCTTCCAGGCAACCTTTACAATGGAATGAATGGAGAAGTAAGGAATAAATTTTAGCAGGTGGTGAATTTACATTGCATTACAGCAATAGTCTACCTTCTTGAATGCAACTAAAATGGCCCCTGCATGCAATGGCTGCCTTTCGCGACAAAAACATCATACGAATCGCACTGTTTTCTTTTTTATTCGCGTTCCTATTCTCATCATAATAATTTACTTTTAGACCCGCTCGGCGCTCTACCCTACGTAATAGAACCTAACGTACGTAGTAGGTATAGTGACTGTTTTGTTCGTAGACGGGGTGCATGTTTTTCTAATACCTCAATCTTATCTTAACTAAGCCTATAATACGTGTAGTTTTATAAATGACAGTATTATTTTCATTGAAGAGTTAGCTCACAAAATTGAAGTTTCAAAACTTTTGGTTTTATAGATAAACTTTGACGACGATGGATGGTAGATTTCAGCTTTATTATGATCTTACCAGGTTCTTGCACATAACAGGACAGTGATAATCATTGTATTGTATGTATGCCATATCGTGACTATGTAAGTGTTCTACGATATATTTAAAGAGGAAGGTAAAAACTTTCATAATGGTACAGTAAGTATATACCTAGTATTAGACTAGCAAATAAATTTTATATGGATTTACTTATTGACTTTATTAAATTTAAGAATTAAAAATTTATTATTTAAGTTTTTGAAGTCGATTATGATTATACAACATCTAACTAGGAACTGAACCAATTGAATCGTACAAAATAAATGTCACCTTTATTCAAAACAAAGTACCTAATTAATTATCACGTTTTTAGGTGTATTTATCAGGAATCAAATGGGTCAACTGTACCTATCTCGTGCGCACATAAATAAATCTTAGACTTTAAAAATAATCTGTGCTCATTGATAACCTGAATGGCCTTTTAAGCTCGCCAGCATTAATTTAGGGAATGTCTCTTCTAATGCGTCCTAATGACATCGGATAACCATTCCTTATCTTCACTTGGACGCGGCGGTTCAAGATGGCCACAGACGTGATCTGTTGCTAGTGGTAATAAGGTTGGTAATACTGATTGTCTTTAAGTCGTGCTTCCGAGTCGCATCCTGGTGTCGACAGCCAACGAGGGAGGTGGGGAGCTATTATTGAACCAGCCGTCCAACTTTTAACGTTTCTTTTAAAAGTAGCAACAAATACCGCACGTTCAGAGTAATGATGTAATCTGTTGAAACTTTGGCTGTTTAAATATATTTTTACTAACAAACTACCCATCACAGAAAAACGAAGGTAGTGAAAGCACCAAAGTTTTGGTAGTAAAGTTAGTTAGATTTATGTACACAACTAATTGCTTGATTCAATTAAAATCATAATGGGTCAAAACGTGACTGAACATTTCGGAATGTTTTGCTCGTGTTTTTGTGGGAGGATGGAGGCTGGGAGGGAGAGGATTAAGCCATCTGTACTCGTGTACACCCATTTTTGTTTTGAGCTGGACAGTGGCTAGTATTGGCCGCAATCTGTATTGATCGTAAAGTTAATAAGTACATACATGATAAGAAAATTCTGACTAACTGACTGTCTAATCGATACTCAGTTCAAATCTCTGGACCTAAAAAGCTGAAAATCTCCATAAAAGCTCCCATAAGATGATGTAGACAAGGATAATGGACACATTTTTTGAAAGCCTCGTGAGGCAATGAATTTTATCACGGGGGCAAAACCGTGCGCGTTAGCTAGCACTAAGTTGCTGCAATTTCCGAGTAAGTAGCTGCATAATTAAAACGCGGGGATTTTTAGTCTAATTACGACATTGTGTATTGTAAATTGTAACATTTATTTAATTTTGTAACTTTGCCTATTCTCTTGACATATCATTTGGTAGGTAATGTTGTTGGGCAGTTCTAAAACGATATTATAATTAATTAGCACACAATTTTAATAGCTAAAAATACCCATCAGCCACGTTGCCTCGTCCGTATGCACGAGTAGAAGTGCCTATAGGGTATCACGCTCGTTTAGCCACCCGAATTTTTCAAATATTCCGTACTTGATCTTGTTTTAGTTCCATTTTTTATACATTTATTTCATTACACATTTATTGTTCGCCGGCTATAACATAGGCATGAGAACGGCGTTGCAATAAGGTGTAAATCGGTAAGATTGGCACCTAACCCTTTGGAAACAATTTAGCTAGGACCATTCGCTATTAAACCTTTTACAAGGAGTCCGGCACAAAAAGTAAATGTGCTTTACTCTGCACGTTTCGGCCCTCGTAGAACTTCCCATATATTTTCTTTATAACCACTTCTCTCACTTGACCCTTTCGAGCTGAGCTCAATAGTGTTTACTGCTCGTTGATTTAAAAAAAGAAATTCTGCCCGGATATTATTACACGAAGATATAAAGAGAAAACATGTTTACTCAGTAACTACGTGACCTACACGTATAACAGCCCACCTATGAAGCTCTGTTTAGTAAGAAACAAAGTTAATTGGTTAATTTCCAAAGTCCAAATCGACGTTAAAAAAATAAATATTTCTCTCTCGGCGCACCTGCAATCGCCACATACAGCCACAAATTCATAATTTAAATGAACGCAAGGCTGCACAAGGTAATCCGTATTGGCTGGTCCAGTCCAATATGATCGCAACTGTTATTCCACTCGCAGTTTTCCGTTCGAATGATCTGACGGCTGTAGGCCTGCTGTTCCATACCGAACGAAATGGAGCAATATCGGGATGGATATGACAATTTCATATGAAATAGATTCAGTTGATGTACTCCCGCCTGGTCTCTGTTATTGTTTCTGCAAACATTGGATGTTTCGTATCACACAAAGAACACTGGAGACCTATCGCGTTCGGGTAACATAGGTACTTCAATTTTAAGAAGACCCTTTGTAGGGTTTCCTAGTCACAATTGTGAAAACAGAACGCTTATAGTAACGCAATTCGTTTATCAGTCTGTTCAAGACTTGGCTTAGAGGCGGTTAGTTCTAGAACTTTGTCGGTCATGGCTGTTGGTGTGTTGGTCATGTTTGTGATAGTACTAAGTGCATCTGTTTCACTGACGCTGTTATAAATGGGACTATGAGACACACCAAGCTACGCTAAACGTCTCATTGCTAGCCGCACCGAGCTAATAAATAAATACATCGGTAATGTAATAACTCCTCAATATTCTGTCGCAATGATATTCTCTAACTTGATGTGTTCGATATATTGTATTAGTGACAGGTCGCAGCACTCGATCCTGCCACCTACTCGCACGCTCTGATTGTTTCGATCGCCTCTCGCCATTGTATTTATTTCCTTTTGACTGTTTAAATGCACTAAGTGCTAATAAACTACACCCTTCATTATAATTTATTTTTTAAGAAACGAGAGTATTTTCTAACAATAATAAAAATATATCGCTTGAAATGCCTTTTGTTCACATGTGGTACGCAGTGGCATGTAGTTTCTTGAAATATTCACAGAATATTTATTTTTATAACTGTACTTTAAAAATAAATAATGAAATGAAAATAAAATAAATATTTAAGGTGGGCTCCCATACAGCAAATGTGTTTTTTTTGCCGTTTTATGCTAATGTCTAATGTTGTAAAGGTACGGAACCCTTCGTACGAGAGTCCGACTCGCACTTGGCCGTTTTTGTTTTACTTTGCCCGTGTGAAGCCGGGGCGGGTCGCTAGTGTTTAATATAATGTAATAATGGTAAGTACGGAACCCTTTGTGCGCTAGTCCGACTCGCACTTGGCCGGTTTTTAATTCCAATATATTTGTTCCTCGCTGAAGACTGAGATGCGGAAAAAGTTCCACTTGTTAGTGACATTTTAAAGTCTTGCAAACCGATTAACCTTGCATGATGTGCCAAAAGGCTTGAATTCCACTAGGAGCAAACTTTGAGCGGGAATGTTTGAACTTTCAATATTTATTTCTCTGTTCTTGCTAAGTACCTGTATATTTCGTGAATTTGAATTAGTACAGTCAAGTGCAAAAATATCGACACGGCCAGTCGTGTATTCATATTTTTGTAACTTTGGCCGTGTCGATATTTTTGCACTTGACTGAAGTTGTTGACTGTATATATACGTAACACAAAGGACCAATAAAGAATATTTAAAAAATATTCGTATAAGGACAAAGTGTAGTTAGCCTACTTCACTATTCTACTTCTACACGGTGCAAATAATTAAATAATAAATCGATTGGTTACTCCATATTGACGCAAAAATATGACAAATAAAGCAAATAAACACACTATAATTTTAGGAATATAACATTCCAACAAAATGCGCCTCAACGATGTGCGATGTGATGTTGCCAGCCACCTCTAATTTTTCAACTCAATTACCGTCGATCGTTTTCTATTGCTGAATCCCGCCTCCCCCGTTCAAAAGAAATAAAAGGAAGTTAATTAAATAATAGAAGTCTGCAGCCGGCCGGGACGAATCTTCAATTATTCCAAGACGCCTTTAGGCCATACAATATCAGAAAAACTCCTAAAAATTGTAAAAAAAACATCTTAAATTGTTGGACATGAAGCTACAGTGAAGTACCTACCAGCCAAACAAAATATAATATTCTATATAGGTAGGTACATTAATAATGTTCGATTAACATTACGTATATTGAATTTCCTACTGTATGTTACCTACGATGGTTAGATGGAAATATAACATAAAATACCAACTTGATCATTTATATTTTATATTGTAGAATTGGTCAATTTGTTCCGTTTTATTGGCTTCGTAATTCATTAAAAGATACTTAATAATACAATGTTCGGACAAAAGGCAACATTCTCGCGCAGTGTAATTAAATTTCATCCTTATTTAACTAAGGCCTGTAAAGGGTAATGGGTCTTTATTTAAAATCAAATCGTATGGCGACAAGTAGGTATCATCGTAGCGATTTCCCAAAGGAGGTCAATTTTCATAAATTTTTATTAGGAAAACGTGGGTTTGCGTCCATCCAATTTGATCCCTAGTACTCCCTAGACGTCGAATACACGCCGGTTGTAATTCCTGGAACACGGGGCCTCAATGCGTATGCACATGAGTTGTGTCCCTTTTTATCTCATCATCATCATCATCATCAGCCGGAAGACGTCCACTGCTGAACAAAGGCCTCCCCCTTAGAACGCCACAATGAACCTTTATATCTACTTACCATGAATACAGAGGCGAAAAATGCAAGTAGTGTTGTATATACTTTGAAGTTGGAAACTTCAGTAGTGATTAAGTAATTTATCACTCTCTAAACGCGTAACCGCAATCGTAACTACACTTATGTGGGTGAACAGCAAAATCGATGTAGGTACATACCTAGACCCTGATACCTAGGAACTGAAAATTGTAATCCGACTGCCTTCGCAGAGTAACGCCCGGATCTATCAATTAACTACCTATTACGGTTACGTTTCGTTATAATTGCTCAGTTTCTTTGCAATTTCGGTACGGGTTTTCATTTTGGTTTGGTCTTCAGTCACTTATATCACTTTTTGAGAGAGAGAGAGAGAGATTTATTTACACATATTCGATACACAGAAAAAACACGTTAGGAATAAATAATAATTAAAAAAAAACATCGAATAGTATAAATTGGGACCCACTCAGCATAATGTTGCGGCAAGCCAAAACGCTGTTTTTCAGTGGGACCCACATTTGGACATTTTTGTCTCCTCCCTAGCTTTTTTTTATACTTTGCCCACCTTTGATTAAAAATAATACATAGCTGATTAATACATATTATTTTGCTAGCAATGTTAGGTGCAACTGCTGCACAAATTACTATCTAGTTTTAGTTTAGCGTTTATCTTGTGTTCCTAACTATTGTAGGTAAGTTTCTTCCAACTTGGATCAAATATTGCTCTTACAGATTTAAGTAACTTTGTATCGATCAATGGAACATCATTCTCCTATGCATAGGTATAGTCAAAGAAATGGAATCGCGGACCAGGGTAGAGCCTTTGTGCTGCTGATATCATATTAATATTCCATACATCTGCCAAAGAAATCATAGCAAAATTGATTATGATAAGGTCACATCCTGGTACGCGATTCAGTTTCCTTCGATGTAAGTACCTACATCAGGATAATTTGATTCTAGTATAATGTATGTATTATGTACGAGTACTTATGTTAACTCTTTATTGTACAAAATAAGTACCTAAACAAACACAATTATTGACAAACATTGAGATATATCGGCTGTGGCCTGTAATATGAGCAAATAATTAAAACATAGGTCATACTCTATTTACAAAGGCAAACTTATCCCTTTAAGGAATCTCTACCAGTCAACCTTTGAGTGGATAAGAGGAACATTCTAACAGGGACATACAAAAAGTGAGTTTAAAAAATAAAATATATAGTATAATGATCGTACTAAGTGTACGAGTATGTTTCATAGTTTGGTTTAAAAGTCTCTGCAGTCGATGATTAGGTTTATACCAAATGTAGAAATTATGATTATCTAGATATAACTCAAGCATGCTCATGCATAATTCGTCTTTCAAAATCTACAATTAAATATTTATACCTACCTACACAATCATGGACTGCAGAGACTAAAACCAAACTATGAAACATACGAGTACACTTAATTAAGTAGTTCTATCATATTAGATTAGAATCAAATTATTCTAATAGGGTATACCTATCTATAGGTACGCTATTTTAGCTTCACGCCGTTACAAATTGAACCACCACTCAGACTATACTATAAACATTGCAAATTGTTGCTTTAACGTGGAATTGGATGCCAGTTAATATCAATACAATGATTTGGATTGTGTGATTGTAACTTTTTGAATGTCTTATCTGCTTTGAAAACCAGCTCAACTTCGACCGCGCCTTCATACGAGTAGGTACCTAGTGCCAAATTGCAAAGGGCTTGTTTTGTGACAATTCATTCACGACTTTAAAAAGTTATGACTCCGTGTTAAAATGTAGCTTTTCCGAATTTGACTTGGTTTCTGATCACTGCCTATTGACTAAGCAGAGAGCACTCAAATTAAGCTCATTGAAAACGTTGAATTATTTCTCAGCCACTGTTTATCCGGAACATTGCGACTCGACAGCTGACTTCCGTCATCTCCGAGTTTCGGTCTCAACTGAATAAATTATAATTTATCTGTGACGTTATATTCGCTTCAACCATTATCCTTCAAGCCTTAAAACATTTACTCAGAAATGCCGCAAAATAACGGAACAAATTGCTATTCAACCGAAACAAAACGTAACTCAGTGAAGTGGCAGTGTGAATCAGTTCCGTTGCTTAGTTTCTTTTAGTCATAATTTGCCGTTTTCTTTTCCTTGCGATTTGCCAGAGGATGGCAATGTTTACTTTTTTACGGCAGTGAGAGCTATTTGTCTTCATATCACTGGGCGGCACGTCTCGCAACGCAAAAGGAGTGTTTGCTCGTTAATCACAAGTGCTCGGCAGTAACTTTGTAGCGATTTTTTCTTTCAAGACTAAACTTGCCATTATGTTATTTTTTTCACATTATATCCATAGTCACAAGTCTTGTTATTAAATTCTTGATGCAAGCACTGTAATTAATCGACTTGAAAGTCCTCGCAGTTTGAAAATGAAAAAATAATAGAACGTTTTTTAAAAGAACAGTCATCCATTATTTAAAGCAAAGCGGTGGTGCGGTTATACGAAAAAGCCTATTACACAAAAATACAATATCCCAGCTCAGAGGCAGCAGAGCAGTGGCTAAACAGATTGTCGGAGTAACAAATGGGCCAATCCCATGGCCGGTCCTTAAAAAAACTTTCGGGATCTTCGTACAAAACCCTTGCAATTCGCCCTTCAAATATGTCGTAATGATAGCAAATTTGAAGTTATGTCACGTAGGATGGATCTGGAGTTCTCCTGCATAATTTATGTTAAGTACCTACCTAATTAATCATGCGCGTGCGAGCCCCAATGAGAATTATACCTACTCATGTGGAGGTAAGCAGGTCTAAGTGCCGTGCAAACTGCACACGGCATCGTTAGCTTCATTTTAATTTAAAAAGAATATAAATTATAGTTAGAGTTGTAACTTACCAAAACAAACAACATACGAGTACATCCATGTTAAGATTATCGCCAACATTAACTCGAGGCTCAAGGCTCTTCGTAAAGCGTTTTAAATCGTTGGAGTGACAAAGTCTGGAGCAGGATTTAAGCCCACTCTGGGATTTAATTACTTAAGTCTGCGTACATTTTATTGAGCCGTACGATGCGAGAAACAGTAGTTTGTTGAAGAGAATCCTAGTGGAGATTTATGGAAACTTCGTTGCCTACTCTGTAGAGGCTTTATTTCAATACATTGAATTGCAAAGCAGGGTTGTGAGAACCTCTTGACAGTCACATGTAAAAATAATTTATCGCATTGAAAAGCATGGCATGTAATTAGTTACAAAAAACGATTTATATGAAGTCTTGAAGTTTTAGATTCAACTGATTATACGTATTTAGTTTTTAACCCCCTTTTTCATAAAACTTAACAAGCCTATGTTAACTAACAAATGCTTTGTCCCTTTCTAACAAATACAAATGTCGAAGTGACAGATAAGGACAAATAAATTTTAGCGGCATTTTAACTAAAATAGGTTTGATTGTCGTTTATGAATAAGGGGGGGGGGGAAGTGATTAATCTTATTCTTGATTCAGCACCTAAACCTTCATCTATTTGATAAAGATTTTGCTAAAAAAACTAAAATTTATTGAAATAAAACCGACCTTATTTGCTTTCTACCTCTTTCCCGTTTAATAAGGTAATTTACTTGATTTTATATCCCTCGCTTTATCAGGATCCTCGCCTATGTTAGCGTTACGCTTCTTCGGGCGACGCAAATTACAAACGGTCTCGGCATGTTCCGTCTGACCGCACGTCCGATCTGATTTTGAGCCAGATAAGACCTTGACCCACCAAATTCCACAGAATTTTAAATCTAAAGCGCGTGGGTAGGAAAATATTTTGATAGAATCTTTGGTTATTACGTAACGCTCACGTTCCTGTATTAACTGTGTTTTTACAAAACCATACTGGTAAAATTTCCAGGTCGTGATCTTGATTTCTAATGAGAGTTCATATCTAAATGCTCTTACTTTTAAATAATCATTTTTGTCTTTCGACACAGTGTTTAGATCTATTTATAAAACAGTTTTTTCCAACAAATGGAATTAAATATATACCTAAAATTCCCAAACAATTCCAAGGTTACTCACCTATTATAAAAGGGTTTTATTTACACGCACTTGATTCGTCTAACCGGCGGCTCTTCCGGGATAAATATTCCGGTCTGCTAAAGGGGACGGGGGTAAAAACGGTGCCGACCACCTGACACGAGAAAGAAACACAGATTAAATATTTACCAGCATTCTTTTGTGTCTCTCGCCTAGTGCTCGGTGAAATAACTAGAAGTTACGAGTAAATTATTTGTCCCAGGCGGCTGCTTCAGCTGGGATATAATTAAAAAGCTTCCAAGTACACTTTTAAATTTGTAGATCAGATGACAGCCTTTGTTCGTATAGCTTTACCTGTGTGAATTAATTGTGCATAATATATTTTATGGCTCCACCACTGAGTTTCGGCCGTTCGATGGTGTATTTTGCCGCCTAGTTCAGTTCCAGATTACGCATAAGTGTCATTACGGTTACTGTAATTGATTATTACCGGTGTACGTACGAATATTCATCGTAGCTGATAAACGCTCGGAGACTCATTCGTATTTGTTAATGAAAGAAGTGTGATTAATAATATGTACAAGACTTGAGACTGTCAACAAGGTGAGACGTACTGACTTGTCCCCGTGTGGAACTAATTAGTTGTTATTATCATAAAACAAAGTGCAACCAAGGGTTGGCTGTGCTAATGAGCCGACTAGTCACCTGTAATTGCAATATGCAGGGTTAATCAGAACACATGTTAGCTGGTCGACTGCTCGTGCGACATTAACTAAAGATAACAATTTGAGAGATATTATTTGAAGAAGTAAAATACTTAGACAAAAAGTAAGAAGAAGTTATAAATTAACGCGTAGGTTTTTCTTATACGGTATGGTTGGTAAATGCCCAATAAATAGCCCAATAAATAACACCCTGGTGTCGCCTCTATCTTTATCGTTAATTAGTTAAAATTAGGGATGGCAGGCAAACACTGGGACAGTGACTAGCACTCGAAAGCACATGGGCGGCGGTGACCACTTACCATCAGGTGACCCCCCTGCACCTTTGCCAGCTGTTTATTAAAAAAAAGTCTATATTACGAGTACCTACTATCTAGATTAGAGTCCAGTATACCGTCTAGTTTGAGCGAGTTAAACTATTTGTCCTTAGGTACGATACTTACCTAAACATGTTGCAGTTGGTAGGACCTTGTGCAAGGTCCGCCCGGATTGCTACCACCATCTTGCTGTTGTATTTCGGCGTGGAGAGCAAGACAGCCGGGGAAATTTCTGGCACTTGAGGTATCCCATCTTAGGCCTCTAGGTTGGCAACGCGTCTGCAATCCCCCTAGTGTTGCAGGTGTCTATGGGCGGTGGTGATCTCTTACCATTAAATGTGTTTGATTAAAATTTTCGTTAGTTTGACTTGTACCTCGCAATTCGAGCGGTCGGACCGTATAATTGTTCTAGTATAATTAGCTGCTTTTTATACTGAAGCGCTTGATTACCTTGGCTGAATAACGGGTGGGTTTAGTGGTCTATTAAGAAAATTGAAGATTTAAGTAAGTTTGGTGCTTTAGCATAACTAAGCGGTTTATCTCTTTCGATTCTAGTAATAATTTCCGCATATTTTTCATACACTTTGTCTTGTTGTCTTACAGAAAACATTTTTTTTATTCGACTGGATGGCAAACGAGCAAGTGGGTCTCCTGATGGTAAGAGATCATCACCGCCCATATACACCTGCAACACCAGGGGGATTGCAGATGCGTTGCCAACCTAGAGGCCTAAGATGGGATACCTCAAGTGCCAGTAATTTCACCGGCTCTCTTACTCTCCACGCCGAAACACAACAGTGCAAGCAATGCTGCTTCATGGCAGGATAAGCGAGCAAGATGGTGGTAGCAATCCGGGCGGACCTTGCACAAGGTCTACCACCTGCAATATTCTTCTTTAAATTATTATTCTTATTTTATTGATACTCGACTCAAAATTAAATAGCGTTGAATTTGGACCATCTAGATCCATAAAAAACAACGTCAAGTAGTCCTCAAGTATCAAAAACTATTCATACCCATGATAATAAAAATCCTTACCTCCTGAAGAGCGTGTAGTAAAAACCTGACCGGCATTGAGCTTAAATTAAACGCTTCAGATACATGGCACGGAAAAAATTAAGATTAAATTACTGTTTCGGGGTTTGTACAAACGGGGTCTCGGAGGAATTTTATACAAATGCATTGTGGAGGGCGATTTGACTTGCAAAATCTGGTCCCACGGCAGAGCCGACGCCGCTGCAGCCGTCGAGCTTCGACTTTATACGACAAGAGATATTCGGAAATGTTCCCGGCTTTGCTGATGGAGCCGAAATATTAGAAACTTCTGCAGTTGACTTTGGAAGGCATCCAGTTGCGACAGTTGAACCACAAGGAATATTACGTTGGTTCAATTCAAAGAGAACGTCGAAACCCTGTAAGTTAGGGACACTTTATACTCGTGTTTAAATACTCGTGTGTAATACTTAGACATGTTTAATGTACCTTATGCTACGAGCATATAGATAACTTGCATTTCATAACATATATAACAGGTAGGCGCGCGTCGAGGCAATGTAATCATATTACTGCATCAAATCGAAATAGCAAATATAAAAGTTGACGTCTATCCTAGCCCTAGGGAAAAAAGCGAATCAAACTATGGCGGCACACAGCTCAGCTTCCAGCTTTATTTACTCAGATGTATGATTTTGACGTCTAAAAATATCCACAATATTGTTTACGTGTGTATTACGTTGGCGTCAGCGAAGAGTAAAAACTACGGAACAAATACTTTCTTTATTCAGTGTTGCTCAATGACATATTTACTTACGGCGCCCATATAATATATTAGATTCAAATATTGTGGTCGGTTTAACTCTTTTCTGGGCTAGTTGAAACTAGTGTACTGAATTAAAGTCACTTGGATTCTTGTAGAGCTAATGAAAATAACTTAAAAAAATAAAAAAAGATGATAATTTAAAACTATGTATCATAAGATACAATACCAAGAAAAAAATTGCAACAAAAATTTTTACCGACTACAAAAACCATTAAAAATATTTTTTTACCAGTCTGAAGTCGGTGCCTCAGCACGAGCCAGCAGGTGTAGACCTACTATAGTCGTCTACCTCACCTACATACTATAACTATATATTGGGCTTAAATCACTCCTGCTGGCTCGTGCTGAGGCACCGACTTCAGACTGGTGGAAAATTATTTTCATGGTTTTTGTAGTCGGTTAAATTATTGTTACAATTTTTTTTCACGCTTTTTAGTGTAAATAATCTAAGATACAATATTTTAATGTCAACTGCTGGTCACCTTTTACGAAAGATTGTTTTTCCCAATGCAGAGACGTTCATTATTGAAGAGTCCTGGTGCTTCAACACCCGTTCCATTTCACCATACCTATGCATTACGATGATCATAAATTGCTTAGCAACTCTGTTATAAAGTAATTGAAATTCAACCCGTGAAATACTAATTATTGAGTACTCGTAGTAACTCCGATGGTCAACTGGTCTTCATCATCAGTTCCACTTCACCAAATGATGATTTTCAAAAGCAAATGCACGAGCTAACTACTAAATATATCCAAATTACCATAGGTGTCCCTACAATAATTAAATAAATAAATAAATATCACGGGACAATTCACACCAATTGACCTAGTCCCAAAGTAAGCTTAGCAAAGCTTTTGTTATTGGGTACTAAGCAACGGATAAATATAATTATATCTAGATTGATACATACTTAAATACATAGTAAACACCCAAGACCCGAGAACAAACATTCATATTTTTCATACAAATATCTGCCCCGACACGGGAATCGAAACCGGGACCTCAAGCTTCGTAGCCAGGTTCTCTAACCACTAGGCCATCTGGTCGTCAATTGAAGATTTCATCAGATCCTGATTCGGTGCTATGGGACCTAATTGAAGGTATTCCTATACGAACAAAAAAAAATTTTTCAAATCGGTTCACAAATGACGGAGTTCTGAGGTAACAAACATAAAAATATATTAAAAAAAAATACAACCGAATAGCCTTCTCCTTTTTTTAAATTGGTTATAAAAAGGGCCTGAAATATTACGCCTTTTTCTGAAAGCTTTTGAGGTAAAAGTATATATTTATGTATATATTGTAAAGAATATCATAATTTCTCAGTTGAATGTACATAATACACCAAATCTTATTTACTTAACTAAAAAGAAAATCCTCATCACTCGCATTTTATCAGTTTGTTGCATAAATTTTTAAATCAGCTCTCACATACTATCAATAGTAAGAATAATTCAGCATTAGTCCAATTTATGGGAAAGATATTGGCTATCTAAGTTACAAATCTGTGGCTCCACAATAAAAGGACCTATCCAAATGGTCGAACAAATTGTTTTAATAGCTGCTTCGTTCCCTCTGCGACGTAACAGCCGTCTACGAGGAGTAAGACTATTATCTATTCTGTGGTTATACCCACCCACACCATCCCTTGCAAATTCTCTTCAAATTATACTCTCTCGTATACTTGCATCGTCAATTGTAGGTAACACTTGAAAGAAAAATTTACACACTAGCGACCCATTCCCAAAATCAACGCCGCCCGCGCGAAGGCACGGCGCGTTGCTAGTATTGTATGTATGATATATCCTTATCTACACTATTTTAGTATATGTATCATATATCTGTATCTAAGTGTACAGACGGTGCGAAATGACTTTTATCTTATACTGTTAAAGATACACCTCAAAGACCAAAACTTATAGTTTTCTTTTTCATTACTTAATGATTTAGTGTGATGAAGCTTTATTTTAGGAGCAAAAGAGCATGCTTTATTTTTCATGGGACACCTGACACCAATTGACCTAGTCCCAAACGAAGCAAAGTTTATACTATGGATATTAGGCAACGGATAAACATACTTATATAGATAAATCATACTTAAATACATATTAAACATCCAAGACCCGAGAGCAAAAATTCGTATTATTAATACAAATATCTGCTCCGGCCGCGATTCGAACCCGGGACCTCAAGCTTCGTAGTCAGGTTCTCTAACCACTTGGCCATCCGGTCGTTTATTTATAGTTTCCGATTAGGAAACTTCCAAATAATATCAATGAAATTCGTAATACTTAGAAAACCATAATCCAATTTCTAATCTCTCCGTGTAATTAGAAATTTGATTGCCTACTTTAAATAACCACATTTATATACGATTCTCCACATAATCCCACCGAATCTTTACTTTGAAGTAGGCCACCCATCGAACTTAATTGTAATTAAGTATAATATTCCGAGACGTAACCAAATCAAGATGGAGGAAAGTTTTGCGAAATCTTCGAGTTCCGAGAACTGCAGGGCTACTACGAAACCCGAAACTCGAAGTTCATATCGTTCCGTCCCACTCGCTCTTGTATTAAATAGTATAAGTGTCAGAGGGACTACACGAACTTCGAGTTTCGAGTTTCGTAGTAGCCCTGCTGAGCTATCGCAGTAATACCAACGAGTAGGTAGTCGAGGGACAGCCCTGCCGCGCTGCGGGCCCGGTCGTTAAGCGGTAGCCCTGACAGAGGTACCTAGTTACACTAATTACAATAAACAAACGAATTAAAAAAAAACATTAATATTTTACTTTGCGCTTTTAAGGGTTCCATACCAGAACGGTGACAAACAGAACCCTATTCCTGTATTTATGTGAGAATTCTGGGTTCGATTCCCAGCGCTGGTCTTATTTTTCTGATTTTTCTATGCATCTATATTTCAGTTTGTATTTTTGATATGGCTTAGAGTATACTTGGTTTGGTATGGTTTAACTAAATGTAAACAAAACAACATCAATTGCTGTCTTAAATATTGAAAATCCGCCATTAATCTATCTAAACATTTACATTTCTGTATTGAAATACACTATTCTAGTTTTTATTACAAAAATAGATAAGTAAAATGTTTAAAATCCTTGAATGTACCTAATCTGGCAGCTAAAGTTTGCTTACATTGAGTTAAATACGTATCCAAACCAAGTATAGTGCGCGGGTCCAAGTCGCACTTGGCCGATTTTTTAATGTTCATGTTATTGCTGCCGATAAAATGTACAGATTGACACTAATGAACACGAATGGAACGGAACTAAAATGCCATTTCATGTTCAACAAACCAATATAAAGTGCTCACGACACCTATAATTTAAAATGAATAATATAATGTTAACGGCCTTTTACACTTTGATTGTTGGAGTAAAAGTATTGGTTGAAATGTTTTCGTTTCTCATTAGTAAGGGATCTTGATAAGGCGTCCAATAATAGCGGGTTTCCCATCAAACGCTCATTAAAAAGTAATCAATCGGGCAGGGCTGTGCCGCCGCTGGAGACGTTGCCATTCGATAATTTACAACAATGCAACTCATCACGATTAATGCCCGCAACTACGGGTGGCTTCTTCTCCGATTGATGAAATAATTCCCGATATAAATTCATCAGACATTCATTAGCGCAATAGAACCCAAAACAATGATTTTTAGAATTATTGTCTGTTTATCTGTTATGTGTTCATGTGTGTTAGGTAGGTACACGGATACGCGCTACCTATCCTGGTATCAGATTTTTTTTATTTGGTTGATTTCAAGGTATACCATATAAAAAACTGACTGGCCGATATCTGTCAGTACTGTATCATCAGCCAAATATGTGGTCTACCACTCTAAAATTGATAATCGTTTGTATGTCAAAAACAATAATGCCAATAGACGTGTCTGTCAACTTGAAAATTCGACTTCATATTCATTTGATAGGAACTTGTTTAAAAATTTATATACCACTTATTATGGCTGATGGTACATTGAAAATACATCCATACTTCCATACTAATATTATAAATGCGAAAGTAACTCTGTCTGTCTGTCTGTCTGTCTGTCTGTCTGTTACCCTTTCACGTCGAAACCACTGAACCGATTTTGATGAAATTTGGTATATAGGTAGTTTGAACCCCAAGGACCAACATAGGATACCTTTTATTCTGGTAGAGGGCACCACCGCGCGATAACCTAGATCCGCGCAGACGTAGTCGCGGGCATAAGCTAGTTGAAAATATTTGCGAAAAACTGTTACAATGATAAATATTTATAAGCGCAATAGAACCCAAAACAATGATTTTTAAAATTGTCTGTTTGTCAGTTTGTATGTTTGTGCGTTTGCTCGCGCTAATCCCAGGAATTGGTTTTCATTGATGTATATTATTTTAGGTGGTTTTCTTGGATTAACGAATCGGGTTCACAAGTAAAAAATATACCTACGTCAACATAAATAATTTCAATAATTTTAACGTTGGCCGGCCTCCCACCAGTGGATGGACGACATTGCGAGAGTTGTAGGTAACCGGTGGATGCAAGTGGCGAGTTGTCGTTCATTTGGGTGTTCTAAGGGAGGTTCAACAGTTGACGTCCTGCTGATGTCTGGCTAATGATGATGATGATACTGTTAGTTTAGGTACCCGAAGCTTTAGTTAACTATATTATAACCTTTTTGTGAATATAAAAGTAAACAAAATATAAAGTAGGGAAAGAAATACATAACTGGAAACACCGACATAGCTGGGAAAATATGCAAGTGGAAGTGGCAATGGGCGGGCCACATCGCTCGAAAAACAGATAACCGTTAGGTGAGAAAAGTCCACGAGTGGCGACCATGAACCGAGGACTGCCAGGTGGACTAACGACATTGTGAAAATTGCGAGAAACCGGTGGATGCAAGTGCTAGTTGTCGTTCATTGTGGCGTTCTAAAGGGGAGGCCTTTGTTCAGCAGTGGACGTCTTCCGGCTGATGATGATGCTCCGGCTAATGCATAACCAACGTGAGTTGCCTCGCATTACTATAGTTAAGCATATCCACTAGAGTTCATGCAGCTTAGGTTGGAGGGTGTTAAGCGCGCCGCGTTCTCTTGGTCCTCTTATAAAATAGATTGCCGGCGAATACAAGGAATACACAGGACATCTCCATGAAGTAGAAGAAACTAGCATCGGTACTTCGTTTTTGTGTTCAGACGGTGTGTTATTCAGGCTGACCACCCGCTACCGGTGACTGACGCGTGTCCGCGACCGAGTGTATTGTTCGGGAATGTTTGAGGGTGGTTTCTCTGAAACGTTACCGGCGGCGGAAGACCGTTAATTCGTGTGGTGCGACGCTCATCCAGACGCCGCCGGTCACGTGTGACGGGCCTGAGAAACCAGGGCCTTAGTGATAATAGGTTACAATAAAGCCGTTGAAAAGCCACCAACCCGTCATGCGGTAGAAAAGCATAATGGGATAAAAGTTGTAGAAAAGCCACCCTTCTAGATAAACTAATCGGGATAAGTCCACAATCACGTGTATTTTATTCGGTAACTATGAATAAGAAGTGAACATTTTGATGGCATGTATCTTTCGTAAGCTGCGAAGTCGCGGGCACAGCTAGTATTTACATAATATCGTACCTACCTATATGAGAAAAGATTTTTTTATGAATCGAGACATTATGTTAAATAAACAAATAAATGAATATATAAATAATATGTACAATCAAAATATAATCAATGTGTAACACTTGTTCCAGGCTTAAATAAATGAATAAATATCATGGGACAATTGACTTCAATTGACCTAGTCCCAAACTAAGCACAGCTTGTATCTATCTATCTATCTATACATATAAGTACGAGTATAATTGTATAATTATACCGCATTCATATTCATACGTATATCCTCCTTTAAGCACTTCATAATGAATACAAAGGTGGGTACTTGAAAAAAAAATCTCTGTCGTTTGCGGAGTAAATGTCGAACGATTTGGGGCTCGCGTTTCATACGCCTGTTCCCGCATGCCTTCCTGTATGTAAAATGTTCCTTGAGCATGATGCAATATAGGCATTTCTATCTAACGTTGTACCCTGAGCTTATCTCTCCGATTTGAATAAATTTTGGGAGGTAAACTCAGTCCATGATTCCGAGCTGTAAAAACAGGGTCTCCAGATGTGTTCCCAAAATATTGTATGGATGTGCCCGTTTTGTTAGGAATTTTTCTTAATTATTTTCGTTAACAATTTTGGAGACACATCTGGAGACCCTGTTATACAGTTCAGAATCATGGACTGAGTCTACCTCCCAAATGTTGAAATTGGAGAGATAAACTTAGGGTACCACGGCAGATAGAAATGCCCATAGATGTGAAACTTATAGTGAACAGGTTTTTCAGTTGATATTTATCCGCAGTTTGAAAGGATTAACATTTAGTGTAAACACTATTGCAACCAAGTAACCGCAATTAAAAAGGATGTTCTAAAGTTTTCTGAAGCGAAGTTCATGCTCTGTTCACGACTACTACCTAATCGAATGTACCATGAAATGAGGCTTAGGCTTGAGGTATGTATTATACCTAGTACGAGCACTAGCTCGTACGGGCTGGATAATTAATTTTGTTTGCGAAAATTGTACACAATGTGTAGTAGTTAGGACATATAGAATAGGAGATTACATGAGCCGATATAATACGAACTGCAGTGAGCTAAATTGTGTAAGAACCTAAACGAACTTAATTAATTGAATTGTTGCGTTAATTCTCTGGCAATCCATTCAGAGATCCTATACGGAAAAGCAAAGGTGAATGGGCGAAGCAATTAATTAAAGCAATTACTTCAACTGATCCCGATCGAACGAGTCACCCCTTGATTTCGATCGAGTCGTTTCGTAAGGCGTCTTGATTAACTCCCTTCTAGGGCGCTACCGCAGAAGCACGCCGTAACCGAATTCGGAAATGTTTTCAGGGATTTTCTTACTACCTATGGGCCGTAACTACATAATATAGGCCGTTCACTATATCAGGTATGTGCGCTGGCTTAAATATTTGACGTGACGAGTCAGAACAGAATTGGTAAGGTATCATACATTAAATAAACCTAAGCGAGGGTGGGAGAGCTCAGACAAAACAATATATTGTCACGAGACCAGCCAGGGGTTCTCAAATCAATAGTGCGTCGTATTAAGTACCTGACGACGACGCCACGTTGGGCTCCTGAAAACCAAGAAACATAGGGAAATCTAGAAATCGACGTCATTCCACCCTATTTCAACTAGCTAGGCTTTTTAGCTGCAAGGACGCTGGACGATGGTTTTTGGTTTCACGTCAGATTAACTCTCGGTTTAATGTTAAAACATAATGTTTAAAACTTTCATGATTTTCACTCACGATGTCACGATGGGGTGACAAATAATAATGACCAAGTGCGGGTAGTTCGAGATACGAGTACCGGTACTATTTGTGATCAAGTGCGGGTAGTTCGAAGGACTCGCGCTGCTATGCAGACTTGACACCCCACACTTCAGTTTACAATATTACTCGTGTGTTCAGCGTGGTAAGTCCCGTTTGTATTATTTTAATAATAATGTCAAAACGTATTTACCTGTCACGCTTAAACCAGAGGGAATTAATTGTCCTAAAAATATGACGATGTGGACGTTTCAATTAGACAAAGAGATCCGACGGTCTTATGAAATTACGTCTATATTTAGAATGTCCAAACTAAATTATTTTTTTTAGCAAGAGCTGGAACGTAAGCTTCATCCGCTCGTATCTTCCTTATTTTTCACCAGATATTGATGGTTTTTACCTCATTCGTTTTATTTTTCAGTTTTGTGTCATGTTAAGTTAGATATTTAAGAGAAAATGCATATCATGCATGTTCACTATTAAATTAAGTAATTTTTCGAAAGAACACTCAAAATCTGAAATAGATGAGGGTGTGGTTGAACGCAACTATTTGCTGATCAGTGCAGCCAGTTATCCAAGCACTCTAATTTATTAAAAACGTTTCAAATGTTTCACAGCTACTTTGTACTTCTTTGGAGACAAAGAAAGCAAGAAAGACATTTCGTCGCGCTTATCGGGCTTTTCGGTGACCACAAGGCCGATGGCTACTTTACGTTCAGTTTGAACACTTTAAAATATTATTTTAAACTAGTACTGCATATATTTATTTAATGTCTGCGGTTTTTCTAAATTAGTAGAAATTAAATGTATTCTCATTCCAATGAATAAATTTGAAATCGATCCATAAATGACGGAGATCTGAAGTAACAAATAAAAAAACAACCGAATTGACAAACTCCTCCTTTTTCGAAGTCTATTAAAACATACCTACACTGTACATGATCGATTGTAAATAATAAAAATATTTAGAAACAATTTTAGTACTCGAACTCATTTGTATGCCAGAGAGCAAATAAGCTAAATATTATAAGGACCCAAGAAATGAAATTTCCCCTTTCAATGCCATTGAATACCGGGCCGAAAATGTGATATCTAAACACAAATTTACATACACGGTTCATTGAGTGAGTCGTCCAATGCATACAAAGAGACTCCATTGAACGTGTGAACCTTTTGTCGAATAAACGAATATAGGCTCAAGCTGGAACTTCAATCATTTGACAGAATCGGTTTCAAAACTCCTTGCAGTCTCGTCTTCGCTAGCAAGGCAGGAATAGGTTGATGAGCAAGAATACTTCAACACGGGGAATGTAAAGATGAATTGAGCCAAATCCAAACATGAGACTTGAAATTATCAAAAGAGGTGTTAATGACCCAGTCACTAAACTAGCCACCTGATAAGAATGCGTAGGTACCTAATCATAATGACCAAGCCATTATTAATGTGAATAATTAGGAGATAACATTTTCGGTAAGACATCAGTTGGTTAATAAGCATTTGAGACTGACGCTACCACCGTAACCAACAATCCAATTATTTGTTTATTTGTACAAATAAATTAGAAAACCTGATGATAGTACTATTATTGTTCTGAACTGAAACAGTTTCTCTTCCCTCGTGTTAATTGACTCTTCGCCAAAGTGCGGGTCACCGTAACTAATTCATCGCTGTCTTCCACGAACAATCGACACGGCTCATTATGGAAAAAAGGTGGAGTGCATTTTGAACTTGCAACTACTCGACCTTAATAAGAGTGCAGCAATTAGTGCAGAGACAACAGTGGATCGCGGGGTTCATTACTGAGCGCCGACAGCTTTAATGACTGTCCGGAATTTATTCTACGCCTTAAACTATACATATAGGCACTATCTTGGTTTATCTTTAAGCAAGTAAAACATCAAAGACGGTTTTAATTGCAAATTGCTTCGAGTTTTAAGATGCACTTGATTCAAGCACCAAATTGGCTCCTAGGTTATAAAACCAACCAGTGCCTAGAGGGTCCCATCTAGTAAGCTTATATAGAAACCCCGAGCTAGGAAATTTTCCGGGTTGAAAATTGTCCTAGGTCCTTCGTAAGCTCTAAATTTAATTGAAATCGGTTCAGCGGTACATGCGTGGAAAATTAACGGACGGAGAGCCAGACAGTTACTTTTTTTTATCTAGTTTTTAACGAGGCTTTAGTACACCAAATGTGACTATGTCAGCAGAGTTACTTACTTTCGCATTTAAAATATTAATAAGGAATAAGGATGACATAAAGTATAATATGCAGGTAGTTTAATTTTTCTTTTTATATATGTACCACTTACTTAAATGTTGAAAGAACCTGATTGGAGTGCGCTATCAACTAGCGAGTTTTAATAAGTTCTAAAAGTTAAAGCTCTAAAATTTTAAGGAAACTCAATTTTGTCACTTAGGTACGTCTTATGAACATTGTTAGTGGCGTAAAGAACAATGTTGCTTTCATAGGTTGCTTCTAAAAGCTTTTAACATAGCGATGAATGTATGTATAAGAAGTGACGTAACCGTCGCGAGACGCCGCTTAAATGTGCCGTGCAAAAAAACCCAATAAAAAGCAGCGTAAACGTCTCCTGTGCTTTATTGCATGAAAGCAGTTCAGCTGGTTGAGCAAGCCTCTTGGTGCGTATTGCGAATACACCTCACAAACAGCAAGAGGATTTAAATAATAAAATTTACATTTTCAGAGCCTTGTTCTTCTTTCTCATTAAAATCCTTCCATAACAATATAATAATAATAATATATCACGGGACAATTCACACCAATTGACCTAGTCCCAAAGTAAGCTTAGCATAGCTTGTGTTATGGGTACTAAGCAACGGATAAATATAATTATATAGATATAGATACATACTTAAATACATATTAAACACCCAAGACCCGTGCACAAACATTCGTATTTTTCATACAAATATCTGCCCCGACACGGGAATCGAACCCGAGACCTCAAACTTCGTAGTCAGGTTCTCTAACCACTAGGCCATCTGGTCATCAAACGCTGACGGACTCGTTAGATAGTTTATCAGAAAATATTGGACAAGTACTTTTTCTTTGTCAATTAAAAAAAAAACAGTAAAAATTCCGCGTAACGTCACCACATACGACGCTTTTTATACCTTTATACAGCTCAATATGCAGCTTTAAGTATAAAAATGAACTCAAATAAAATAAATACAGCTTTTATATAGCTTGAAATGCTACTTGGGTTACGGGGCCCCACTCCCGAATTTCGACGTGTTTCATGTGTGTGTTTCGTGTTTGATTGACAAAAGAAAAAATACTTATTTTACATTTTAAAAAATTGCTAATAATCCAACTGGCGAGCTAATAGAAGAATATTTTTGTAACCCGGGAACTACCCAATTGGACCACAATCAGACCGTATGGCTGCACGTGGTCTGCACGCACAGAAAAAGATCGTCAGGTGCAGTTTTAAACGAATTTGATTTTTTGAATTTGATTGAATGAAGATACACGATAATTAAAATAAATTGTACCTAACTATTTTTAATCAACTATTTTTCTGAAACTCTATATCCAGTGTCGATCGGGAACTTCACTCACATACACCATTGAATTGCTTCGCAGGCTGTGCAAGTTACCTCACGATGTTTTCCTTCACCGTAAACCTGGTGGTAAATTTAAAATGTAATTTCGCACATGAATTTCGAAAAACTTCGAGGTGCAAGCCGGGGTTTGAACCCACGATCCTCTGTTTGAGAGGCCATATGCCAAACCAATAGGCCACCACGGCTTTACTAATTTACTGTACTTACTGACTTGTTCTTATTTACTGTACCTACTTAATTTGGATTTCTTATCTGCTCTAGCGTGAATTTATCTCATGTATTCAATGTACTTATAAAAAACTCCGTTTTTTTTCGCCGGTTAAAAAATATTAAGCAACTTTTACTTAAACTCATAGCGTTACAAAAAATCATAGCTTCTAGTCTAGTCGCTTGGTATTTTCTGACATGTTCACGAAATAATGCGAATAAGGCCCGCGTTACGTGCTTCACACGCTCGGCTATAATACTGCGTAGGTGGACCAAATTGAGCAGCTAACAATTCTCAAATTAGGTGGCTATTATGTTTATAGCCATGTTATCTTTGTCTTACGTGATACCGCGTCTCTCAAGTACTACTTATGCTTTTATTGAGGACCTTCAAGAAGGAAGGTAATCTTTTTTGTGATAATCAAAACATGAGGATGTATTTTGTGAATTTCCTATGTGTTTTTATTACATATACAAGGAGTAAATTGAATAACTGAAAACCTGAAAGTAGCTTATTTAGGATCGAGGGGAGGATCGATTTCACTATATTTTAAACCAGGTTGCGTTATTTTTAAATAGCTCTTTTACCTACTGTGCAAATAACGGGTGTAGAATAAGAAATCAAGTAGGTAAAATTTCTGACAGTACCTACCTAAAAGATACGAATATTTATTAGTAGTAGACATTAAACAACCTATATTATATGTTTATACACTGAAAGAATGGTTCAAAGCAAAAAACCGCGCCAAAAACTCGTACAAAACTCTATAAAGTGTAACATTTCTTCAATCTATATTTATATTTTTGAGAAACCCTAAAAAGTGTCACGACACCGATCTGTTTACTTGTCTTCAGGGTTGTATCCAACATGTCATCTACTTATTCATGCTATTCAGGCCGTCACGCGTCAAGTGTAGTCATATGGGGAAATGTGGCTCTATTTACGTATACCGTGTGGAATTTTACAATTTCCTTTGTCCCAAAAAACCGGTCAAGAGCGTATCGGACATGCCCAAGATAGGGTTCCGTAGCCATTACGAAAAAACCGGCCAAGGGCGTGTCGGACACGCCCGAATAGGGTTCCGTAGCCATTACGAAAAAAAAAATTCTAAGAATTTCGTATTTTGTACGGAATATTCCAAGTTTAGGTATATTTTATACCTTTGGCTGATATTTACATTTACTCTTAAACTATTAATAATTCTCAAGAAAACTTAACCGTTATAATTTTCCTTTTAAGTTTGATATAAGTATACCATATTATCCTTAATTTTTAAAATTTTTCCACCCACCGGTTTAGATTTTAGAGGGAGGGAAGCCTCGATTTTAATAAAAAAATTCACTTTAAAGTTGAATATTTTGCAAACAGATCACTGAATCCAAAAATCGAATATTTTTAAAAGACCTATCCAACGATACCCCACACTAAAAGATTGGATGAGAAAAAAAATCACCCCCACTTCACGTCTATGGGAGGTAATCCAATTTTTTTTTTTAATTTTTAATTGTACCATTTTGTCGGCATAGTTTACATATAATATTCGCACAAAATTACACCTTTCTATCATTGATAGTCCCCGAGCAAAGCCGCGGACGGACGGACAGACAATCAGACACATTGACAGACAGACATGCCATTTTGGCTACGGAACCCTAAAAATGAAGTAAGAAATATATATTAAAAAAAAAATCAGTCGCACGAGCAGAGCGGTGGCGCGTAGTGTGCGTGTTGCGGCAGCCGCCGAGTTGCGTTCGCGTGCTCCTGAGAAGAAGGTCTATGAAATAGCCCGAAACATGTCGAACTAAACTCGGTTTAAGACGTGAGTTATCCGTTACAATATCATTTAATAAGAAATATTTTTCTAAGGATATCGTATTGTGTACAGAAACTTCCAAGTTTAGGTATATGTATTATTCCTTTACCACTTTGTCGGCGTGACTGATATATATGTATATTCATGCCAAATTACAACTTTTTAGTAGGTATAACGGTCTCAGAGCTTAGCCGCAGACAGACAGATTGACAGACAGACAGACAGACATGGCGAAAGGCCCAGTGAAGGCATATAATATTCTTAATCTATAATTATCCCTCAATCTACATCAGTCTATTAATCATATTTAGTTCCATTAGCAACTATTTCTGCCATTTAATAGCGATAATAAACACTGCTTAACAAATATAGGAATCACTCAGGGTACCTATACAAAACGTGGTGAAAGTGGTGTCCCTGACAAGTTTGAGAGAAAGAACAATCTATTGTAAGGGTCTTCATCATATCGCAATCAATCTCACGATGGTGTTCTAGTAGAAAAATACTTAAACTCACATCCGGCACATTAAACTTAGTTTCATCATACAAAAAGATTATACTTAAGCTGATTCTTTTAATCGTCAAACTACTCATATACTGACGAGACACAATAAAGTTATCTTAAGCTTGAATCCAAACTACGCTTTCAAAGTAAAGTCTGAATAAAGACTTAAGATTTCGAGTTCTTAGCTTTAATGGCTTTAAAGTTTACGGGTCTCGTCTACCAAATACCATTTACTAATGAAATATAGATTGCACAGCAATTATACACACGTTCAGGGATATGTGTATTTGGTGTTGGCGATGAATTCAGGCCTCCAATTTTCGCAGTGATTTTAAAGCTTTAATTTTAACACAAATACAAGCCAACTTTTCTATTAATTCGATTGAAGTTCTAAGTCATCTAGTTGCCAAAATTTGGTTAAAGGTAAAGTAAAGAATATTTTTTTCATTGTATTTATTTAAGAGACTTAATTATAGATGAAATTAAGCTTTTTCCTAAATTTTAACTAAGTATGTAGGTACTGAATTTATCACTGGTGGTAAACAATACAATTTTTTCCGTAAATTATGTCGTAGTAGTTGAGAAAGAAGTTGTATCCTTAATCTGGTGAAATAGGCGTCAATCATGGTCAGATTCATGTAAAAAAAAACTCAAAAAAATTCTAAGTCCAATAGATAATTTACAGTTAAAAGATCTATGTTCTTTTAAAATTGTTCGATTTAAAAGTAAGTAAGTATTTACTTATGTACGAAACCAAAACAAGCTAAATCATGTAATTCGTAAGTAACGACCGGGATTCCGCAAGAAAATGTTCCATTCAAAGAAAATCGCGCCAAGTTAATAGAATATTAAATTTGCAGTCTTTCTCCCTGCTCGTTCACATCAAACTTGAAGACTCGTGATTCATTCAGTACAAAGACATGAGAAATAAACATAAAGTGGTTTCATGGACTATTTCGGTGCTTTTTATTTTATTACTCAAATAAAAATTACCTACCTAGTCCATGAAACAACTCTCACAGCTCTTAATAAGTAACTAAATAAATATACCGTTTTACCATGTTCTTTTAACTAACTATTTTTAACAACTAATCTTAAGATATGATCGCCATTCATCACCCGAAAGCTAATGTCCGCTGTTGAATAAGATATTATAGTACTTAGTTTACCTAACCAAGACTTCTTTGACACGGTGCAAAAGCAACTGGTTATAAATTTACATACACACAAACATCATGCCTGTATTCCCAAATGAGGTAGGCAGAGCACACGAAACGTTACCGCTTCGGAGCCACTTTTAGCAATTTTAGGTTTTAAGTTTGACAAAAACGGTACAATAGTGACAGGTTGCTAGTCTGTCGCCTACAGTATACCTTAACCTATATAAGGATATAAGGAGGATGATATCCTCAGTCGCCTCTTACGACATCTACAAAAGAAATGGAGAAGTGTAATTCTAACCCGACACCACACGGGTCATAATTTGAATGTTTTTAACATATATCGAAAATACAAACTGAAACATAGACGCACAGAAAAACCAGAAAAAGAGACCAGCGCTGGGCTCTAAAATCTAAACCAGTGGGTGGAAAAATTTGAAAAAATTCAGGATGGTAGTAAGTATATCAAACTTTCAAGGAAAACTATAACGGCTAAGTTTGCTAGAGAAATATTAGTAGTTTATGAGTAAATAGCAGCCTACCCCCTTATTCATAAAACTTAACAAGCCTATGTTAACTAACAAATGCTTTGTCCCTTTCTAACAAATACAAATGTCGAAGTGACAGATAAGGACAAACGAATTTTAGCGGCATTTTAACTAAAATAGGTTTGATTGTCGTTTATGAATAAGGGGGTTAAGGTATAAAATATACCTAAACTTGGAAGATTCCGTATAAAATACGAAATCCTTAGAAAAATATTACTTAATTTTTTTATAATGGCTACGGAACCCTTTTTGGGCGTATCCGACACGCTCTTGGCCGGGTTTTTTTTGTAGTTACTATGCCAAAAATATCTATGAAGTGCGCTAAAAGGTACGCACTGTAAGAGCTAGATACCACAAACAATGAAGACATAAATACGTCAAGAAAGAGCTTGTAAAACAAAACAACTACAAGTTATTAAGTACCTACCCCTTATATCTTTGTTAGAATGCAAACTAATAGAAATAAAAATCGCTGAAACTGACTGAATTCCAGACACTGCACGTCGTTCGTTTCTTATCCCACATAAATCCCTAAATCCAGACAGTCGCAGTTTTCTAAGGAAATTTCTTTCAGATTTAGTAGAATAACGAATATTAAATACATATTTAAATCGCAGTTAAAAAAAACTCAGCACAGAACGCTATCCTCATCAGGATTGCAAAGAAAATCTTCGTGCATTTAGATTTACTCTTAGTTTAATTGAGTTGAGGGAATGTTGTTTTAAGGGTTACGAATAATCTTTGGTTTTAGAGAGCCTGAGTCGGTTAGGTATACAACAGCGAGTATCTATTAGATCTTTTATGTTTACTATTACTTTTAAACTGTGAATATCAAAGTAATTAAAAGGATTTTCTACCACGTACGATTAGGGTTTCTAACACCTGCTTAAATTAAGTCTAAATGTTTTTGCTTCATTTATTTTTTTGAGTCAAAAAGATGCTTAGGTATAGGTACTGTGAACACGAAGACTGTAGCTCCAACCGTTTGGGTGTAACACCTTTGTGAAAGACGGTCAGGCACGTAAGCGACGACACAATTGAAACATACTGAGCCTTATAAGGAGGTTCTCTATTTGTCTAGATAATAGGGATGACGACTGGGTAAAAATATATGATTCTATTTAGTCCGACAGTTAGATTATGGAAAAATATGGGAGACGTATTTATTGGTTTATCAAATTATTAAAAATCGACAAAGGTATAAAAGAAAGAAAAAAGAAAGAAAGGAAAACATTTATTCGTGACATTTGTACAAATAAAAGAAAAAGAAAAAAAAGATCATCAAACTTCCGGAGTGGGGGCTTGTGACGTCACTATTAGGTAAAAATCGTACCATATAGTGACTTCACTCGAAACTTCTAAGCACTATGTATCCTCGTCATTTTTGGTTTGTCAAACAAAAGAAAAAATACGTGTAGAATATTTTTTAATTATCTAACTGACGGACTTAACAGTTTTTTTAGTCGTCAAGCTTATTGTAGATACTTCAGCGATTTCTTATTCCTTTTATAAAAAAATATAGAGACTTTTTCATACCGATTTTATACAAAGTGTTTTAAAATTAATCTGAAATAGTCAGCAAATAATTAAAACTGCAAATAGAATGTTATGTACAAATTTCGGCGACATTGGATGATGCTGTGGATAATGTCATAGATCACGTATCTACTCGTATCCCCGCTATTTTCGTATTAATAGCACCAAAACTTTCAGGCTTCCCGCAGGCATTGCTTGCGCGGCATTGATGGTATTCGTATGCATACAGGACAGAATTTCCTATGGGAACTACTTGTTCGATTGAGTTTCTGAACACTCGATAGCACGGACTAACCTATGCCTTATACAGATAGGAACGGGCAAGTTAAGTGAGTGAGCTAAAACTACACCAAACGAATAAATATCATTTCTATGTGCGTACTCGTAATTATGGACCCACTTAATATTGATACATTATAATGATATGATACCTAAATTCGAAAAGCTACATTACCTACTATAAATTATTCTTTACATAAAAGTGTTAAAGTAAATTTGTCTGTCTGTTACCTCTTCACGCTTAAACTGCTGAACCAATTTAGATAAAATTTGATATGAAGATAGTTTGAGACCCTGGGAAGGATATAGATTTATAAGTAGGATACTTTTTAAACCGAAAAATTCATAGTGTCTGAGGAGTAGTGATAAAAGAATTCTTCGCAGACGGAGTCACAGACAACAGCTACTTAAGTCAGATAATAGAAACTCGTATTAGTAGGTAAGTCACTTAGTGGATGTATTATTTGGGTGCACCTATGCTTATCGGTGACAGAATAACACGAGTGACTCTCACCGAATTACGACTGTTCTCCAATTTCTAGCTAATCTCCCAAATCGTCGCTCCCAAACCATAGGCACCGCTAACTTATTCTTATACCGACCCGTGACCATGACTACGAGTACTTAACTGATTTTTGAAAAACTTACATATAAATATAACACAAAAACTAAATAGCCGCTTAACTAAACAAGAATTCCTGTTTAAACAAATTGGTATATGGGTTGCATATTATGCGCCATCCATCATTTCATCGTGCCAGCGTTGTCAGTTCACATTCCGTCGCAGTGTAAAAATAACTTAATGCAAATGGTGCTCTCGGCAAGTTTGTGGAGCACGATAAGTTGTATCCTGAAAAATGGGTTCCAACTAGAGTGTTGGCTGGAAGAAAATTACGCCATTCGTTACATCCAGACAGGAGACGCTCCATCGTATAAAAATCACTTTTCAAGGCTGCTTCGGCAAGATTAAATACTATTGCTTAACCACACCTCCCGCTTGGCAAGAGAAAACCGTATAAGTTATGTGGCTATCTATCCACTCACTGCGTTCCCTATATCTTTATTTTATTTTTTTATTTTTAGATGGATAAATATTAAAGTACCTACTAAGATTGGAAAAAAATGAAAAATTTGCAATTACTATACGAGTACAGTATTAAAATCTATTAATACCTTGAAACGAGCAATTCTTGTATGTATACCTATATATACAAAAAAATCTCGGAAAAGGCCCCAACGATTTCGATGAAATTTGGTATGTGGTAATTTGGTCTTATCTCTGGGAAAACGATTATTATCGAGTTTTAGCCCAAGCAAAGTTCGGTCGCCCAGGTACTTTATATATACCCAGGAATTATACATATACCTAGGATGCCTGAAAAAAAGTATGAGTCTGATCCTATGGTGTTTATATAATTCTTTGTCCTGTAGGTAGACCGTTATTTTGATCACATTGCGAAAGTTCTAATTTACTTTTCCGTGTCGTCCCCTAGGAATGTATAAGTCCCTACGTCATTAGCCCAGATCTACGAGTACGACGACGGCGGCAGTTCGAACATAATACAATTAATAAGCACTCCTCATACTAACTTTTTTTTTATCTGACCCTAACAAATAGGCACAAAGCGCATCTTTAGAGAAAGCCGACGTAAAAAAAGTCACCACGTATTTATTTTGTGGACAAAAAATCTCCCAGAGAAGCTGACAAATATTTGCCAAACACTTTCGCACGCCCAGTCGCCCACCCTCCACCTTCGCATCCTGCCTTGAATCCGTGATGTACATATATATATACTATCTACAGTTTTTTGTCTACATGGCATTTGTCTAAAGTCTTAAAGTAAGTATGTTGATTGTAAACGAGACAAAGGTAAAATATCCTACTAAAACAAAAAGGGAACGACCAAACTTTGATAACACCACAACGCCTACAGCTTCCGCGTAACTCTTAACATTTTGTTACATTTCGCTAACTTTTTGATGGATGCCAAGACGTTTTGTACTATTTTCTTGCGACATAAAGTTAACCATGTACTGACTTACTTACTAGTGTTTTCTTTAAATGATAAATAGTAATCCCCTCCCCTTTGTAATCATAAATAGATATCGACCCTAATTTTTAGGGTTCCGTAGCCAAAATGGCAAAAACGGAACCCTTATAGTTTCGCCATGTCTGTCTGTCTGTTTGTCTGTCTGTCCGTCCGCGGCTTTGCTCAGGGACTATCAATGCTAGAAAGCTGTAATTTTGCACGAATATATATTATTATGTAAACTATGCCGACAAAATGGTACAATAAAAATTTCAAAAAAAAAAAAATTACAGTAAGTACTTCCCATAGACCATTAGGTCCTTATTAAAGTGGTAGGTACTTATTAAAGTGGGGGTGATTTTTTTTTCTCATCCAATTTTGTAGTGTGGGGTATCGTTGGATAGGTCTTTTAAAACCATTAGGGGTTTCTAAAACGATTTTTCGATTTAGTGATTTGTTTGCAAAATATTCAACTTTAAAGTGCAAATTTTCATTAAAATCGAGCGTCTTCCCCCCTCTAAAATTTAAACCGGTGGGTGGAAAAATTAAAAAAAAAATCAGAATGGTAGTAAGTATATCAAACTTACAAGAAAAACTATAACGGTTAAGTTTTCTTGAGAATTATTAGTAGTTTAAGAGTAAATAGCAGCCTTAGGTATAAAATATATATACCTAAACTTGGAATATTGTACAAAATACGAAATCCTTAGAAAAATATTACTTTTTTTTGTAATTGCTACGGAACCTTATTTCGGACGTGTCCGACACGCTCTTGGCCTGTTTTTTTGTAATTCTACCTATAATTTCACGTTCCCTGTACGGGAAGCTTCCTCATCAGAAATCAGCATTTAAAAACTCTAATCATACATGTACTTACCTATCGATAAACTCTATTACTGGGCAATCATAAAAAATATCATGGCTATGCTAAAATAATAAAAATCAAGTGTACTTTTATCGTAACCATATAGTGTGGCTAAGTGTTGGGTACGCTACAAGACGCTTGTCTCAAATTACACTTTTTATTTCCGCAGATTTTATTATGGTAATAACGCGAGAAGGGCCATGAATAATGCTCCTCGCTTCGCTGTAAGAAGGGTGAGCTCCTTGCCCTTTTATGTATGGATCAATTCGCACCATACAACTGCAATTTTACGACCTAATTTAAACCGCAATCTCAATCCTATTCGGATAATCGCATTTTAAATTCGAAGTCACGTTCATAATCATGGTAAAAAACTGAGAATAAAAATTAATTCGGTTCAAGCTAGGTTCAAGTTTAAAACAGAGAAGTTTAAGTAGAGGTACGTACTACAAAAAAAGGTCAGGTTATAACATTGCCTTTACCCCATTCGTTTCAAAAAGAAACTACCAATTTGCGAGGCAAAATTTCACTTTCATACGCACAATCACAATACTCGTAGGTACTGTGGACATAAAATGAAATTAGGTTAAAAACACACACCTGCGGCAGGACAAAAATATTGCTGTGCATCTTTGTGAAACTCAGGAGGTCCCGCTATAGTACCAGATAAGGGATTGTAAATTATTTTTCCTGACACTTGCTCGTAAACAGTGTCTTTACATGCAGGCTACCTTGGTTGCAACCCCCCAAATAAAACTCTCGACCTTAATGTGCTTGTCATGAAACCCGTGGTCGGTAAATATGAGTCATTGCCCGTACTCATTTTCTTGTCATGATTATGAAGCAAGGTCGGTAAATGAGTTTGTTACTGCATGGCGTGCTGCTCGTGCTGGCGTGCTGGTCGGGCACATGCTGCGGGGGGAGGGCGGCGGGGGCCTGGCGCTGCCAAGAGCGTAGTAGTCAGCGGTATCGGAAATTTATCAAAAAAATCTTTTACAAATATACAATTTTACTCGCAAATGTGATAAAAAAAAATTATATGTCGTACGAGCGGTACTAGAATTACGAACATCGACTCATTAAAGCCCTCAGTCTTCGACTTCGGGCTTCTAATAGACTCTCGTTCGAAATTCCTTATTCACCGCCCATAAGACACAATGTACTATTACGGAGGTATTATTTCAATGAAAAAAGTAAAAAAGAAAACTTGCTCTAGGTTTCCACTCTAATTGTCTATGTTCTACTCTACACTGTCTCTACACACTGTCTGTGATCTACATAAATGCCAGGCAAGTTCAATTTTTAAATTAATATATCAAATGAAAACGATAATTTTAATTCTAATTGTGATTTTAATTTGAATAATAGATAACTAGCAGTTGCCCGCGACTTCGTCCGTGTTGAAATCAGTCAAAAGTAAGTTTTTTGTTCAATTTCTTGCAATATTTACTGTTATACAGATAGAATATATCTTTTTTTTGTTGTAAGTTGAATATTGCTAGTTAATAAGTAGTGATTACTTTTTGACGTAGAGTGATTTGTTTTCGAAAGTGTACGTTGGGTACGGTTGTGATATAGTTACATTTTTTTATTTTTACTTTTAGATGCCCAAAAACGTTTGCGAAATACCGGAAAAGCGCGGTCTGACATTAGTAAATGTAAAGATACTTATGAAAAAGAGAAACGCGGGACTTCTTTACGGAGAGCTTCGGAAATGCATGAAATTAATCGCATGCCGTTGTTGCGATACATTCGTAAAAATGAAGAAGCCGGTGCGAATGGAATCACGATAGAAGAAAATTATGTTGAGTTATGTTACATATTTCGAACAATGAAAGTAATTATAAACCATTTCTGTGTATGTTTATGTCTGTCAATACAGACCTACAACCACTGTCACAACCGTCCTTGGGGTGGGGCCGGTTGTGACAATTTTCCTTTTTTTTCTAAATTGATGCTATAACTAAAACAGCTTACTTAGGGTCAACATTTTAATATTTTTACGTAAACAAATGTACAAATTAGGTACTATTCAAGTTACATTTTTCCAGCTTACTAGAAAGTTAACAAAATTAATTGTGGTACTGGCAGCAGTTAGTTTTTCTTAGGGTCTCATTCCATCCCAGCCTATATACGTCCCACTGCTGGGCACAGGCCTCCTCTCAGAACAAGAGGGCCGTGGTGGCCTAGTGGTTTGACCTATCGCCTCTCAAGCAGAGGGTCGTGGGTTCAAACCCCGGCTCGCACCTCTGAGTTTTTCGAAATTAACAAACATGGTGAGGAAAACTGCACAAACCTGCGAAGCAATTCAATGGTGCGTGTGAAGTTCCCAATCCGCACTGGGCCCGCGTGGGAACTATGGCCCAAGCCCTCTTGTTCTGGGTCTCATTGCCTAACCTATTTCTTAACCAAGTTAACCTAAGCTACAGGCATTTTATTGAAGGTTCTTTTGCCAAACGTTGATATGACAAACGTGGTTTTGCCAGCTGACGAAAATAATAAATGAATGGTTTGCCAAATAATGATTTGTTATAAGTTATATGATGGTTTGTCAAATAAAGAGTTTGTGAAATGTGGTGTTATAAAACGTTTAATTTGTGAAACAAAAGTTTGTGAAACGTTGTTTGTTAAATGAATATTTGGTGAAACGTTTGTTGCCAAATGATTGCTTTGATTAATTAAAGGAATTATAAATAATGCCCTTATTAATCACTTGGTCCATAACATATGCACCAAAATGCTCTTTAGTTGAACAAGTGGCTATCAACAAATCAGGTGACACTAATTTTGATCATTCTTAGATCCCTCACCCCTATCCTTGTGAAACTTAGTTATTACTATGAAAATCGCAATTATTTCGTTTTTGTGGTTTACTAAACGACTACGAAACTTACTAAACGAAACGGTGATTTTCTAAATGACTGGAACTACATCAGTGACTGGAACCCGAATACGCCACTTCTACCTGATTATATCTATAGTTTTAGTTGTAATGACACAAACATGGAAATTACCTAACCATAATACAGCAAATATTATTCAGTATACTTATGATTTTTTCCAGATTCTTCTAGGCAACTTGCGTATCTAAACGGACCTCTAAATTGAAAAATGAGACAAGCAAACTTGTTAATCTTTTTGAAATACTTATCCAACGATACCCGATATGGATTTCACACAAGATAAAAAAAATCATACCCCATTTTACGTCTACGGGAGGTAGGTAAGTAGGTAACATAGTTTTTTTTTCGAATTAAAATTTTATTTTAACACTATCGTCGTAGTTCACACACATACTCATTTTAAATTGCAGGTTTCTAACACTTAGTAGTTTCTAAACTACGCTGAGGGCGGACGGACGTAACGAAACTGAGGGTCCCTTGTAGAACTACAAAACCCTAAATATTGACGAGAACGGAACTACAGTTCCCACAGTAAACGAATTGGCTAATTCGCTATTGATGAAAACTCGTCTAACCCTTAAAGCGTTCAAATATCTCTCCACTAAAGTTCGTAGCTCTTTTCACTGAGGTAATTTGTCATTTCCGTTGAAATTCCAGTCCGGAGGGATCAAAACTACCTCCGACATCGCCTGGCCACCCGCCAAAATAAGTTGCTACTATAACATAACAAAACTAGTGGAACTATACTTTTCCGGTACCATATTGCCGATTCATATAGGTTTCAGAGGTCGGTAAAGGTTGAGCACTGACCCTGACCAAATCTGTGGTAGGTACCTACTAGGTACCTCGTAGATGTGTAAAATATATCACTTCCGGTGATCGGTCAGCGACCTTCGTATGTAAGGATGATCATTTTTACCCGACTGCGAAGAAGGAGGGTTATGTGTTTGACCCGTATGAATGTAGATAATTATGTATGTCTATTCCTATTTCCTCTCGTAACATCTCAACGGCTCAACTGATTTTGAGAAATGATACGTCATTGGATTCGTCTTGATGACGCGATTGACATAGGGTATGTAATATTTCAATATGGCGGGGAAATTAAAAATAATATTTTGTATTGTAACAATATGGGTATCAAATGAAAGCTAATAATTAGCCCATACTAAATATATACGGGTTATAATAGTTTTTATCATCCATTTCCACAGAAATATCAAAAAAGTATGAAAAAAAAACCCGACTGCCTTAAAAAATACTAAAAAGAAGAAAACAAGTCTAGTGCTCTAAAACTCTGTTAAGTAGCTAACTTAAAGTTCAAGTCGGTCTGTTGTTGCTTTGGGGTTAAATCCTGCAAGTTCTTAAGCCACTTTGTGGGATTGACTTGAAATTCGGTAGGTATCTATAATTATGTAAATAGGATGAACATGCAAGTACCTACACTGTACAGTCAGCAAAAAAACTTAGGTACCTATATCTATTTATAATCAAAATTAGTATTAACATCCATGTATTCCGCGTACCTATCTGACAAGACATTATGAGGTATAGGTACTTTCATTATGTATATATGTTCCTTCAATACAGCACGTGAGTATATGTACCCACTCATTTGTATGTAGGTACCTACTGAAATAGTAAAAATATTTTCCCACCAACATTTATACTGCTCTGTCAACCGTTTCTTTTCAACCTGCCTATCTACAAAATAGTTGTCATGATAATTTATTGCCGGAAAATTTATCACAGCTTCACGGTTCGATTCTCAATAGAATCCCACGCAGGAATTAAATCAAAAATTCAGACATGGGTTGAATAAATTACCCATGAAGATATTGTCGCCGGTTTTTGCTTCTAAGAGCAAAATATCTAGTATATAGGTATTTAACTATTCTAAAATTTAGTTTCATACTATGTTGTTTTAGTGTGTGATTCATTTTTGACTCCCAATCCCATCTTTTTCAACGTTTTTACTTTGCTGCTTTGTATTACAACGTATAACGTATTATTTTTGAATTTCGTTAATTTTAAAGGAACATTCAACAGGTCAAATGAAGTTGCTCCTAAGCACTAGTATCCTTACTCTTACTGCTTAAAAGATAATCGACAGTTAATTAAGGTCCTTAATTTAAATAAATAAGCACATACCAATTCGTTCGTATATTTTCAGGGCTTGCGTTCGCAAGAGACCCCGTATTTTATCTAGGCAAGGCTTCCATAAAATACTAGACAAAACTTTGTGTTGCGAGCTGTTACAACACATACTTACCTAAAACAAGAGTACTACACTTATTCTGTGGTAGGTACTAATAACCTACATTAATGAATTAAAAAGATCCAAACTCTTAGTAGGTATATTAACAATAGAGTCGACTCGTGTGTCGAGCCTTTTGAACCTCTACATCGGTTTTGACACAAGTACCTGCACTGTCTGTATGTACCTACTTCAACGTACTAGGTATTATCTATTCCAGGGTTTCTCAAAGTGGGGTAGGCGACCCCTAGGGGTTCGCTATTCGACGGTAGGGGGTTCGCGACAAGGTTTACGTGATGGTGGCTGCAAGACTGGCAAGATGATTAAGATTGGTTTTTGGAGTATTTTTGTATTTTTAACTCCAAATTTGTTACTTATTTGTTTGTTATTTGTTGTTGTTTGTTTCAGTTTGTACCTATTTTCGTTGGCATGATGATTCTTACCTATATTTGTTACCTTTTATTGAAATAAATAATATACATTATATTATCATGATGATTGGAATAAAAATAAACTTACCTATCTCCAACAGCCAGTTTTATTACTTTCTTTGGGGGGGAGGTAGGGGTTCGCTGTCGTCTAGAAACTTTAACAGGGGTATGTGGAGCCATAAGTTTGAGAAACCCTGATCTATTCTGTGCTTCAGCTTGGAAAATTCTGAATTCTTACATTGCTCCAATGCTGTGCGGAATACTTAACTTTGGACTCGATGCTCGAAAGTATAGGTGCTTACCTAGACATTTAGAATTACTCACAGTTCCTAGATTTAGTACAAAATCTTGCGACCTATTAGAATAGAAATTCTTTGATAGCAAGGTAAGTACTTCAGTTTATTTACTAGCATATAAAGATTCTTAAGGATTATGTTTATTTGTTCGTAATAAATTTGATATTTGTTTGTACCATTAATAATTTTACGATGATGCCTTACGGTCAGCAAATAATCTTGCGAGATTTTATTGCTTTTGACGCACTTAACGAGTGCCATGAAAGCTCACTTATAGGATAGGGTGAACTCGATCTTGCAAACTAGGTAAGTATACGTATACGTAGCTACAGTTCAATTCAAACGTAGTTATACTACACCTACCACTCTTGCGTGTTGTTGGGTGCAAGTGCTTGACCTACTTCCATTGATCGGATTGACTTGAAATTTGGCATAGGTACTTATGCAAGTCCGGTGACAATACATTAATCTGGAAGTGAAATTCTGGTGTTCCGGCCAGTATCGTCTCCGCAGGGCAGGGCAGGACGGAACTCCTCAACGGTTAATAGCATCGACTTGAAATTTGGTACGGAAATACCTATGGTTTGGATGACAGTACAAGTACAATCAATAAAAATTACAGGTAGCAAAAAAGCTTGTAATAAAAATATTTGTACCCTCGATATATTTGTATGCATAACAACGGAATAAAAGTAGAGAACTTGACAATAATATTTATTTAAAGTTAAATAAAAATAAGTCTCCAACTATTAATGGAACAAACCGAAAAATAACAATTAATGTAAAAAAACTAAATTACGTGCAACTGAAGACTTTTACCATACTTATTCAATTTTATGACAAAATGTTGGCAAGCATAAATATTTAATTAATATTAAATGCGACACGGTTCTAGAGTGGTTCGCGATTCAGTTTTTTCAAGTGTAGCTAGGTAGGTATGCCTACAAGGACACATTATAAGCTGTATTGACAAGTAAGTTATGGCGGTTGGATTCTAATCTACCAACTAAGTACAAAATAGATAAAAGAACTATCAATAGTCGAAGATTCGATAAAATTACCCATAACAAGTATGATGTTACAGAAGAAACAAATACAATAGCAGGTTCACTCACACACCTTATTTTTAAACACTTGATAAGCTTCTGCAAAATTAACATTCGCCTCAATGTTACTCTACATAGGTACTTATACTCTTTGATGCTACTCTTGACATTTGCCTATGCCAGACACTGACATAAAATATGACATAAAACACTTATTAATAAAAGAGTATAGTGTTTACTTTAACAATTTCTTTGACTGAGTTCAGTCTGGAGTTAATATGTTTCCTGTCCCCAATACAAAGGGTAAAATTGAGGCAGTAGCGGTGGTGTCGTGCCATTTTCTAATCAGGTTTTAGTGAAAAGAGTTCAATTATAAAGTAAGAGTACACGAAGACAATTTTTTTGTTGATGGAATAACAACAAAAATTATATTAAAATTAACTCGTTAATAAAACTGATGAAATTTTCTGCTTTTTGCCTTAGTGATTTTAGTATGCGCGTACAATACGTTATTCTAAAAATATTCAAGTGCTAACAAAACTTTTCTTAAACATAGAGAGACATTAAAACATTTCTCACAAATTAAATACTTTAGTACTAATAGCTTTACTTGGGCATAAGGTCCGCGAAAGCTTTTTCAATAAAAAACTTATAAAAACAATTTGTATAACAATTCTATATTCTAATCAAGTGAAAGTAACTGGCATCAACAGTTTAATACATCAGTGGGCATCAACATACTTGTTTAAGTTTATATCTGGCAACTGGCAACCCAGTAGTTCGTCCAGGTAAACAATAGCAAACCTAACGTCTGCATAATCTAAAGGTTTTATACTTTGTCAGTATAAAATGTTCTTATCATCTTGATGATGCATCAAGAATTTAATAAAATCATTTTTACAAGCTTTTATTTAACTTGTCCTGTTCGATTGCTTTTATACAAGGTGGGCCCTGTAACAGGAGCTAAAAATTAAACCACAGCTTTCACTCTTCAGCTTGAGCTTATTTAGTTCTACAAAATTAGAAAATAACTTGTATTATAATTTTTATTATAGTTTAAAGTTTAATTCGACAGGCAATGTATTGCGAAATCCGTCATTTTGTTACGTGACAAGCGATGTCATTTAGGCTATTGGATGCCGTACATTGAAAATACAATTTAATTTGTTTGGAATAAACATAATGATAAAATGTTCCAGAACTAAAGTAGTTCCATTTGAGTAACAGAACCTGGGTTTTAATTTTTTGCTCTTGTTACAGGGCCCACCCGGTATATTTGGGTTAAATATTGCAAGTTTAATTTGACCCACTTCCAGTAGTCCGATTGACTTGAAATTTGGTAAACTTATGTAAATCTGGTGACAATACAATAATCTGATAGTGATATTGTGGTAGTCCGGCCAGGATCGGATCATCCACAGGACGGAAACTCTTCAACGATTAATGGCATCGACTTGAAATTTGGTATTCAATCAAATGTAGTTTGGGTGACAATAGGTACAATTACAGTCAACAAAAAGTACAGTCACGAAAAAAAAGATTGTATTGAAAATGAAATTTTTACGAAAAACTTATAATTAAAAATAGCCTGTCCAGGATTTTTTTAGCAAATCTATTTCTAATATATTTTGTAATATACTAAATTTATTATAAAATACGTTTCATTCTACTATCAGACCGGTGAAGATCGATTTAAATTTGGATCTTAGACCATTATTTTGTAGGAGTCTGTTGGTAATATTTAAAGTAGAACCAAATTAAAGTGTCAATTTCCTTTAGAAATCAACTAAAACCAAACCCGGGCCACATCCCGGGCGCATAAGTTCAATTCACCATACAGCCAAAACGCCCTGTTTTGTCTTTTGAAGACACAATATTTTATATATTTTTGCAATTATAAGTTAGCTAGTGTCGTATAAAAGCTCCATATATGAGTAGCTGCAAATGCGTACGACTTATTCATACAGAAACATCAATATATTCAAATACAACTAGCTATATAAATAGATTCATCATTCATTGACATTTTCGCAATTTAACAATTAATCTACACAGTTTACTAAAGATTCAGTCTGACTTTGGATTACTGATCAAAATTATTAATATTCATAAAAGTATTTTTGTGAATAAAAATAATGATCTGGGAAAAAAATATTAATTTAATTTTCTTGTTTTAGTGGGTCAGTTGTTGGTTTGTATGTTCTTTGGCAGGTTCCATACAAGACTCTTTTATTGGCTTCACATGTTCTTTGTCTACTTCCACACTTTCTTTAACAGACTCCACATGTTCTTTGTCTGCTTCCATACCTTCTTTAACAGAATCCACATGTTCTTTGTCTGCTTCCATACTTTCTTTAACAGACTCCACATGTTCCTTGTCTGCTTCCATACTTTCTTCAACAGACTCCATATGTTCCTTGTCTGCTTCCATACTTTCTTCAACAGACTCCACATGTTCCTTATCTAGCTCTCCATTTCCTTTAACAGTCTCCATGCAATTTCTTTCTTCAGCTTCCATAAGTTCTGGGACTACTGAAGGATTATCAGTTTGGTGCTCTTGAGCTGTTTGTTGTTCGTTCATGTTGTTTTTTTCAGTCTGCAATAAATACATCCCACTAATATTACATTTAATTTACTTTGCAAAGGTCCATATCAATGAACTAAAAGAATTATTAATATTATAAATGCAAAAGTTTGTAAGTCTGTTTGTTTGTTTGTTACTTCATCACGTCTAAACCATTGAACCGATTAAACCGAAATTCGGTATAGGTATACGATATATATATATTAATTGTGCAGGATAGGGTTCTCACCCTGACCAGGCATAGGTAACGTCTCCCACACTTTATATTTTGTCGCAGCTGGGCAACTCTGTTTAAATGTAAATTCGGCCTAGCCAGCCATATCACAGCCCATAGGCGTCATTTATACAATAGTTTTTTTAGGGTCACATATTTTTTCCACTATTACCTATGAAAGAAATTAAAATATCATACCTCTTTGCTATCACTGGTGTCCATCGCACTGCTCGCTCGCCGACTTTTGGGCCTCTTCTTATCCAGCATTGCCTCAAAGGCTTGTATGAACTCAGCCTGGTTCACGTAACCAGTTGGTTTTGCACTCATGTACTGCTCGTGAACAGTTATTTCTGCAGTAAAAAAATATAAATCGTTAAATATTTTTAAAATACCAATACATACATATTTAGTACATTTTAACAATTGTAACCATAAGACATTCGCCAATGAACAAAGTAATTAAATTTTTCCGTTTCTCCATAAGTGACCGACCATCATCACTTAAAAACAGTTTGCGCCTTTGACGTTCTAGTTACTTGGGAAAACTCGTCACTAAGGTGGCTATATCTATACTATACCTACATTTGTATCTCGCCAGTAAATCGCATTTTTCCGTATAAAAGTAATGTTCGTCCTCAATGATCAAACTATTTCCATGCCGAGTTTGATCAAGATCGGTACCAGATCTTTGCAGCGGATTTGCCGTGACGAGGTAACAGAGAGACTAGAGTTTTGGAATTTCACTTACTAGTTTATGTAAGTATTTCGCTTTTATAACATTTGTAAAGCTGGAGTGGAGATCACGTAACATAAACGCAAACGTAGTTTAGGGCGTCCTGTAGCTAGCTGGGGCGATGATATTTGTAAGGCAGCGGGCAGGCATATGTATGCACTATAGCATAGTTCATACATAGCTTAATACCGCGCGGCTAACTGCGGTTAGCTGCGCGGTTTTAGCGTACCGTCTTTCTTCAAAGTATCACTTGAGAAAGGGACGGCGCGCTCAAACCGCACGTTAGCCGCATATCGCGTAGGTATGTAGCCTTAGAGGAAAGCTGAAGATCCCAGTGGCGCGCCATTGAGGACGCCTATTTGCAGTGGACTGATAGAGCTTGTCTAAGCTAAAAGGACGCGTCCCTCACTCAACTAAATCAGTTAATTATGACTAGTTAGACAGCAAATCTTACAATAACCGCCTGAGTCTAATTTAGGGATTTAGTTCCCTATCTGTCTAACCATATCTGTCCTTTTAGCTTAGACAAGCTCTACATGCTGATGATGTGATGTGATGCTTACCAGATCCCAGCACTTCGGGTACCATGTAAGGGAACAGCCAACCGACCAGCGGAGTCTCGCCCGACACGTAATGCGCCTTTTTGTGGTAGAACAGGAGACCATCCAGCTTGGGGACGTCACCCTCGAATTGCGGGCACGTCATCATGAACCTGAAATAATTTTAATGCTTGTAAAAATGGGTTTATATGAATAATGACTATTTAAAAGTCGATAAGTTTTAAAGGCATTTTATAGTAAAGAACCAACCTCCTTTTTTTGTCAGTTAAAAATTTACTTACGTTAATATAAAAATAATAATAATAAGTAAAAACATTGCAAATTCCTTAGTTTGGATCAACCTGTTATCCATAAAACTAAGAAAAAAAATTAAAGTAATATTTCTGTTTGTTATAAAAAACTGACGCCATGCGGAATTCAGAATTTTAAGGAAATGACATTCAACAGAAGCGTGAAACTGCACAGCACTACACTGGACTAGGCTGTTTCAGAAATAAAGCACCATGACAAACGAAATTTGGAACTTCAATTTTATAGCAGTCCATATAATTATGTTGACTGTTGTTACTTAGGAATAGTGTGATTTACGAATAAGCAACTTACTTATTGAACGATTCTGGAGTGCAAGGGACCATTGGCAGCAATTGAAATACCATTTTGTTCTTTTTATTTATTGTAGTCAGTTCTGGCATATCCGTAAGTTGAGATTTTAACCAGTACTGTCTAAATTCCATCTGTAAATCAAAACAAGATATTTGATACTCAAATTCAAATTCAAATCATTTATTCAGTAAATAGGCCGCAATGGGCACTTTTACACGTCATTTTTTAAACTACCAGCGCTTTCGGAAAGACCATCATTGCCAAGAAGAATGCGCCGCAAGAAACTTGGCAGAAAGTCATTTTTTCAACATAAAATAATTACAAATAAAATACTTAAAAACTACAGTATACAATTAAATAAAAAAAAATTACATTAAAATAATAATAATAATACAGCGATGTATGGGGTCCCTTAGTTACAAAACTAATCACTAACTATTATCTACGTTCAGTGGAAGTGTAGACTGCTTCCACCGTCATATGAAATGTATACAAGTATGAGTCAAGAGAACCATTGGTAACTATGTAATTTATTGAAACAGGCCTTACTTTGTGGATACCTACGTATTTTGTAATGCATGAGAGAAAATAAAAACAAGACAAATTAAAATGAAAACACAGTATAAACTAAGTACCTACTGCATTAACTTTTACATACACTTACTAAGAAAATTGCTAATTGCAAGGCAATAATTACCTCTCCGTCAGTCATAGGCTGATTGTTCCAAGCCAACAAGTCCAGTACATACATAATTTTGTTCTGGTCGGAGTAAAAACAGTCAAGGACACAGCAGCGGTTCTTGGTAGGGTCGCAAGGATTGCCACCAGGCAGTGCTGATCTGAACTCTTGTCTAAAGTGTCCATATTTTGTGTAAGTTTTAGTTGTACCCTGAAATCAATATGAATACTGTTGTTGAGTTTTTGCTATAGCAGTTACAATATTAACTGACATTTAATGCTGCACCCAGAAATTTAAATTAATAGTTAATCATAAAAAGTACAAACTTATGTATTTACTTAACTTCTCTGGGTGTGGCATTTAGTCTCCAACAACTAGTAATAAAATCGGTCAAGTGCGAGTGCGAGCGACTCGCGCATGAAGGGTTCCGCACCTCCATACAATGTTTTAAAAACAAATAGCTCAGTAATATTATTTTGTAAAAAAATCTAATATAAGCTTTTTTGTTGGCCGTACTTTTACCCCCTGGTTACCAAAGTAGGTAGTCGTCAAGACAAATCAAGTGAGACCAAAATCGATGCGGTTGTGTCGTTTTATTACAGAGTTCCTATGGCCAACATCTAACTTCATCATCAGATGCTCTACGTCATAATGATATTGCATTGTCATCGGATTTATACATGCATGCAAAATTTCAGCTCAATCGGTCGAAGATATCCACTTCAAATTTAAGTTGAAATATTATTTCCACCCGAACAAACATGTTACATTACATTACAAGTTAATAAAAACATATTATCACCAAAATGTAAGCACTAGGTGCAAGTATTTTGAATAAAGAACAATTTTAAATTCTCATCCTCTTTGGCTGTCGCCCTGTCGGAGGGTGAATAGCGCTTTTTGAGAATTTGCTTAACAAGTAATGTCACATTATTATCGCATTAATTGTGAAGAAGTTCTGCAGTTGGTTAATTAATTCTTACCCCATATGCAACAAGCAGCACCCTAACACCTTTAGGGCAGGGCACCACATACCAGTCCTCATTGAAGTCAATAGGTTTTTCTATAATCCATTCTGATAACATGAGAACATTGTTGTATGTGGCAGGGGCCTTATGGAATCCAGCGACATATATATTAGGTCTATAATGCGCCTGTAAGAAACATTAAAAATACATAAAGGCTAATTAACGAAAAAAATCTGCATGTAGCATTATATTGCAACACTAATTAAATTTTCTTGTATAGTCAACTATAAAGATATATATATTATGGCCAAAGTTACAAAAATATGTATGAACAATCTTAATAAAGTCAATAAAGTCTCATAAATAAATACATATTTTTGAAATTATGGCCATTTATCTTATTGTAGTCAATTAAAAAAGGGTTGTAGCATTGTACCCTTTGTATGTCTTGTCCCATATCAATACCATGCCTATTTTATGTTATGTGTAAACTTCTCTGGCATAAAACTAGTATGATATAATATAAGTATGGATACAGCATCAACCATAATATGAATGATTTATCAATAATTGTAAGCTTCACAACAGATAGTAATGTTTACATGTACTATCTTACTAAAGCTGCACATTGACCAGAGCTCTTTGTGGTAGCTAATTGAGCTAGGAAAAAATCCATCAATTAATATTATATTCTCAGGTGGTCAACTTTACCATTGAGTTTTTTTTTTCACACAATGGCTTGGCTATCTTACAGTAGGTACAACTAGAATGTTAATGGTTAATGGGCATTTACACAAAAAAGTGTACCTTTTCTTATTTTTTTTCAATTTTGGAAAAAACATGGTTTTTCCTATGGTCTGTTTCTTAATTCGAGATACTAAAATGATGTTTCATGTGTTACCTGTTTTTTGCGTCTCATAAATAGTGATGTGCTGCAACCGGTTATCACCGAAAGATTTTGTAGGTACCTATGTTATATGTTCAAAATATTAAGATATGAACGGATCCGTGACATACTAACATGTAGGGCACTTAGGACATAATAGAAAAGGTAAAATGGGTCTAATAAAAATGCGACCGTTTTGGAGATATTTCTACTTTTTATAGATGTTGATATTTAAGTTTCAATTCCATTCTAAGTACGATCCCCCTCAATGCTTACCATAAAAACGCACATACCATAACACGAGAAAACGCACTGAACACATCCGATCACAATACAAGTAAAGTAACGAATGTCGATCGAATGCGAAAAACATGAATGACGTTGTGTGATATCTGTAGGGCTACTACGAAATTCGCAAATCGAAGCTCGCATCGCATTGTCCTTTCCACTCTGACATGAAATAATGTTAGCGTCAGCGGCACGGCACAACACGAACCTCGACTCTCGAACCTCGCAGTAGCCCTACTGCAGGGCTACTACGAAACTCGAAGTTCGTGTCGTGCGGTCCCTCTGACACTTATACTGTTTAATACGAGAGAGAGAGGGATGGTACAATACGAACTTCGAGTTTCGACTTTCATAGTAGCCTTGCTGGCCCTATACTACGAAATGCAAAACTCAAACCTCGTACGTTGCCATTACGCTGACGCCTATCTCACTTAATACGCAAATGAAAGGGACGGCGCGACACGCACTTCATCTTCCCAGTTTTGTAGTAGCCCCTCTGTGTTATGATTTTTTATGTTACTAAGTGATGAACACTGATTCTTACCTGTGAATAGATTTTATTACTTTAGCGTAAAAGTGCATTTATATTTTCAAAATAGAAAGTAGAATATTGAATGTTTTAAGGTTATTTTTGCTATCATAAAATATATGTTTTACCGATTATTTACAATTATATCGGAAACCGAAATCATGGAGCAGCACTGTTTGTTTTATGCTGGCCACCTTATTTTTATATTTGACATTTCAGACTGTCATTTTAGTATCAAGGTTTCCGAAATAGACCATACTCAGAATTTAAATTCACAATCGAGTCAGATAGTTTAAAAAAAATGTCCCAAAAAATACAGTTTCATACACTATATATGGGGCATCACAAAACTGACTCAGAATTTATTTAATGAAAAAATTCAATATGTTTTGAAAAGTTGGTTACACTTTTTTTTAAAACACACTAATGTCGCTTGGGACTTGTCAGTCTTCTTCTTTTTCCTGGATATTCATAGGAGAAAGAAAAAAAACAATCTCTTGTTTCATGTTTTGATAGATATTGTCAAACTAGCATAAAATCTGTACCTGAGAAGCATAACACTGCAAGTGCTACTTTATAAAGTGGCACTTGCGGTGTGGTGTTATGATTCTCAGGTACGAAAATATACAAGCTCTGCAATGGATGTGTACTTTCAATACACAATTGACTTAATCACATATTAAAACAACAAAATTATAGGTACTTACCCTATTGTTTGACCTGAATAAATTATCTTTCGCTTCAATTTTATTCACAAGCCGTAAAATGCCACGGAATGCATCAATTTTATCATTTCTATTTCTGGAATTAAATTTGGAAAAATAATCAGCCATGACACAAAATTGTACTACTATGTAGCTTATATTCTTTCAAATGGAAGGAATCACATGTTATATACTTTGGAAGTGTTTAAAAAGCATTTTGTTGATGATCAAACAGGTTCATGCTAATGACTTAGTCCATAATCAAAGTAACAGGCCATAATTTTGTCTTACGCAATCAGAATCATCATTTCTTACTGTCAAGCTCTTATGATGAGGGTAGAAAGAGATGGGGAACATGATGTTGAATAAAACTAATAAAACTTGCTAGTACCTGTTCCCTTCACCCAACTACTTCCATTACTAATTTAACAAATTACTTTCTGGAGAAATATCCACCTAAGCTCATAATATTACTAATTTATTATTAAACACCTAATCGTCAAATTTCACTGTACAATCTGCTACAGTATTAACAATACAAATGCAGTAGTACCTACATTTTGTTTGTCACTTATAAGCTTGGAGCAAACATGGGGACCATGAACACAAATTATCATGTTTTGACTATTGTTTACTTACGTTTTTTGGATTTCGAGAGTTTCCCTTCTTCGTTCTTCTTGATTCTTCAATCTTCCCCAATTTTTGTAACAAGCCTGGTGGCCACTAGTCTTGTCCTCTGAAGATTGTGGGGTTATTAAAGCGGATCCCAATTTATTCAAAACTTCGTCCATTTTGGTACTTTGTTATAATTAACGTGAAGTTCTATTTAAACGATGGAGGTAATGAAGGAAAACCACTCTTGTTTAGTACGTTGCGTGAATAACGTGCAATGCAATGAAATATTAATTTATGGGTAAAGAACGAACTCAGTTATTATTATTATTCCCCTTAACGACGAACTCAGGTAATGCAATGGAATATGATAAATAAATTCGACAGTTGACTTGACAGTGACAGTTCACGGTGTTGCAACTATTGAAAACTTATTTAAATGAATCATTCCATATCTTGCTTAAATTGGACTTAAATTATAATTAAACTTGAATTAAAAATACGACATTTTTATTTCTAGTATAAGCTAACTTTTATTATACCACGTTATGACATAAAACGTTTTGGTTGAGTTGTAAAAATATCATAGATTTAGCAGAATAAGTTCTTACGTAGTCCTTTATTAATAGTTAATCGACTTGATGAAAATAATAATAATGTGAGGATAACTAATTAAAATGCCATAGTTTCAAGTTTTTAATAATTTATCGACTTTTATTATACAACATTAAAGTTTACTTGAACTGATCTGGGGTAACTTAAAAATGTTGCTAAATTAAAAAACTACCTCTATATCCAGGAAAACAAGGGTACACCTAGGAACTGATTGAATAGATATTTATTACATGTAAATGAGATTGAAATGTGCTTGAAGGGTCTCCTTCGAAATGCATAATATCGTTTGACCTAAAATCAAAGGTCATAACACGTTTGCCATGTACATATTTGACATGACATTCATTTGCCATAATTGTCTTACGTCATTATCATAATCCATAATACTACATTACCTAATGCTCTAAACCCCTAATATGTTTTGTACTAATATAGTAAGACATAAAACTTACGAGTTAAACATAATATAGAAATTCCTAATATTTTTTATACTAACATAGTAAGACATCAAACTTAAGTCATAATATAGAAAACCATAATATTAAGTACCATAATAGAGCAGGCGTCGGCAATCCGCAGCTTGCGAGTGAGAAACGTAGGTTAGGTTAGGTTAGAACTCCGACCCCTACACAGAAACGAACCGCTGCCAGAAAAGTATGTTAGGTTAGGTTCTAACTGTGACCCCTACAGATACGAACTGGGACTTGTTCGTAATCCATAACATAACAATTATAGAATAGAATAGAATAGAACTAACTTTATTCATCCACAACACAGAATGGCATAACAAGATTTAAAAATATACTTATATCATTCATTAAAGGTGAACTACAAAGTTAATTTAATTAACTAAAAAACTATTGACACTACAAATCAAAATGTTTCGAAGAGAAGAAGTGAAAGTAGTATTTAATGAGAAATTATATAAAATTCATTGAGATATATATATATATATATGCAGCATGCACATACCCACACACGCCCACACATATGTAAACGAGTGTGTGTACGTACATACTTACATAAACCTATATAAACATGTAAACATATACAACAAGCAGGCCATGTGCTGTGGGAAGAAAGGGCGCTGACTCAGCAATAATGCTGCGGAAACCGCAGCGCTGATATTCTGCCAGAACCAATAATTACTAATTTATTACCACTATTTTGCGCCTTTGAATATATAGAGCACAGTTAGGTTAGGTTAGGTACATACAAACTCGCATTTATAATATAAGTAGGATTATTATACATTCAACACAAACAATATTAAGTACATAGATAATTATGGCAACTAGTATTTTTTTTCTCATCCTACCCCCTACATGTCGTCGAGGCCTGTACTAATTATGATTGGTTTTTTGGAGTCTTTTTGTCCTTTTATTTCATCGCCAAATTTGTTACTTTTACGGGTATCCCGTGAAACTATATCGAAAATACAAACTGAGACATGGATGCACAGAAAAACCAGAAAAAGAGACCAGCACTGGGAATCGAATCCAGGTCCTCAGCAATCCGTGCTGCGTGCTATATCCCCTACACCACTGCTGGACAGGAACCTAGACACTATTTTTTCCTATGCATACGTATCTCAGGTTGCTTATTTCTACTATGCTGCTTAAGCAGGGTTATAGCACACAGCACGGATTGCTGAGGACCTGGGTTCGATCCCCAGTGCTGGTCTCTTTTTTTGGTTTTTCTGTGCATCCATGTCTCAGTTTGTATTTTCAATATGGGCCTGTACTAATCTTAATTTCATTCATACCAGTTCTCGCTTTTGCTACTTCTCGTACTTTCATTCTTCACACTGTATCTTTCTTTCATACATCATATCTGTTGTTCTTTTTGTGGGTGGGATTCCCATTTACAGCTCTAGTTCCATTTATTAGGACAACAGGGAAAACGAAACAGAAGACGGGACCTTTATTGCTTATCATATCGTTAGGGTTCGAGACATTCTCGATTATTTACACTATTTATTTCTAAATTGTCTTATACTAACAGTTCTTACATCTATTTCTTACTTACTGTCTACTATACATTTTTTAACTTATTTATATTATGCTTCCCTATAATATAATCATTATATTATACTATGGAATATAACACAAATGATCATTAGGACTCAATAAAATAGTCAAAATAAGCGTTCAATATTAGGATTAACAATGTTATGGCATAAACGTTAGGACAAACTTTATTATGGCAAACGATCATTATGACCAAAGTTATTATGGAATTAAAAATGAGGACAAACGATATTATGCATTCTATTCTATTCTATTATGCACTTTTGGCACCAATCATCTTCATCATCTCAGCTCTACTGCTGGGCACCGACCTCCTCCTCTGTGCAAGAGGTTGGAAACTTTCGAGATGTGGGTGTACCGAGGAACGAAGCGGTATTGCAGGTAATTAATTAAATCTTGGAAGTGATACGTATTATAAAATAGAGGAAGCTGTTGTATTTATATATATATATATATATGGTCTGCTTTAGCTTAATATCCAGGGAAAGATACAAGGCCGCAGACCACCTGTCCGTGGATGTGCCTCCTGGTTAAGAAACCTTAGAGACTGTTTCAGAATGAGTACCAGATCCTTCTTTCGAGCGGCAGTCTGTAAAGTAAGGTCTCTAATGATCGCCGACCTCCGATAGGAGAGGGCACCGGAAGAAGAAAAAGAAGAATGGACTTGGAATATAGTGTGGATATGTAAGTTGGACAAATGTAATAATATGGTAGTGAAATCGTGGTAGTCCACCCAGGATCATCTCAGCTGGAGGAAACTTCAAAAGTTAATACCTATCAGCTCGAAATTCGGTATGATAACGAAATTTGGATGACAAAGCAAGTACAGTTAGCAAAGATAACAAAAATTCAATAACCTGAACCACAAGTTTTTATCATTTACAATTTAGAAACGAGAGAACTTTTATACACGTAAAATTCCTATTTCACACTTTTAAAGATTAAATGTAATTATAACTTGTTATGATGTTCATCTTAAAAACGCTGTTGTGCTAACGTGTGTCCTAAGTAAGTCACAATGAGGTTTTTTACTTTGATGCTAATCTATCTAAGTCATGCTCATGCACATTCATTTTAGTTATAGTTTAATTAATTTCAGTCTGACTGAGGAAGTTGTAGTAGTTGTTCTGGCAACATTATTGCTGCGCTGCCGTATTTCCGAGCAAAGCCGAACGTTTTTCTATTGGAAGGCGAAAATAACCGAACGTATGATTAGGTCACGTGGTACTTTTGGAGTCTTCGTGGCGTAGCTTGTTCAGCTGCTCGTCGAAGCGGCTGTCGGACGGTCGCCTCTCAGCGAGTCTGCGTACGATGTAGCGGCCATTTTTGTTCTTAGTTCATTACAGTGCGCATATTTTAATGTATTTAGAGGGATATTTAGGCAATTCTCACGATGACTATAATAGTTTTTCTAATAGATACATCAGCCTCTATGAACCAAAGAGCTTATTTGGGCGGACGCCCAACATTGCTCGATGTAGCCAAGGGCGCTGTGGAAACGTTCGTAAAGGTACGTGCAGTGTCATCGACTCGTCAACCGCCTCGTTTTGTGATTTATTTGTTTATCGCGTGTTTGTTAAAACTGCATAATTTTGTTTCATAGGTACGTCAACGTTCCCCTGAAAGCAGAGGTGACAGGTATATGCTTCTAACTTTCGAAGAGCCACCCGCGAACATCAAGGTTAGTATTATCGAAGTAAACACGTTTTCCAATTATTTTATGTATCATGTGCATATAGAATCATATTAACGCCGGTTTAGTAGCATCCTTAGTTGAATCACTGTAGTCAGCAATCCTGTACATGTCCGTACTTTGAAGTGCGAATTTTACTGAAATAGACAGAACGACGTAAACAGGACAAGCCGCCACCGCCACCGTTGCTGCCTCCGCGATAGCGCTCGCGACTGCGCTCTCGTCGCTTGCTCCTATTGGCCGGGCTGGTACACAACGAAAATGGCGATGTGAGGGGGAAATATGAATGTGTGTTACTAATGCTGACAACCATTTTAAACATATTATAGCGTAATATGATTTTGATTTGTACTTATTTACTTACGGATTTAACTACAATTTTAATGATTAGCTACATACATAATAAATCTGTATAATATTTTGAATGAGTAACAAGGATCTGAACTATACAGTAGATGTAACTGAGTAAGTTGATCAGTCAGAGGCCATAATATTGTCTAAGTAATCTAAGGTGTTGCACGGTCGCAATCACAGTCACCGTTTTTTTTCTCTAATCATATAAGATGGCAGTAGAAAGTGAGGGCAAATGTGATTGTGATTACGAGTATGTACTCAATCTTATTGGACAAATGTGTGTATTTTTTACATAACTCAATTGGTTATTTCTTTTATGTTCCAGGCCGGATGGAAGGAAAATTTAGCAACATTTATTAATGAGCTAAAGAATCTCCAATGTCTTGGCTTGACAACAATGGGTGCTGCTCTGAAACATGCATTTGATGTTCTAAACATAAACCGTATGCAGACAGGCATAGACACATATGGTCAAGGCAGGTGCCCCTTTTACTTGGAGCCTTCTGTGATAGTTGTCATTACTGATGGAGGGAAACTTTCAAGCAATGCAGGAATTCAGGAAGAAGTTAGTATTTATTTTTCAATGCATATGGTTAGTTTGATTACTTAGCAATATTACAAGGGTGAATAACTGTTTCAGTATAACTTAAAGAGCATCTTTTCATCACATTCAGAGCTCTACCACTATACCTAATCAGATCTTTAGTCCCATAGTAGCTGTTTTTAGTTTTTTCACCAAAACCCTAGTCTAGTAGCTTGTGCATCCTGCAGCTTGGTGCATGAAATGCACATAGAATACAACTCTTAAGATCATAATAAAGATAGGGTAGTTGACTGACACTATAAAGCAATAATTCCGAAAAGCAGCCCTAATAAAAATTTCTTTTGAAAACAAATACCTAAATAGTGAAATGAGTTTGCAAATTAGTTACGTCATATTTAGTTATTTCCATACATGGCAGAATCATGTGTTTACAGTTCATAAAAACCTAATTGATTGCTGATGTCTAGCCTCCTGATGACAGTCAAATTTTTGAGTGAAGTTTAATGTTCAAAAGCCCAGTGTCCTTTATAAAGGACGTTGGTCGTCAGGAGGCTAGACCCCGGATTTTAGTCACAATGACGTCACAATAGGGTAGTTTGGGGAGTAAATGGAATGGTGTTAATTAATATGGCTGTGTGTAAATGATGATGATGATGATGATGATGATGATGATGATGTGTAAAAGGTGGTCCCAAAGGAAGGCCAGCAGATTTCTGATTTGGAACCATTTCTTGAATGCATCTTTTTATTGTGTTGTGTTATTATTTTTATTTTTACCCATCTTCTCATGTTGTCACAAATTAATGTTTTCTTTCTTTAAATTAAAATTTAATATATAAAAAATAAATTACTATAAATCAAAAAAATTGTTAGGTTTAAGTTAAACCTGTCTTGGTTTTTGTGCCCGCTCGCTTGTTGTTGGTGTTTTTATGAATGTAGATATTTTTAGATGGTGTGATGGTCCTTGGGACCATCTTCACATACACACATGTGTGTACATGATCCTAATCATTTACACAGCCGTATTAATAAACACCGTTCCATTTACTCCCCAAACTAAACCTATTGTGACGTCATAAAAATCCATAAAAATCCGGGGTCTACTGATGTCATCTACCCTTAACTAACCTATTGCACTGCCCCATGGGTTTTTTCTCTGCTGCTAATCGTACATTAGATGTGTTCTTGCTGTAAAGTAGAAGGTATAAATAATATATGTATATACAGCTAGAGCATCATACGAGTATATAATGCCATTAACCATGTAACTAGTTTTTGATGCCCTGGTTACATACATAATTCCCTTGACTGTACCATAGATTCCTACTGTACTGGACCATTCTGGCCATAAATAATGTAGAAGAAGCCTCAAATGCTTAAATTATGCTGTTCTTTTATAACCTGTCACCACTCTCTGATATTATCTTGGTTTATTCTGACAGCAAAGGAAAAAGGAAATCTTTCATCTGTTTTTCTGGACATTGGCGTGCACTGAGTACGCAGCAGGGTAGGCTGCCTACCTGGTGTGGTGGGGTGGCGCGGTGCTGCGGCGAAATCTAGCAGCTGCCTACCCTGGATCTGACCCAATGTACGCTTATGTTTCTGGATAAGTAGAATTGCTATTGTGCTATTTAAGGCCAGAGTGAATTGATCTTAATGAACCACTGAGAAAGAGGTCTCGCTGGTCGGTTTTATAAAAAAAGGGTATTAAAAATATCAGGAACCAGACCAGAGGGTTGTTTATAAGATTACAAATTCCTATAAGTAATTTCTAATTGGCACTAATAACTCCCTACCCCTTTTGAGAAAAACACTCCCTAAACTTCCTGTGTCATGACTCATTAGTAAAATGAAGTTGCATTTGTTTACACCAAACCTTTACATAGCTTAAAATTCTACTCGCATGTGGATAGAAAACTTCAGGGGTTTCTTTTAGCTTATCTTTGCACTACCTTATTTCCTAGGGGATGCTGCGATGTAAGTATACAATTAAATATGTACAGGCGAAAACACTAAATCTCTTACCAGGGTGGAACTTTTAACAGAATTTTTTAAAGTATCATTACATACCTTAACAAGGAAACTCACTATGACACTTACTGTGAATGTTAAAATCAAATGGTCAGGAATCATGTGTTACAATAGTAAAGCATTTCTACCAGCTCCAGCTGGGAATCGAACCCAGGTCATCGGCATTCCGTGCCACGTGCTATACCGCTACACCACCACTGGACGGGTACAGACACGAATTTCTCCTATGCACCACATATCTCAGCTTATTTGTTTCTTATTTAGTCACTTAAGAAGCGACGCTAGCGACATCTATGCTGTAGCCCACATCGAGAAACTTTCAGCATTCCATTGGAACTAACCGCTCACCTGGACAAGAGATGTCGTTATTAAGCAATCAAATTAAGATTGGTTTTTGGAGTCTTTTTGTATTTTTTATTTCAACTCCAAATTTTGTTACTTTTACGATCATTCCTTAAAACCCATATCGAAATCGAAAATCGTGATTTTTCGAGATTTCGAGATTTCCGAGATTCCCAGCGTTGGTCTATTTTTCTGGTTTTTCTGTGCATCTATGTTTCAGTTTGTATTTTCGACATTTCTACCAGCTCATTAAAGGAAACTTGCACCTTATTCCTCTTCTGTCATATGATTAAGTTCATTATTTAATACCATAAACGAGACTTATCAAGATATCACGCTAAACACACGAGTATTATTTACCTCGACGTTTCAACCACATTACAGTGCCCATGATCACAAATAAACTCACATCACAAGTTCAGAAGATCATAAGTTGATTAAAGATATTTGCTTCTTACTCTATGAGAGCTAAACTTTTTTTACCTAATAATTTAACAAATTGGGGATTGATTCTGATGGTACAACTAACTGGAGTTAAATCTCCACTTTGATCTGTAACTTCATTGTGAACTATAATAAACTAAAGGACTATTCCTCTAGCAAGGTTAATTATCAGCTTCTGTTAGGGTGTGTTAACTTTACATGTTTATTATCATGCAATAATTATTATTTTTAGATAAAAAAACTTAATAAACTTTTTTTTTAACTTGTAAGTAATTTTATTAGAGTGTAATAAATAATTAGGATTGGTTTTTTGGAGTCTTTTTGTATTTTTTATTTCAACTCCAAATTTCTTACTTTTACGCGTATCCCGTGATCCCGTCGTGTCTAGATTCCTGTCCAGCAGTGGTGTAGGGGATATAGCACGCAGCACGGATTGCTGAGGACCTGGGTTCGATTCCCAGTGCTGGTCTCTTTTTCTGGTTTTTCTGTGCATCCATGTCTCAGTTTGTATTTTCAATGTAATAAATAAGTTGTATATAATATGCATTGGAAATACCTCTTTATTATATCATCTGATGATTCTTTGCAGATATAAAATTATTAAATTAGGTTTCTGTAACATTTAAGCCTGTCTGTAGCATTTATTTTTAATTTAATAACATATTACAGGAGGTGTGTGTATGAGTAAACAGCAATCATAGGCGTATTACTGAATTAAATATCGGAAAAGTAGCCCATATTTGAAATTTGCATATTTTATGGCTTTGCTAGCCTTTCATGACGTTGGCACTGTGCACCAAGTTAGAGCCGCTCAAGATCATAAATTTAATCAATTGTTTGAGTGAGTGTGTTGCACGAGAAAACTCTTACCATCAGGAAACCCACTTGCTCGTTTGCCATCCAGTCGAATAAAAAAAAAGTCTTAGCGTATTCCTTTCCACTAACTCTGTAGATAAGACATAGATACCTACTGAGCTGCAACTGAGAAAATAGCGTATTTGACCCCCTAACTCACTAAGCGCGCAAGTTCAATACAGTCAATAGATCAGTGATAGCAGATGTTTTTTAGCATTTCGTACGTTCTATCATAACAAGTTTTTATTTGACTACTGCGTACAGGCCCTTGGGATTTAACTCCGTCCTGAGGCCGTATTGTCTAACGTTTCTGACGCTCGCGATCGCAATCAAATGACAGATTTCGCATACAAAAACTGTCATTTCATTGCGATCGCGCGGGTCACAAACGTTAAGCAATACGGCCTCTGGTTTTGTTATTGCTTTGAGAATATGACTCTTTGCCATGTGGTTGGTGTTAATTGATCAATCAAGTTTTTATGTTTTTAAAGTAGTTACCTGCGACTTCGTCCTATGTCATTTCCTGGGAGGCAAACTATCTGTATACCGAATTTCATCTAAATCGGTTCAGCGGGGTAGACGTGGTTGAGTAGCAAACATCCAGGAAACTTCCAAACATCTTCACAAACTTTCACATTTGTGATATTAGTAAGATTGGTTGGACGATTCTTCATGTGGTTTTCGTCTGGGCCAAGGCTAATGTTACCCTCTACTTATGGTGTGTTTTTTCTTAAAAATAATATTAATTTGTTGGCATCATCATGTTTTTGTTTTGTCCCATTTCCAGCGGTCTGATTAAATATAAATAATTTAGTAATTCAGTGCAAGCACCAATATCAGACGCAACAAGCGTGCATAAAAATATCGGATATAGCTCTATTTCTAGGTCCGGTCCGGTAGGGCGTGTCAGATATTTTTGGACGCTCCGCTGTGGCAGATATTAATGCAAGGGATTGTACAGCTTCTTTGCCGCATTGAAAGTACCGTCAGCAAAAATACTTGTATTAAAGACTACATTTTTAGCAAAAAATGTTAATACCAATTTAGGGAATATATTGTTTCGTCGTGTGTTAACACACGTACCTAATATTTGAACAACGAGAAACAAAAAGAACTAACTTATATTAGACAATATTAAAGAGCCAGCATATTAACTATGCGACCTGTCAGTGTCACCAATGTGTCGCATGAGTGATTTTAATTTACATAAACGACACAATAAAAATGAATAACGTTAAACTCGCAAAGGAGACTTATTAATATTTATTGAATGCGCGGATGAACGCTTTAATTGGTTTGACCTACTAAGCTTTTGGTTTGAAATGAAAGGGTATAGCCGGGTAAGCATAGTAAAACTGCCCTTAGCGAAAAATGATTTTCCTTTTACCTGATTATTAACCTTAATATATGTGATGATACAAATTCGATCTTTTCACACTGTCAATCCAATTTTTTTATTTTGAAAAAAATATCATGTCAGCCGAAAGACTGCCTATTTTCTCCACTCAGACCGGTCTTGTGCTTTCCGCATCCACCTCGATATATACATTTATGTTAAATATATGTTAAACATCATTCAATTTACATGAAATATGTAAATTTGGTAACTATCGCCATCTCTCAAGTATTTATTTTTATTTTTTGATAAATTTCAACTCAAATATTAATCATTTTTTCAAAAGATAAATCAATCATATTTTTTTTCAAAAAGCGACCTTAATTAAATATACAACATATCCAAATTACAAAGAAAAATTTTGCTAAAATAAAATAAAATTATTTTTCTTTTTAAACATTTTTCTTAAAAACAGAAGCATTTGAGTCCTAATTTTTGATGAAAGCACTGCATATATTAAGGTTAATAATCCGGTAAAAGGAAAATCATTTTTTCGCTAAAGGCAGTTTTACTATGCTTACCTGGCTTAGGTATAACCCTTTATTCCAGACATTAGTCCATAGGTACACAATCAATAAATAAATAAAATTAAGAATTAAATGGGATTAGAATAAATTAAACAGTTTGAATGAGCTATTTAATTCAGTGAAAATATAATGTTACGATTGTAAATAGTGAAATGCCTATGGTTCTACAATAAGTCAGTAACTCCATATCTTATCAGAAAATGTTTTTACGAATGGTGCGACCACATAAGGATATTATAGGCACTGAATTGCAGTTATGATATAGCTGTGGTGTAAGCTGATTATTGTGTAGGTATTTGTGGATGCTAAAAATGTCGTCATTCATAATTTAATTGATTAGTAATTATTTTCGTTGCAAAAAGTTAGAGCTTTAATAAATAATGTAAGTAATACGTAATTTGTTTTAGCACACTCGAAATGCTTGTGATTTTTTTAAACCGACGTTAACACTTGCCGATAACTTCGTTACTACGGTACCTATTTGACAACTCTTGGATTTGCCACACATACTATACTCCATTCAGGATAACATTGGACTCAAGGTCACAGAAGAAGTGGTTCTAAACATTTTTTGTGAAGTCGTAATAATGATGATGATATGATGATGGTGAATAAAAGAAGTAATAAGATGAAGTCATAATTTTCTTTACTTTGTAAGTAGATTAATACGTACCAGATGTAGGCACTTAGAAAATAACACAATATTAATACGTAATTTGCTCATATTAAATGATATTGTAACGGATAACTCACGTCTTAAACCGAGTTTAGCTCGACATGTTTCGGGCTATTTCGTAGCCCGTTTCGTGTTTCGTAATTTGCTACATAATATTAATTAAATTTATATGTATACATTTAATAATTGTGTTTCGTGGACTCATCCGCCCTCATTCCCTGTTTAAATATTCTACCTACTCGTAGTTCCTGCTATGACGTTAAAGCTTTTTCCATTCCAAATGTCGTAAAATTTGGTGCAGTGCTTTAGTTGTGAAAAGTTAACTATATATATGTATAACCTGTATAAAATAAATAAAATGTAAGATCAGGATAGATATTACATACTGAATTAAGAGCCGCACTTTCTGTAAATTCTCTAAGATCTGGATCTCCACGACACAGGCTGTGCCGAGTGTGTGGATCACTGCTTCTCTTGTCTGTATTTTTTATGGTCAATAAATATATTTATTATTATTATTATATTTGTATATGATTAAGATTCATTTAGATTCAAACTGACGATTAAAAACTATAAATATACAGAATATTTCTTGAGTTACCAATATTATAAACGTTCCGTTTCTTGCAGAATGTTGCTTACCTCTGCCTCATTAGGTATTTTATAGGAAAACGATTCTGTTTTTAGCAAAATAGGACAAGTTTTTTTATTGTTTTTCAATTATGATGTGAAAAATAACAAAGTTAATCTCACTAATATTTATTCTAAATGCGTAGGTTTGTAAGTCTGTATGTTTGTTTGTTACCTATCTCTTCTCTCTACGGCTTAACCGCTGAACCGATTTAGGTGAAATTTGGTATGCAGATAGTAGGTACAAGTCCCGGGGAAGGACATAGAATAGTTTTTATCCCGGAAAATTGCTTAGTTCCGCGGGATAGCAATAAACGAATTCTACGTGAACGAAGTCGCGGGCAACAGCTAGTTAATGAATAGATGAAACTAATATTGATGTCATCGATAATTTAATTAGAATTAAGTTTAGACCGTACACTAAAAAAATCCGATTTATCAAATGACTTCCTAAAGCGTGCACTATATAGAGCCTATTTTCCTTCTGTCCATTCCTGTATTGAACAGACTATATATTTTATTATTATGAAAATATAGACGGACAGCCAATTTTTAGGAAGAAAATAAACTGATGAAAATATTATTTAGTGATTATCTATGCTATATAAGCTAGCAATTAACATTTCGATTTCCAGTAGATTGCCATTCCACCTGACTGTTTACGCAAGAAATATGTGCACTTATCTGTCAAAATACGATGGCAAAACATTATTCACATATATAGTGGCATAGTTGGTGGGATTGGTGGGTTATCGTTCGAGCTAAAAATTACATCGTGTAATCACAAGCACTTATTTCGTTAAAGGAACTTGGTTAGAGTAATTTTACAATAGTACCCGTGTTGTTTTTCGACGAAGTCTTACCACAGTCATAAGGAACATTGTAAAATGAGTACAATAATAATGATTTTGTTCAACCTTGCGTGAGTTAGGCCTCACCCTCTCAATTTATGTTGGATCCAATGCCATTTTATGTGTATTTTTCTTTGCAGTTCAACTTACCAATGAACTGCCCTATACCGGGATCCGAACTGACTAGGGAACCGTTTCGCTGGGACCAGAGACTGTTCTCCTTGGTGCTCAGATTGGCCGGTACACCAGCGGTGGAGCGGGACACTGGCCTCGTCCCTTCAGACACGTCGCCGATTGACGCTATGTGTGAAGTTACAGGAGGTGAGTAAATGTTTACTTGCTGCCTGCTTTTTTGCCACAGCTCTGACTTAAAGGAGGCGTACCATCACACTAGGATGGACACAGGATACTTATATCCGGGAAAATTATGTGCTTCCCGCAGGATGGCGACAACCGAATACTTAAAAAACTACTACCTAACTACAAATATTTTGTCTATTACACCCAGTTGCCTGAGACTTTTATAATGATGTTAGCACAGGAAGTACGTACCTACTTGTGTTTTACAACCATCGATAAAAACCTGGTATTACTTCTGGCCCATCGCAACGGGGTCATAGGTGGAAGCCTACCTATATATCTATATATTTGATTGCTTACACTACAGTCTTAGCTCCGATTTTCTTGGTTGGTAGCTGAACATTTTATTGAACTGTGTTTATGATATTAACTTTTTAATAGGTGTTAACTTTTGAAATAATGTATATCATGCATGAGCTTCATGTTGAAGGAAAATATCATCCGAGACCCTGTACATACCTACGAAGAAATACAATGGTGTGTGTTAAGTTCTCAATCCGCACTGGACCCGCGTGGGAAGTACGGCCCAAGCCCGCTCATTCTGAGAGATTCTTATATAGGCCGAGATGAATATTAAAAAATAGTTTATCTATGACGCAAAAAAATCTCATAGGATGGTTTTAAATTCGTGATACGATATGAATAGGCGGTCACGGGATTAAAAGCTAATAATAATTAGTAATTAAGCGTGATTTACACGTCAATTATGCAAAACAAAAGTGTTCCGTGCGATAATAGGGAGAGTGAGAGCCCTTTACTAAACTCGTCTAACTAGTTTTTGTGAATGTAGGTTGTAGGTGTGTTGTGTACCTAGATGGTTCACTTAGTGTCAAGGTGACCTCATATGCATAAACTTAAAGCTTTTTGTTTTATTTTAATTTGACGCTAATTAAAGTTGTTTTTTTTTGATAATAATTAGAATGTAGTATAGCCGTTACCGTAAAACGGGGCGAGTAGGGACAAAATTGAAGTTGTTGATTTTTATACATAAAAATGTTCCGGTGGTATGTATTTTAGTTTAATAATGATTATCTGTAGTTTAGTTTCATAGTTTAAATTTTAAACTTTAAATAATGTCACTAAAATATAGGACTAGCCTGTTGCGGATATTGCGTTGTTACCGTTCAATAAATTGTCTTTTGTAAAATATAGGCAAATCCCAGATCATCCCGTAGTGGGGTCAGAAGGGACAAGAACAATAAGAAAAATGACGATAGCAAATTACCAGAAATTAAAAAAGGAGATAAAATATGTCTAAAAATATAACTAAACTACTTTTACAGCAAGCTGAGCCAGAAATTTTGAGTAGCAAGTGAAAACACAAAATATTAGTTCTATCCCTTCCTACTCCCCCCGCAGTCCCTTCTCACCCCGTTTTACGGTACCCGCGACTCCATCTGCGTAGAATTCGGTTATCGCTATCCCGCGGGAATAAAAACTGTCCCATGTCCTTCTCCGGGACTCAAACTATCTGTATACCGAATTTCATCTAAATCGGTTAAACGGTTTAGACGTGATGAAGTAACAAACAAACAAACAGATTTAGAAAGTTTCGCATTTAGAATATTTGTGGGATTAAGTTTAAATTAAATCTGCTAAGACTAAGCCATTACATATTACGTAACAATAAACCTACACATCAAAGTCGTTGGCTCCAAAGTAAAGAACACTTACCTACTTGTAAAAATGTCATAAACTAAGTAAAACCGGTTGTACTTACATTTATTTGTATTTTATGTTCAGAACTCCGTCCGCGTAAAATTCGTTTATCGCTATCCCGCGGGAACACAATTTTTCGGTATAAAAGCTATCCTATGTCCTTCTCCGGGGCTCAAATTACATGTACACCGAATTTCATCTAAATCGGTTCAATGGTTAAGACGTAATGAAGTAACAAACAAACAAACAGACTTACAAACTTTCGCATTTATAATATTAGTAGGAAAGTAGGAATAGTAGGAAAAGATAGATGCAAAGTGTAACGAACCCTGTTGTAGTTTCTTGAAGATGATTTTTGATGGCACAGTTGTATCTTAAAAATAAAAATAAATTCGCTTTTTTTTTTAATCTCTTTATTAAAAAGCCGTGGTGGCCTAGTGGTTTGACCTATCGCCTCCCAAACAGAGGGTCGTGGGTTCAAACCCCGGCTCTCGCACCTCTGAGTTTTTCGAAATTCATGTGCGGAATTACATTTGAAATTTACCACGAGCTTTGCGGTGAAGGAAAACATCGTGAGGAAACCTGCACAAACCTGCGAAGCAATTCAGTGGTGCGTGTGAAGTTCCCAATCCGCACTGGGCCCGCGTGGGAACTATGGCCCAAGCCCTCTTGTTCTGAGAGAAGGCCTGTGCCTAGCAGTGGGACGTATAAAGGCTGGGATGAAATTTCTTTATTTCATTCGAATATAAATATTCTATTCTATTCTATTCGATATGCCAAATACTAACTTCATGATCATGACAAAAAACTTAAATATGCTGTCAAAAATGTCCTCGCATAGTTGTTAGTTGCCATATCGAGCGAACGCGAGGTTTTGATATAAATTCAACATCGTGATTTAATATTTCTAACAGGTCGCTCCTATTGCATCACCTCACACCGCATGTTGATGCAGTGCATCGACAGTTTGGTGCAGAAGGTTCAGAGTGGAGTGGTTATCAATTTCGAGAAGATTGGGCCTGATCCACCGTCTATAGATGGCGGAACGAGCAAGGACGGAACCGAACCGGCTGAGGAGGCACCCCCGGAAGAAAAGGAGGTTGTGGAAGGAGACAGTGATAGGAATGGGGTGAGTTGAACGTTTAGATTCTGTTAGTGTATTTTTAAGGGTGTTATTTGACGAATTGAGCCCTCAAGTGATGTCTATTAAAACGTTTTTTTTTTACTACTCTAAGGATAAAACTCCTCGCCGCAATGCACTGAAGGGTTTTATTATTATTATTAATGTCGATTAGCAAAAACTTTCAATGTGGTGCACATTCGCAAGTATTTGCAAATTTATTCGTAACAACCCATTCATAATTTGCGTATTCAATTTTATTTTAAATTGTTTTAAACGATCAGTGTCATTGCCACATTAATCGGTAATTTCTCACAAACTACTAACTTAATGTTAACCACGCTTGACTAAATGGTTTTTTTCTTAGCGCTGGAACGGCGGGCCTTACCAAAGCAGCATGACCACGAACCAAGGGCCGAGTGCGCCGCAAGCCTGGCACGCTTGCCGCCGTCTAATCTACGTGCCGCGAACGGTCTCGCAGAAGGGCTTCGCTGTCGGCTTCTGGCCGATACCGGAGTCTTTCCGACCTGACCCTAACGCACCTACCTTGGTAAATATAATAATATATTTTGGTTGGTACACCTCATCAGTGGTCTAACTGAATTTATCTACGTGATGTTGTTTCTTATGAAATACCCCATGATTTAACATTTTAGAACATGTTTGACAAATATGTAATTATTTATTACATTTTATTTATTAGCTATATTCATTCAAACAGCTTAATCAGTAGTTTTTAATGTTTAAAAACAAAGAGGTTTAAACTTGATGGTATTTCAACTTGCAGCCACCACGGTCAGCGCATCCAGCAGTCAAGTTCACTTGCTCCAGTCAGGAGCCCATGGTGATTGACAACCTGCCGTTCGACAAGTATGAGCTGGAGCCGAGCCCTCTCACACAGTTCATACTCGCCAGGAAACAGCCCACAACTTGCTGGCAGGTTAGTAGGTACAATCACTAACAGAGCTTAGCATGTACTATGACTAAACTCACGCGTTTAATCGTAGGTCTGTAAACACAACAAAAAATAAGAAAGCTATACAAACACACGCATTAGCGACCTTTTTCAGTGACTGATTTTTAAAAATGTAAATTGCTGCCTTTGGATCGCGGTTGGTAATGCGATGTTTTTGTGTTCTTTTTAGTAATGACTTGATGATTTTTTAAGTAGTGACGTACGTAGCGATTAACTTCATTTAATGTCGACTGGGCGAATGCAGAAAATCAAAACCACACCACACTACTCGTCAGAAATCCGTAGTGGTACTGAAATAAATTAAACAAAACGGTTTCGCGTATTCAACCATCCCACTAAGCTTGAATGCGAGGTGCAAGAAAAGAAATACATTGCCGTTGATTTTCGTTCATTTATAAATCCATAGCCACGTAAAATAAATAGCTCCCCCTACAAACGCCCTAAACACTTCCCACGCTCTAATCAGCAATTGCATTAATTGGATTAAGCATTGAATGAAATTGAGCCTAATCTTGTGCAAGTACACTATTTAGATGATATACTTGAGTGCGGTAAATGTACTCCCGAGTAATATTCACCCGCAAATGAAAATCAATGCTTTAACAACTAGGGCCGATTAGTATAATCTAGCTAGTAGACCAAGCGTCATTATAGAAATCTCCAGTTTTACAGATAGAACTAAAAAAAATATATGTCTTCATTCCAGGTGTTTGTAGCTAACAGTGGTTGCAAGAATTCAGAAGTGAGCCACCCCTTTGGTTACCTGAAGGCGTCCACGAATCTGACCTGCGTGAATCTGTTCGTGCTGCCATACAACTACCCGGTACTTCTGCCGCTGCTCGACGACTTGTTCAAAGTGCACCGCTGCAAGCCCACTCCTGAATGGAAGCTGGCGTTCCAGCAATATTTGGATAGGATGCCGTCTTATTATGTCACGGTAAGTGTCCATGTTTTACTAGTCTACCGTTTAATTGAACAGAGGCCTTATTGTCTAACACACTTCGAATCACAATCGATTCACCACTTCTTTTTGTCACACGGTATAAGGCGAAGGTAGAAAGAGATGGTGAATGCGATCACGAACGTTAGCGCGTCAGACAATACGGTCTCTGGTCCCTACTGCATATCACGTCATATTTGATTCCCTGTGGACTGTGGAACACCCTGTTACCTCTACACTACTCTGCTACCCAGTTTATTTGTGCTGTTAGAGTAACTGAATAGAGTAAAAGGCACTGGTATTTGACCATGCAAGTACAGTCAGTAAAAAAAGCTTAATGATGTTTAACTTGAAAACTCACTGATAGAAAGCCATACTAAACTATAACTGTTTGAATTAAAACTACCGTGAGATGCAGACAATTATTAGAATTGATACACGGGTCATTCCCGTATTATAGTCGAGATATGTTCTACATGTTTCGAGCCAATCCGTGGCTCCTGTTCAAGGTAAGCTCGAACGGAAAAGTAACTGTGAACTCGCCGCGACCGTCGGCGGCGAAAAACTACACTTTTTATGTATCGTAAACATTTTATAAAATAAACTTGGGCATTTTATTGCTATTATTGGTTGAGATATGTTGAGATCGTAGAGGAGTGAATTGGATGATTCGGTAGGCAGGGTATGCCATGAGATATGTTGAGATCGTAGAGGAGTGAATTGGAGGTGCTAAGTAAAACCAGACATAGTTTCACCGAAGATGTTATATTCTCGGTAGATTAAGTATAAGAACATTGGTTTACCTAAGCATACAGTAGATTAATATTGCTTACTTGCTATTTACACAATTACGTACGTCACATGTCGCAGGGCGTAACGATTGCTTGTGTTATGTTACTGTTAATATGTTAATTAGGGGTATAGTACATGGTTATCGATATGTAAACATATTTTAAACATCTTTCAGCCACTACGAAGAGCTCTGACCAAGATGGGTGCATCAGCGCCACTGGTCCAGAGTCTCATTCCGGACACGCAGGACAACTCACTTAGCTTCTCCGTACTCAACTATCTGAAAAGACTGAAGAATCAAGCTAAAATAGAATTTGAAAAGCTCTGCGCAGATGTCATTAATAAGGCATCATCCAGTAATAATCAAAAGGTATTTACATCGTAGCTTAGATACATTTTTTATAACCACTATTTTAATATATTACAGTGTCACACAGCTGGGGATTACCTCTCCGTCTTCCACCACTCGTCACTGTCGAGAGGGAAATGTGTCCAGCTCCTTTTCAGTCTGCTTTGTTTCGTTTCTATTTATGCTTAATATTACTCTTTTGTAGGTAGCAGAAAGCGTCCGAGTGATGCCCCGCTCGCCGCTCAAGAAGGATTTGACCACGCACCCGTGTCTCCAGGACAAGTTCTCGGCCCTGAGAGACCAGCTTAACGAATTTGGTGGCTTTGTGGTCGGCCTCTCCCGCGGTCGAAACAAGACACAGACGCACGCTTACAGAAACCCGTTCGACATACAGAGGAGGGATTTATTGGATCAGGTATGTGGCATGATTTGTTCCTACAGCATAATTTATCGTTTTTGTTTCCAGCAATCTGACTTACCACCTATTTTTTACCCGACTGCCCTAAGGAGGGTTATGTTTATCGCGCGTATGTATGTATGCTTCTTTGGCAGCCTCTTTTTTTTTTCAATATATGAGGTATAATCAATTTCGTCATAAGTTCATAACTGTAGGTCCGAAACAATATGGAGGGGGATTAAAAAACATATTTTTTATTGTAACAATATAGGTAATCATTATTAAATGATAGCTAATAATTAGCCCATATTTACATATTAGCTACTTCTTTCACAGGAACATCTAAAAAGTTTTAAATTAAAAAAGCCTTAGAAAAACTTAAAATAAAAATTAAAAAAGAAAAACAAGTCTAGTAGTCTATAACTCTGGTAGTGGTTTGTTTCCATCAGTCGGGACTCATCATAGGAGATTTTTGACCTGATCAAAATTTGAAATGACAGTTCTAGACTACTATACCTGTTTTTTCTTTTTTAGTTTTTAGTTCAAGATTTTTGGTAGGCAGGTTTTGACTTATTTAAATTGATAATTAGCATCCAGAGTCTCCACCGTCTGTTTTGCTGTTCTGGAAATGGCGTGTTGAAAAAGACGACCTTTTGACACTATTAAATTAATGACGAGATTTTGCGCTGATTGATCATCCCCGTTCATTAATAGGGCAGAATTTACTTGGATTTTCCCAAGGGACGTTACTTGCTAATAGATACGACGTGTCTGACAGTTTAACTTCCGTCTTGTACCTGACTAGATATTTCTTAACTACAATTAGGTTGTGAAATAACTACAATTAGGTTGTGACTAATCAAGGAGAAAGATCAGTGCAGCGTTCTTCTGCCGTTGTCTTACTAAATCTGAACGCATGTGATTTCAGGTGGTCCGAATGCGTGCGAATTTCCTTCAACCATCGTTAGCGCACACGCGCTTAGTGGACGAGGACAGCTTACATTCGATGCCGGTCGCCCAGATGGGCAACTATCAGGAATATCTCAAGCGAATGACTCCGCAACTGAGGGAGATAGAGACGCAGCCTGTCAGGCAACACATGTTTGGCAACCCGTTTAAGATAGATAAGGTATTTACGATTAATCATTTGTTAAAAATTTAGTGAGATAATATCAGTGAAATATTACCTACAGATACTAAACATTTATGACCCGAGAACAAACATTCGTATTATTCATACAAATATCTGCCCAGGCCGGGAATCGGACCCGGGATCTCAAGCCTCGTAGTCAGGTTCTCTAACCACTTGGCCTTCCGGTCGTCAAATGTTGTTGCTTATCTTGTTTTTCTTCTTTTTTTTTTTCAAATTGACTTTATTTTAAATTTTCAGCGCATGATGGTTGACGAAGCGGACATAGATCCGTTAGGCAGCGTGCGTGCGGGCGCCGGCGGCGGGCCGGGTGGCAAGCGCGGTTCGGAGTCCCCTCGCTCAATGCCTCCGAAGCGTAAAGCGGGTCCGCTCCCGCCGCATATCAAGGTCCGACGGCCGTCTACGCCGTCGCCGGCGTCGTCGCCGCACGCACCGCTGTCGCCGCTGGCGCCGGTCACGCCGCCGCCGCCGCCCGCCGCGCCGTCGTCACCCGCTGCCGTGCGTCGTCCCACCTCACCGGTCGCGCCCGTGCCCTCGGATCTGCCCTCCGGACGACCGCCTGAGGTAAAAACTAAGTGCAAATACGCACTATACGGTTAGCCGTGCGGTTTTAGAGTGCCATCCCTCTTTAAAGTATTGCTTGAGAAAGAGACGGCGCGCTAAAAACGCGGTTGGCCGCATAGTGCGTAAGTAGCTTAAACGTTACATAGCTTAGCCTATTCGTCTGAAGCTCGGCTTATCTACTGTAGCTATGTTGAGATGATTAACGAACTCCACCGTTTGATTCCAGGAGCCCCCGCACGTGGACACGGGCGGTCCGGCGGGCGCGTCGCCGCCGTCCTCGCCCTCGCCGCCTGCGATCGCACCTCCCAACCTGCCGCCTATCGTTAAACCCTTTCTCAATGGAGGTTTGTGCACTACGCTATTAGTAGCTTAGTCATCGAACACAAGCAAATTACACGGCTGTTGCATCGAAGTTTACTATTCAAGTCATTGTGTTGCATTAGTTCATCCCTACATATTGGTAATATAGTAATCGGTTCTCTGTAAGACATTTGAAGCTCAGAATGAAGTCACCGTTTTTAAAGATTAAAAACAGGTTTGATATGCGTCGACAAAATTTTTTTTAGTCTTAAAATAATCAGTATCTCGGAGACGGCTCCCACGATTTTGATGAAATTTGGTATGTAGGGGTTTTCGGGGATGAGAAATGGTTTAGCTTGGTCTTATCTCTGGGAAATCGCTTGTTATCGAGTTTTAGTCCGTCGCCCAGGTCTAATAATCGGTGAAAAAATTGCAAAAACAAAAAACTGCACGATCCTCATGTTTAACATTATCAACTGATCTCACAGATGCGTACACAACGATGGGCGGCAAGCTGCCCCGCTCGCCGTCCCCGCCGGCCGCGGAGGCCGCGGCGCTGCCCCCTGCGCCCCCGCCCGCGTCCCCTGCGCCCGCGCCTGCCCCGCCCGCGCCCGCGCTTCCATCGCTGCCACTCCACGACTCCCAGGAGCTACAGATCAACGCGATCATACAAGGCATCGCGGCAGAGAACAACTCTCATGCGAGGGGCAGGAAAAGGAAACGAAAGGTGACTGTAATACACTAGCCCCCTGTCATTGATTAATTTTATGTGATAGATATCTGTGATGTCCTCTGTTTGTTTTGTCCGAATCATCACATTTATCCGTTAAATAAAATTTATCCTTGAGTGGTGAAACAGGCCCTAAGTCTACTCAATTTTGTTGCTTAATTATTACAAAGAGTCTCAGTTTTAGTAGATGGTTGGGTTGCCAAATGTTTTTCGAGATTCTTTAACCTTTTAGCCGCCAATACGTTTTCATTCGTACGTGCTCGTATCGCCACCTACACCGAAACTATATGACATTTTGTCTTAATTATAAGACTGCGGCGAAATGAGCTGGATAATTTCTGTCTTATAATTCAGACAATGGCGGCTAAAGGGTTAATCGTGGTGAATAATAAATGTTTCCATACATTGATCGTTGTTCATAGTGTAGCACCAACTCCGGGAGAATTTGAGACATTTTGTATATTTATAGTGTGCCCAGTCACACGGCTTCGTCACTAGTTCACGTTTAAGTTGATCAGTACCAATGATGTATACTTAAACTAAAGAAATAATAGCTCTACTATCTTAACCGAAAGGAGGTTAAATTTCCGAACGCTGTAAACCTCCTTTTAATTTTTTTGCGTGTAGATTTTGAATCTGCACCATAATTGCGAAATTACAAGATTACAATCTTACTAATTTTCCAGATCGAAAAGCCGCCTATGCCGCCTGTGCCTCAGCCTTTGCAGCCGTCAAGGAAGGAGCTCGCGGATATTAGAAAACATAACTTAGCCGTCAGATCAGAGGCCTATCGCGCTGTACGGCGACCAGGAAGAGGTCAGTACAACTTCGATTACCCTGTTTATAAAACAAAACAAAATACTGTTTTATCGTAACTTAATAAACAAGAGTTATTATTTATTAGCATGCTTTCTTTTGTTTCAGATTTTGCAAAACTGTTCGAACAATTGAAACAACTGAAGGGCAGTGTGGACATTAAAAAAGAACTTATACGTGAAGTGATAAACGAATCCTTAAGGTTTAAAAGAAAAGCGCTCGCAAAACTTTTGGAAGACTTTTTAGCGGGCTTAGAGAAAAACGGTAACAGTGCCTCAGTCAATTTGAAGAGATTAACAAATTCTGTGTATAATAACTCTACTAACAACTATAGCTAGTGTTACGTGAAACTGACGGACATTCGCGACTTATTAGGAATATGCCGCAATAGATAACTTAACAAAAATCTGGGTATATTAGGACCTGATATGATATCACAGTGCAATAAATACATAATCTATCATCTCTGGAATCGTAACAACTCTTCTATCGCACCATACAAACTTAAGTTGCCCAGCACTGAATAATGATAAGTGTAACGACAAGAAAAACGCTTACATAGTGAGACAAGGTGTGAATGTAATAAATGTGATAAATATGCAATAATGTTGTTTACTTAAAAATATTCCGCGGAGTTGCAATTTATTCATTACTTGACTTGTGGTCAAAACATCCTAATGTGCCCTATACTTAATTATTCTCGAAATGAATGGTGTCGATTTCAAACAGTAATTCCAAACCAAGTTATAATTTTATTCTGCATGAAAAAGTGCATGGGCAGCAATATTATCAGGTTCATCCCCGAATTGCTTTATTGAGCTGGTGTAATGGTTAAGGTCTCGAAATTAGTGGATAAAATAAAAGCCAGTATATCTTTATACAATACTGATCGATGTTTAGTTTAAGGTCCTTAGTATCTGTCGTTTCCGCCTTGTATCACTATCATTAATTAAATTACTTAATAGAAGCAACTGCAGTACATTGGAAGGCGTGCCTTGTCTTCCTAGTCTTCAACAGTAATTATAACTTAAGCATGATGTCCAAAGCATTTATTTAAATTCATGCATTGAAATTGATGTGTTTTAGTCTGAGTTTTGATCAAAAGGGGCCATATTTTTTGTCATTTTGTGTGCTCTTCTTTGTAGTAGTACTTAATTGTATCTGTAATTTTCAATACAAATAACTTAGGGATTCACACCGAGACACGACGCGACGCGACGCGTCTTCGTGAAAATGTATGGGCAGTGCGACGTTTTGCGGCACAACTAAGATAAGTTTGTAAAGTAACTACAATTTGTCTGGATAATTGGTAATGTTATCAGATATACCCTGTTTCAACGGCAGGCGAAAAAACTTACTATGGACAACGTTTTGCGTGTATCTCTCAACGTCCTTCTAAAACATGATACAACAAGTTTTATTGGGATTCTGCTGTCAGTATCTTTGGTGGTAGCAAGCATTGTGTTTCGATTTTAGTATTTAGGGGTTTTTTCCGTGCTAGAACCGTTGTTGTTATCCTGTATTTATTTAGATACGTTTGTGAGTGTCCTAGTTGCGACACAACAGCGTTCGGCAGAAAAGTTTTTTTTTTTTCAAAATTATTTTCTTGCTCCTGTCAAACTGTTGGCGTTCTGCAGAATCAACCGCAACCCTGTCATCGTAACTGACACTGACCCAAGCCTTGAGGCCGCCATAAGGGGAAAAATAATAATAATAATAATAACAAGTTTTATTCTCTTGAGTGACCACTTACAGCCCATACTCTGAAAGTTTGTACTAAGAGCAAATGATAAACAAGTGCATCGGACAAATTTTATATTTCTTCAATGTTCGTTTTTTCGCCTGCCGTTTGAACAGAGTATAAAATATGAAATTCACCATGTTTTGTTTTCGTCCATAAACCGTGTCACCGTGTATTCCTTGCGATGTTTTTTTTTTATTTTGAATTCTTTGTTCCCTGTTATACATATTCAGTATTTATAGTGTTAGTGGGTAATATTAACACGACATCGTTTATTCTTTTACAGAATATTACCATATATTTTACGTAAAATTATTATTTTACCATATTATTTTACCGGGGTAATTTTATTTCTAATCGCGTCTCTGTGTGAACTGACCCTTTGACAATCGCTACATGTGGTCAACACATGTATCGTCGCGTATTGGAAGTCACCTAAATCGCTAAACGATGTGTGTTCTCTGTAAAGCAACTAGAGCTAATGTTATACCTACCATTTTTTAAAGACTTGAACAAGTTTCATATACATCAACCAGTGTGATACGACACACACGACCGTTCATGGAAAGTGTCTAGGTTGGTCAGTAGATGTGTTTAAGAGTCGTGGTAAGACTATTTGTGTTAAGGGAGTCCGTATTTTAGGACAAGTACTTAGTTCAGATTCAATTCAAGTGTCCTACTTTATCACGCTTGGAAGTTTACGTTGAAAGAATTTCATCTGAACACAAAATGGCAAACATGTTGTCTCAAACATTTGTAAAAATATTGTATATAATAGCATGTATTATACCAATGATAATATCTGTTTAGAATGCTTTAACGCATTGGTCAATTGTAAATTGTATATAATTTTTCTAAATAAATTATAATCCTTATTGGATTTTTAAATTTTATGGTTTTATTTATACAATGTTTCTTAGTTCGACTTTAGTTTGTTTTTTTGTTTTTCAAAGTTCTTTATTATTAACTGAATAGGTACATATTGGAACGAATATAATTGCTACTTAACAACTATATTAATTTGCTAAAATTAAGGGTACTTACAGGCTATTGACGCCTCTTAAAGTTGACGGCAGGCGTATACATTTTTTATGACCACAGTAATTAGATTAAAAAAGAGATACACTGTACATACAATGTCTAACTATGACCGATGCAGGCGCATAACTTTGTTTCAGTTATTGCTTATAGCATAAATCTTTTCGGTTCGTACAGTTCGACTTTAGTAGTTACCGACAAAATAGGCAAGTTTATTCCCAGAAAATGAATTTCTTATTATCAACCATTTAAAATTTTCCCTAAAAATACCTCCTCCTATGCCAAATCAATCAAAGCATAATTTGGAACTCATAATCATAATATTATCTTATCGGTGTAGTTTCGACAGACTTCGTTGTGTGAATGTCTATTATAGAAATCTAATGTCTACATAGTTTCCTACATAGTCCAACTACGTACACACATACCACACACACAGAAAACATGTTACCTTTCTTTACTACCTAATCCATACTATATCTATATCTACATCTACATAAATAAAAATTAATCGTAAAATATGTTGCTAAGCGCAAAACTCTGGAATGGCTGGACCGATTTCGCTAATTCTTTTTTGTTGTGTTTGTTACAAAGGTTTTTATGAAAGAAAATTTGGAAAAAGTACAACGGGGCGAAGCCGCGGGCAACAGCTAGTACTATAAATTATATGAGAAAGTATGTGTTTGTGTGTATGTTTGTCCGTCTTTCACGTCGAAACGGAGCCACGAATCGACGTGATTTTTGGCACAGAGATAGTTTATGGGCCAGAGAGTGACATAGGCTACTTTTTATCCTGGAAAAATGCATAGTTCCCGAGGGAATAGCGCGCGATAACCGAAAATCACGCGGGCGGAGCCGCGGGCAAAAGCTAGTCACTAGTTATAGTTATGCGATAGATAGCACTATAAAATCATTAACTGGGTCAGTACCGGCGTTATCTTAACGGCGCTGCGGGTGTCGAAACAAATGTATTTCTATCTTATTTTGTTCTAAACTAAAAGTGTCATCAAACTAAGCTGGTCCTATCCTTATACGAAGTGCAAAATTCGAACTTCGTATCTTGCCGTCCCGCTGACGCTATGTTATTTAACACGAGAGTGAGAGGGACGTACGATACGAACTTCGATTTACGAATTTCGTAGTAGCTCCTCTGCACTGTCGTTAGATAAGTAGTAGTCACTGCGCAGAAGTCTCATTTAACAATCTCGCATTTTATTGGTGAATTTTAATCTTGGACGACACAACATTAATATCCTTTATTCATTATTTAGTGTTTTTTTATATTGTGATGTGATTGGTAATTTAATTATTTCTTTGAAATGTAGGCGTACTTACAATGCGACAGAGTAAAATACGGATGAAAGATGAATTAAAAGTGTTCATTATATTTTTATTAATTAGCGCAGCGTAGGACTTCCACCAACGAGATGGACGGATGACCTGGTTAAAGCCGCGGGTTCACAGTGGATGCAAGTGCTGCATTTTGCGATCGAGATGTATTTTGTAACCGAAAACTTACACTAAGGGCACTGTAATCAATCATCGACCCATAATGAACGACATGTAGGTACTTACAACCTGACCGCACCCTGTTATTCGGTAAGCATTGCTTTGCACAAATACTTAATAAATAATATTTATTGTGATAAAGTTCTATTGTGGACTAGTATTATCAAATTAGTTGACTACCACCAATTCCGTAATAATAATCATAATTCAAATTGAAGGGAACGACAGAGACAGAACTCTATTTTTTTTCTATCGTTTCGCTTGATCGGAAATCCAGTTGCAAAAAATCCGAACGCGAAACAAGAACATTAAAATAAAACATATATGAAGTAGGTACTTGTATACTTTTTCATAGTAATATTAAGATCTCATCGTACATTCTGCACCTGTTTTTTTTATCGAAATATGACTTACTAACTTAATAAAATCTAGTAAAATCGTGCCCCGAATAGCTTTTAGGGTTCCGGGGCCAAAGTGGCAAAAACGGAACCCTTATAGTTTCGCCATGTCTGTCTGTCTGTCTGTCCGTCCGCGGCTTTGCTCAGGGACTATCAATGCTAGAAAGCTGTAATTTTGCACGAATATAATATATGTAAACTATGCCGACAAAAAGGTACAATAAAAAAACAAAAAATATTAGACGTACTTACCTAAAGTAGGGGTGTTTTTTTTCACTTCCTACCCTATAGCACAGTATAACAAGTTTTCCTACAGTAATCCGACGGAGACGTCTAGACAGAGCAATCGTGCGGGGCGTGAGGGGTGAGACGCGGGTGGGAGGAGCCCTAGTGGCATACTACGCCGTTATTAGTAGCTGGGGACAAGTCTCCTAGGGCTATCGCGTTTTTTTAACATTTACATTTATAATAAAGTGTATTGGGGGGCATACGACATGTACTGTGAGTGCGTGCAAACAAATCTTCATTTCGCATAAATAAGAACTAAGATTTCATCTATTTATATAATAATATATATATTTTTTATATATATAATGAAATTCAGTAGGTAACAGGAAATTTAAGTCCGTTAAGTCTAAAAACCGAAATTATTTGATGGTTGCTAATCCATGAAAGTATATTCTGTGGAAAAAAAAGTTTTTTATTTCAAAAATGGTATATTTTGATACTTCTTACCCCTATGTCACCCTAATTCATTTCGTTTTGTATAATTTCGCAATAACAATATGTACCGATTCGTAAAAGACATCTATCTACCTTCTAAGTTTTAAATTTCTGATAACCCTTCATTACTTGCGTAAATACCTAGGTAAGTATACAGGCTGCGGTATCGCTCAACTTCAAAGGCATCGGCCTACTGTAGGGAAAACTTGTTATACTGTGCCTATATAGTGTGGGGTATCGTTTGATAGGTCTTTTAAAACCATTAAGGGATTGCTAAGACGATTTCGATTCAGTGCTTTGTTTGCGAAATATTCAACTTTAAAGTGCAAATTTTCATTAAAATCGAGCTGCCCTCCCCTCTAAAATCTAAACCGGTGGGTGGATTTTATAAAAAAAAAAAAAGACGGTAGTAACTATATCAAACTTACAAGGAAAACTATAACGGTTAAGTTTTCTTGAGAATTATTAGTAGTTTAAGAGTAAATAGCAGCCTAAGGTATAAAATATACCTAAACTTGGAAGATTCCGTAAAAATACGAAATCCTTAGAAAAATATTACTTAATTTTTTCGTAATGGATACGGAACCCTATTTTGGGCGTGTCCGACACGCTCTTGGCCGGTTTTTTAATTAAGTAATTATGATTTTAATTAAAAATGCAACAAATCATTATTAAACTCACAGACATGATAAATACAATGATTAAAAACATTGTTAAAATATGAAGTCCGTGGTAAAAACTAAAATTAAGACCGTGTAAGTAAGCTCGTTTGAAGTGAGCTAAATTGTTTGTTCTAAATGAATAAAGATTTAATTTTCTAACCCTATGCCTGATAACCACTGTCTGTTAATTTTAGAGTATTACCTATCTTTAAGCAGATGCAGAATTTCACGATGGAATTCTACTCTATTAGTGCTCCAAATTATTGTGTTATTTTGATAGTACCTATCGTCATTAAAGCCGGTGTGGTGAACAGCGTCGTACAGAAAAAGTTAATAATGCAGTTTATTTCCTCAACGAAATTATCCCCCATTTGGGCAGATTTTGCCCGCGATTTGGAGCGCGCGTGTTGGGTTTGGTTGTTTGTTTGACGCAAAGAGTACCTATTAGTACCTACCTATGTTTGACTTAATCGTAATCGTCAGAATAGTAAATTCTGAGAGGAGGCCTTTGCCCAGCAATGGGACGCATATATGGCTGTGATGATGAATTGAAATAATATGATATTAGATACTCAAAAACTGTTTACGGTTTGTGCTAGTGCTGCATTCTGACGGCAGAAAATTGCAGTAATGTTCCCTATTCGTTTTTTAGGGTTCCGGAGCCAAAATGACAAAAATGGAACCCTTATAGTTTCGCCATGTCTGTCTGTCTGTGTGTCCGTCCGTCCGCGGCTTTTCTCAGGGACTATAAATGCTAGAAAGCTGTAATTTTGCACGAATATATATGTAAACTATGCCGACAAAATGATACAATAAAAAACCAAAAAAAAAAAAATTTTTAGGGTACCTCCCATAGACGTAAAGTGGGGGTGATTTTTTTTCTCATCCAACCCTATAGTGTGGGGTATCGTTGGATAGGTATTATTTTAAAACCATTAGGGGTTTGCTTAAACGATTTTTCGATTCATTTATTTTTTTGCGAAATATTTAACTTTAAAGTGCAAATTTTCATTAAAATTGAGCGTCCCCCCGCTCTAAAATCTAAAAAGGTGGGTGGATTTTTTTTTTAAATCAGGATGGTAGTTTAAGTCTATCAAACTTTCAAGGAAATCTATACCGGCTATGTTTGCTTCAGAATTATTACTAGTTTAGAAGTAAATAGCAGCCTAAGGTATAAAATATGCCTAAACTTGGAAAATTCCGTATAAAATACGAAATCCTTCGAAAAATATTACTTAATTTTTTCGTAATGGATACGGAACCCTATTTTGGGCGTGTCCGACACGCTCTTGGCCGGTTTTTTAAAAGTAAAATAGGTTAGCCTACAAGAAGGCCTACAGGCTAGCCTATTTGAATCATCTGCTTTTGGAAACACTTTTTAGGGTTCCGTAGCCAAAATGGCAAAAACGGAACCTTTATATTTTTCGCCATGTCTGTCTGTTTGTCTGTCTGTCCGTCCGCGGCTTTGCGTAGTAAACTATGCCGACAAAATGCATGGTACAATAAAAAATTGAAAAACAATTTTTTTTAGAGTAGGTACCTCCCATAGACGTAAAGTGGGGGTGATTTTTTTTCTCATCCATCCTTGTAGTGTGAGGTATCGTTGGATAGGTCTTTTAAAACCATTAGGGGCTTGCTAAACTAAAACGATTGTTCGATTCAGTGATTTGTTTGCAAAATACGAGTATTAAACTTTAAAGTGCAAATTCTCATTAAAATCGATCGTCCCCCCCCCCTCTAAAATCTAAACCGGTCGGTGGAAAAATTTGAAAAAATTCAGGATGGTAGTAAGTATATCAAACTTACAAGAAAAACTATAACGGTTAAGTTTTCTTGAGAATTATTAGTAGTTTAAGAGTAAATAGCAGCCTAAGGTATAAAATATACCTAAACTTGGGATATTCCGTACAAAATACGAAATTCTTAGAAAAATATTACTTAATTTTTTCGTAATGGCTACAGCGACAGTCTCGACCGACAGACAGCGGAGTCTCAGTAATAGGGTTCCGTTGGCACCCTTTAGGTACGGAAACCTAAAAAGTTGGAAAACTATTGTTATCGTCATTCCAAAGTTCAATATCTCAAAAATGTTTTGACCGATTTTAATAAAACTTAGCTAAGAACCATGTCGATTAAATCGGCTATCGATTAAAACCCACATCAAAATCTGTCCACCCGTTTCGGAGCTATGATGCAACATTACAGAGCCTTCAAAAAATAAATAAATATAGAAACCTTTATGAATGTATAACCGTAATATTCAAAAATTTCTACTTTACTGCATGAACTCACATTTCTTGTATAAACGTAGCTATCATAAGGTCGCGGCCAGTCGCGGGTGAACAATAGTTATTTGTTATGCAAGGCTGGAAAGTAATTGTTTCAGTTCATTGATATGGACCCCCGCAAAGTAACGCCTGATTCAATAAATTAATTCCTACTTTAAAAAAAACAAATTTGACTACTTATTTGGTTTGGTAAGCTGCCTTCAACACCACGCGTTTAAGGGTTAAGATACTGTTTAAAATTAAGCTAGAAAGACATGCTAAATGGAATTGAGAGTGCACACGATAATCAGCATGACGTCTAGCTCCAGGTAACTGTACTGGACCTAACCGGCAGCGTTCCTAGAACGCACATTTCATTATTAGGCTTTCATTCCACGGCGGCCATTATTTACTGCTGTCGGGTGATTTATTTACATTTTGTATCCATTTCAGTATCTAAATGACGTGCTTTATCGCGCTTGTCCGGTTAATGCGATTTTTACTGCCCGGTATGATTCACCAAGGGCTTGAATTAAAGAGCAAAAGGAAAGTCCACAACAAAGATGTGCGCTATGACTTCACAAAGCTACAAAACGAACGCCGTACCTAATGTTTCAAAATTGTACTGAAAGTTTTAAGTTGGGTGCTTGGACTTGATCCGTGCTCTCTGGGAAAGTTAGTCTCTCTATATAAAGCAGAAGCCTAGAAGCTTTTTTTATAAGAATATCTACTTATCTACTGTTGAAAAAAGGAGCGTTATTTATCAATTATCGACATCATAAAACTAGCAAAAGCGCCGGTTTCCATACAATTCACTCATGTGTTGTTTTTCAATAGAGCGTGCGTTGAAGCCGACGAGGATGTTCACCCGGTCTAAAAGTTCCGTAGTCAAAATGGTGAAACTATAATTGCCATGTCTGTCTGCCTGTCCGCCCCTCCGTCTGTCCGTCCGCGCCTTTGCTCCGAGACTATCAATGCTAGAAAGCTGCAATTTTGCACAGATACTCGTATCTGATCTATATTTTATATTGCTGCGCCGGGCGGTTGGTCAGACGTTTTTCGATTCAGTGATTTGTTTGCAAAATATTCAACTTTAAAGTGCAAACTTTCTTAAAAGTCGAGCGCCCCCCTTCCCTCTAAAATTAAACTGTTGGGTGGAAAAATTTGAATAAATTCAGGTTGGTAGGTATAAACGGCTAAGATTGTTTGAGAATTATTAGTAGTGTAAGAGTAAATAGCAGCCTAAGGTATAAAATATACCTATCTAAAAATGGAATATTCCGTACACAATTTGAAATCATTAAAAAATATATTTGTATTTTTCGTCAAGGCTACGGAACTCTATCTGGGGCGTGTCCGACATGCTCTTGGCCGCTTTTTAATTTATATAAAGACAAGATAAGGTAAACTCCCCAGTGCTCGACACGCTAATGCTCTATTGCTAATGACATAAGATTAAAGATGCCAACTATTGGGACAGCGACGACCACTCGTACGTTTACTTTACCTAAAAAACAACAGAATAGTTTATGAACATAGAGCCTAATCGTTGCATGACCGCATGTGCATCACTAACCTAAATCGCTGCAATGGGGAGGGATTAACGGCCGCCACATACACTATTCCGTAAATACATCACACACATGTTTATTTCAAATCTGAAGGCACACCCCACTATGCGGAAAAGTACTGTCCTTATGTGGTAGGTCCATAGATTTGTATGGATTTACTGCGTTCGAAATGCCGAATCGGAAATTTCGAATCGAAATTCCGAAACGGAATTCCGAGTGTACTTGGCGGCCCTTACTGGTTTCTTTACCTGTATAAAATCAAACAAGATCCCACGGCAAAAAGTAGAACAGCCGAATGAAGAACTGAACTATACCTTACAAAATTGTTGCCATATTCATTATTATTTACGTCATAAATGTGGCAGTTATTTTCTAGATGTTTATAAAGTTCCAGCGGAGTAGCAAGGTAAGTTATTAGATGTAATTCAGAATAACGAGCTATTGAAATTCTATTTAAATACTTAACTAACGTTGATAAATATTGTTACTGATTCACTGTACTTTGTAGTCTTAATTGTATCTCACTCAACAGCATTTTAAACCCTTGTCTTTTTGTACATATCTGCCTGTTCTGTTTATTATTATTATGTCGTAAAAATGGTTGAAACCGATAATTCACATTGTGCATTATTAGGTTTATCCATATAAATACGTATAAGAGTTTTAGGTTGTAAGTAGAGAATTACATAGAGCTGTTATTGTTGTTTTCTGGTTCGAGTATTTAAAATATTGCCTAAAAAATTGGCGGTCAAAATGGAATCCGTGTTTTATTACTAAGCTGAAAATACATAATAAGAATGTGGGACTCTGAAAATACTTATGAAATATACCACCCGTGTCGCGAATTAGTGGATCGATGTTCTTTCGGTCAACGGATTTGAAAATTAAGCATTTATTGAAAGGCGCACAGAACGGGCACGGGCAACTGGTTAAAATATCGACGGCCAAAATATCGAACCTAACCTAACTTACTTTCGATATTTTGACCGTCGATTTTTGACATTACATATATTAATTTTAGATATTTAGATACGTTCCCCACATAACAATTATAAACTAAATTAAAACATGGGATACCTACTTCTTTTCTCGTAAAATAGGTACTGCATAGTTCTCACTTTAAGACGTGTCGGCGTGATTAACATATACTGAGCGGCAAAAAATCTGACCCTCAAATGTATGCAATAATAGATAATTTTGTATGAAGAGTGGGCCAAATTTTGTGCTGCTGAGTATTTTCATGGAAAATACAGATTTAATGCACTAAAAGTCTCTAACTAAGGCTTATTAAGCTGTGGACGCACGGACAAGCGGACAAACATAACAAAACTATAACGGTTCTTTGTAGGACTACGGAACTCTAAAAATCATTATGTTTTAATGAAACCATTTCCTTTGTCACCTCTTTGACCTTTGTGACAAAGGAAATGGTTTCATAAATATGTTTTCATTTAAATTAATAAAATGATAAAAATTTAATGGGCACTTAACAGTTAAGCTTCAAATAACGAGAGTTTAGTCAAGTGCCCACAAGTATAGGACGGTCTATATTGTAGAGATGGCGTTTAGCAGCCTAGACCTAGCTTGCACAGGTTTTCTACATTACCTTAGGCACCTACTTACCCCCAGGACTGCGACCTGTGTATAAAGTGGTTTATTAAGAGTTACTCGAGTCCTTCCGGCCGAGTCCAATCCTCGATGACCACAGTAAATAAGCAGTCACAGCAAAGTGACCGCGAGTCACAGCGGGCACAGCGCCACATATAACTCAGGGACAGCGCTGCCTCCAGTGTATTAACACGCCTACAATTTATGTTCGGGAGCAGTTCACGGATGGGGCCTATGAAAATTTTACGGCTCGTGTTAACTGCAGCGCTGGAAAATGCTTATAAAGATATTTTTCACTTTTTACAGCCATCATACCGCGGGAACTGGGATATGTTGCAAATTGTTTTTATATTTAAATTTAGTGGGAGTTTTTGTTCTTTGAATTTAATAAAGGGCGATGATGGATATAGGTACATTAACTGGTGGTCTCATTAAGTGGAATATACTGCTTTACTAAAGGTTACGTGACTGACAGGTACCCTAGATGTTTTACTTCATGTTCATTAAGGGTGTGTCCTAAAATTACGTAAAAAATTTAAGGGGAGGCGAAATAAATATCTTAAACTTAAACCATATATACTGCACTTTGATTTACGTAAAACCATCATGTGTGGAATAAGTTAAATCCTAAATGGCGGTTTTGAACACAGTGGTTCATACTATGTTACTGAACCCGGACATTAATTTAGAAAATTTTACGAAATGTAAAATTTTCGTTATACTTACTTCTTTTAAGATAGCTTCGGCCATGGGAGTGAAACCATGCACGAGCTGCTCTATTCGCACTTACATATATTACATATTGACAGGAGTTGTGGACGCAGGCACACACACACACATACATAACATCTCTTCCCTCTAAACATGGAACAACTCTTAAAACTAGGCATATAGGTAATTCTAAACCTTATAATTGACCTTGGGACGTGGGCGCAACCTCGGGCGGGTATATAACATTGGCTGCTCATCATAGCTTTTGACATCGTCCGGTCCGGAGGTTCCTCTCTAGCCTCCTCAAAATGGTCGTCTTCCGAGGACACCGCCCGTTGCGGAGATGACGCTCAGGAGACTCTGAGGGACCCGCAGACTGTGGTTGAGTGGTGTTTGTCTTTTCCCCGGTGAAATAATATTCTAGATTTCTTTGCTGTCATACCGAAGGAGATACAGGCAAGTTTAACGAAGACAGTACATTGGCTTCAACCTGTGTATAAGAGGTGGTGGTGATGGTCTTTCGTGGTTGGAGTCTAAAGTGGTGCCAGTTGAAAACGGCAGTGACTGCCTTGGCGGCGGCACCAGTGATGGCAGTGACCGGTGGTGGTGACATGACATGAAGAGTAAGAAAAAATATGAACATTCAACAATATACACGTTCAATTTTAAGACAATAGAGTCAATTCGTTCAATTTGATATTTATTGATTGGTTAACAGGGTTATCTCAATGAATAAGGACTGATGAAAAGCCGAAAATTTGCATTATTATTTGGGTTCTACCATAGATGATTCACTGAGAACTGAACGCCGATTCACTGTATCCCACTGTACACACTTACACAGTGGCTCAAATTTGTTTTTGTTTTTAAATGCTGTTTATATTCTAAAATATTACCTTTTTGAACTAAATCTTTTAAAATAATCAATATACATTAGTTACACTATCATATTAATCGTTTTACATCTTTCTAACACGTCAAAATCATCTGCACATCGCTCGAAAAAATGTGGCCGACTGTTGCCGCCTTGATCCTATTCTGTGATACTAGTTGTACGCGTATTAACGACTTACTTAAATACTTTCTTTTTCCCCACGCCCACGTGAGATTGGGTAAGATTCAGTTCGACCCCCTCCCAGTCTAAACGCTTCACGAAATTAATGGACGCCTCCTAAACCGGGTCCTTGATAATAGCCACCTATTCCACAAATTGTGTATCACAAATCACAATCCAAACAAACCTACACTTCGATTCTCTTGAAAAAATAATCCTACCATAAATGTTTTTTGGCTGGGTATATTGACTAGGATTGGAGAAATGTTTGTATTGTCTTTAGTTTTAGTCTAACGCGGCCACGGCTACCTACTTGCGTTTGCTCTGTTCATTGCGTGTGTTGCCAGGAAAATATTGCGCGGTGAACGTAGCTATCGGCCGCGCAATGAAATGAGAAATCCCTCGCTGCGCCTCCGGTTGTACATAGTCCTAGCCCCGGCAGTTTGAAATAGGAACGTAATATTATTACCCTGTCATTTTACGAACCGAGTGTTAAGCGAACTTGTGCAAAATAACTGCAAATGCTCTTGTCGATTTGCATACCTATGCCGTACGGAATATATATTTTAGTAGACTAGAATATTCCCTGGATAATGATTCCACTGCAAGCGTGGCCATCCGGAGTGCTTCAAAAAGTTCGAAATTGGGGGGCGCGTGAAATTTCTAGCAATAGGCAACCACATGAATCATCAAAGATATTTTAAGTTGACTTTTGACTTTGACTTTATTATTTACTCAGAAATCTTTCGGTTGGCGAGGTTTTTAAATTCATTCTATTTTTCACTTATCTGGGCGCACCTCCTTTAACATTGATTGGGTGTGGTCGTTAGTTCCCAGCTGCATTCTATCACATTCATTACATTCTATTCATGGAAACCAACGAAGCGTTTGGTCAACACCCCTGGCACCCAATAGGCTGGCAGCTCCTTATCTTAACGCGTTTTTAATGCTATTATATAACGATGACATGCTAGTATCATCGGCATTATGCCACTGATACCGTAAGTTAATAATAAATCTACATAGATGTAAAATTGGAATATCCGCGTGGGAACTATGGCCCAAGCCCTCTTGTTCTGAGAGGAGGCCTGTGCCCAGCAGTGGGACATATATAGGCTGGGATGATGACGATATATTAACATTTTTTATTTCATTTATCTATCTCTATTACTGACACTGTGTTTAGTCTTGATTTTGTTTTCACGTTTCTACTTGTAATTACTCGTATATATGTTTATACTGCCATAAATAAATTTTTGGGATACTGGCTTTAACTTTAACCGACTGTAAAATAGGAAAAAAACAGATCTACAGCAATGAGAAAAATTATAATTCATCTCCCTCTAATAATTATGCGAAACTTTTTGTATTTAATATTAAAGGAAATGAGGTCCTTATGAACTGAGCTTTGGAACTGAAGCTTCTAATTATCGAGATAAACATAAAGCATCAAATAGAATGTTTGATAAACATGTAGGTAAATAGTAATATAACCTACATTTATACGAGCAGATGATTTAAGTACCAAATCAGTACCCAAAGAAAAATACACAAATTTGAGGTAAGTATAAAAAACCGGCCAAGAGCGTGTCAGACACGACCAGGATAGGGTTCTGTAGCCATTACGAAAAAAATAAGTAATATTTTTCTAAGGATTTCGTATTGGTTTAGGTATGTTTTATACCTTTGGCTGCTATTTACTCTTAAACTACTAATGACTCTGAAGCAATCTTAGTCGCTATAATTTTCCTTGCAAATATGGTATATTTACTACCATTATATTTTTTTCAAATTTATCCACCCGGCAGTTTAGATTCTAGAGGGGGGGGAACGCTGGATTTTAATGAAAACTAGCACTTTAAAGTTCAATATTTCGCAAATAGATCAGAAAAATCATCTTAGCAACACCCCAATGGTTTTAAAAGACCTATCCAACGATACCCCACACTATAGGGTTAGTCGAGAAAAAAAAACACCCCCACCTTACGTCTAACGGAGGTACCTTAAAAAAAAATATTTTTCATTTTACCATTTTGTCGGCGTGTCTGATATGTAAATTCATGCCAAATTCCAGCTTTCTGGTACTAAACGGTCTCTGAGCTTAGCCGCATACAGACAGACAGACAGACGGACAGACATGGCGAAACTATAAGTTGACTACGGACCCTAAAAAGAGCAAACGGTTTCTATGGCACCAATTTATTATCTAATGATATGGTATCTAAGAGCGTCAGTGAAAAAAATAATGATAGGATAATAAATTGACACCAGTATGGCTTAGTCCCAAAATAAGCAATATACCGACTTGTACTATGGGAACTAAGACAAACGGAACAGATACTTACACATAATTATATAGATAGAATGGGTAAACATATGTAATTATATAGATAATTTATATATTTTAAATAGGTACATATTAAACGTCCAAGACCGAGAGCAAGCATTAACATTCATATTATTCATACAAATATCTGCCCCGATCGGGACTCGAACTCGGCATCTCAAGCTTCATAGTCAGGTTCTCTAACCACTTTGCTATCCGTTCGTCCTGAGAAGTAGAAAACCTTTGAACATCACTTTGCATCCATGTGTGTTTTGATGGCCCACTTCCAAGTCCTGAAGCTACGTTTATAAACGACGTCAGTCTCAACGAAAAGGGGCCTTAGCATCACAATTTCGATCGGCACGAGGTGCTTTCAGTGGTGACAATATTCGTTGTCACAAGCCTTGTTAATAAGGGAGCAATCAAAATAATCTGGTTCGCCTTGCGACCTACACAAAGTGGTTAGTCCTTTTATCTCCCCGCACAGACGGGCCGTTCACAGACCAGTGACGACAGTGATGCAAAATGTAAAAAACAAATGTTTCCACTAGGTTTTTATTTTATTTCTAATATTGACACAGATTATAAAAGAAATAGTATTTCTGTATACTAACTTTTACTGCCTAATATAAAAGAAGAGGGCATTTATTAATGGTTTAAACGGATAGTATTTCTCGTTTTCTTACTTGAATTGTGTATTGTGGTATATTTTTATTGACGAAATGGATAATAATTTTATGTTTAATAATTTGATGTGCATCTGTAAGTATTTTATAAAAGGAAAAACTTTTAAATTTGTTACTTGTTTTTATTTCTTGATAACTTAAAAGTACCTAGTTGTTCAAGTTTAAAAAAGTCACTATCACTATAGTATATTATAATCAACTAATTACTCACTAGGACACCATAGAACCTTATCGTGGTAAATATTTTTATTTGTCTATACTACAACTCATTGAAAAACGTAAAGTTAAACAATGTCAGTTCCTACATAGCCTTGAATTCAAATTGGTTGAAGTACTCAAGTATAGCAACATGTGCCGATGTGCGAGTATGCATTGCAATAATATAAATTCACGTTTCACTACTATATGGTGGATTAATATATATAGTTTGAGCCCTGTGATAGATAGATATTTTTTCAGTTTTCAAGCTAGGTAAATTGATCCTACAAGATTTTACCATTGTTTTGTTCTACTGTTACCCATGTAAGTGAACCACTGCGGGTTATGCGCTAGCTATCCATGACAAGAGTGAAGCAGGTCAATAAGGCAGCTACTTCAATGAAGAAGGGAGATTACTATTTAACGGTACCGTACTAGAATTATATTACCTATCTAATTTGCTACAAAGACATATGTGTTTCAAATATAGGTACGTTTCTTATACGTATCTTGCTTTTGGAAAAACTGCCTAAGAAAATAACAAATTTTACTAGTTTATTTTTAGGCTCTACTCTTTGTACGGTGGCATAGATGGGAAAACAAATAATTTAAATTACATTCAACCCAATTTATTTTAACACTAGCTTCTGCCCGCGACTTCGTCTGCGTAGATTTCAATATTTACACAATACTTCATAGTACAGTCGAACCTTTAGTCGAACCATTCGAGTCCCGGGTAAATACTGCCTTTTCGCAACTTTTCATTTCGCAAGTCTAAAACTGTAAATATTTCAGGATTTATTTCAGGACCATCGTGTAGAACCTTTTAGGTTTGGTTAGGTTAGTTTTATGAAAATCCTAAAATATTTACAGTTTCAGAAATATTGAACAGTTGGGAAATGAAAAGTTGCGAAATGAATCAGGATGCCAAAAGTTTTTCGTCGAAACATTAGTAAACCTTTGAGACCTTCCTGACCCACCGTAGAACGTTCTCACAGTAAGTGTCATAATTAATTCCCTTGTCAAGCAATGCGATGTCACTTTGACTTTTTCTACGAAAAAGTTTCATAATGGGTCACGACATGACACAGTTGGTTCGAGTGTACCTAATGAGATTTTCTCATACAAACGTAAATGTCCCACATTATCAGATTCTATGGGATTTACGAAAAATCCTTTCAAACTGCGGTTAAATATCAACTGAAAAACCTGTTCACTAAGTTTCACATCTATAGGCATTTCTATCTACTGTGGTACCCTGAGTTATCTCTCCAATTTCAACATTTGGGAGGTAGACTCAGTCCATGATTCCGAACTGTAAAACTGGGTCTCCAGATGTGTCCCCAAAATATTGTATGGATATATTGGATAGCTATTTGCGTATTATAATAGTAGGTATTTCATAAAATACATAAATTCACTATTTACAAAATTTCAAATATTTTTGCAAATAGTTGAAATGGTTTAACTTAATTACCCGCGTTATGTTGCCCGTGAATTATACTGAATATTATTGCATTCAGTTTTCCATTACATTTTAACGAAATAATAATAAATATTAAACAAGGGAGAGGAGGTCGGCCGATTCTTATTTTTCTTACATAGGGAAGGAAGGGGCAAAACTAGCAAAAATCGTCTTACGTAAAATGAATGGCGCCTTTATTATTCATGTTGAATCTTGATCATTGTTTGGAAACATTATGTCAATCATTATAAAAAATGTATAGGGGTATTCAGTGAAACTAGTTACTTAAATAATTCAACGAGATGCTAAAAATATTCAGAACTTTCACGAGGATAGAGAACATCCGATCCGCATAAAATGAAAAGGGATGAGGCATTTTTTTCTATTCTACACTATAACTACTTGGAATGTAATAAAGACCATAGACTTACAGATGCACTACGATGATTCTCCAACCACTCGGTCAGGCTCTTGCGTCATGGTATCTGCAATTGTCATTGAAGATAGATAGTCATCCTCTCCCTACGCCTACGGAATGACGTCACAGATTCGAAACTGAGATACGCAGTCGTCACTCACTTAGTGACCGACTCAGACCAAGCGAAAAAATGGGACGTTACATTTTTCTTCACTCTTTTGTTTATTTAGGTACTCGTACTTACGCACCTTTCCTGTTGACTTAGAAAATTAAACTTATACATCCATACACGTCATCAAGGAATATAGGGAAATTCTGCGACAACCCACTGGTCGGAATAAGCAGTTCTTCAACCGGCATGACACCAGGGACGCAAGCTGATGTTTTGACTTGAAATATGTACCTACGTGAAGAATTATTATGAAACATTTTCCGTCCTTACAAAAATGATGTCTTTCCAGACGTACTTATCTGTTGATAGGGACACCCTGTCAAGATGAGTTGGTCTGGGTTTTTACATAGGCGCGAGCGCGACTAGCAAATTTATCCAAACTTGGTTTTGGAAGTCCGATTGCAAGATCTGCACTGAAGTCTTGCGTCATGTAATCATAGGAGGGTTTAGTTCGGGTTTCCCGGAGTTAGTCTTAGGCGTCCCGTCCAGATCTAATAAAAACCCATACATGTCTAACCGCTGGGCATGTCTTCTTTCAGATTGAGAGGGTTGGGATCCCACGCGAGCCCAATTTCCTAATAAGGAAGTATACCTATAGGTATTAAATACTAAATATTAAGTGCTAGCTAATCTAGCTTTCCTCGATGTAGGATACTTTTGCAGTTCAAAAACATGGCCTAAGTATATTATGTACCTTCCTATTTAAAATAACTAGCTGATATAGATCAGCTGAATCTAAATTCTCTATTTAATAAGCTTTTACTACTCAACCTGTAGACTGTATATTGATCTTTGGAGTGTAAATTAGTAAAATAAAACAACTTTTTAATAATAATGCAAAATTAAACACGCAGCGCGGACAAGGACTATGACAGGACTCTCGTTATTCTTATGTTTTCTTTCCGCGCTGCTTGCTTTCCAATTTTATTAGTCGCCAATTGCTAGACAGCGTTGGTATACAAACTCTTTATTAAAACTGTGTACACGCATCGTCTACACAACCTACATATTTAGTTAGGTATACCAAATTCCAAGTTAATCCGACCACTGGAAGTAGATCGGAATTAACTTGCAAGATTTGAAACAAATAAACAAGCAAATAAACGAGGTCGATAAAGGCTTGTAAAAAAGTAAAAAGGTCTAAAATCATTACTGGTTTTGTGTTATAATTTGATAAACATGATTTGTAGTACAAAAATGTACCCGCTATTAGCACTGACACCAAATGCCTTTATAAATAATATTAGGAAGCCAGTCACCCGTGTAATTTTTAAGGGATATTTGATGGGTCGCGGATAAATTTGAAGGCGATCATATCTCTCAGTTTTATTGACCGTTAGATTCGATATTGCCTCGAAGTCGACCCCAAACTGCTATTTTCGTCGACGCAACATTATTCACCAGCCCACGAAAGACTTTTGACTTAATAATAACTTGATTCGGTCATAAAGTTGGCGTTTACTACATTATCTGACAGAGAGTGAAGTTGTATACTTTATCGGAATTTATGGTGAAATATGTACAATGCTCATTAAGCTACCTTTACCTATTTACCTCCATGTGAGCGCTTACCAATGTCCCAGTATTTGCCATGTTTTATTGTATGTTATTAGCAGTAGATGTGACAGTAGGGTGTCATCTATTGGGCATTAGCACCTCAAACACGAGGTCCTTTTTTTTACACTAATAAGTATTTTTTAAGGGTGTGAAAAACAACACTTTAAAGACCGGTTATCTGAAATTATTTACAGTAATCAATTTTTGTTCTAATTTAACTCATCCAAATCTGCTTTTTTTATTGGGTTGATTTAATGGCTCAATACACGATAGGTATACATTAAACTTCACTTAATAAAAACTGGTAAATTATAAGTTGTATTGTGTTGTACTACTATACTTATATAAATAACTCTTTATTATACTTACATAAAACACATGGACCTAACAGTTAACAACAGAAAGAGAAGAAGGATAAAAAAACATAAGGAAGAAGAATGGAGAGAGAAGAGTCGCTGCGGATTTTCTTTAAGTTTATGGAACCCCGTCTCGAAAAATTGATTTTTAAAAGAAATTTCCGTAAAATTTTAATAATCTTTAAAAATTGTAAAATCTATGAATCTTCACGTGTAAAGGATTTTCCTTGATTTATTTCTGCTTTGAACAACCTGGTCTTAACACGATCAAACACACGTTCTAAGTTAACGCACAAGACGGGCAGTTACGTAGCTGTAAGCAAGTTTAAGTGGTCACTCAAGTTGATCGCAAGCGGTACGAGTTAACTCGGCGAACGGAAGTTCATTGTTTATACAACCGGGAGTAATAATGGCGTCGGATCGAACCCTATAATCCTTTTATCCCTTCAATGGAGTCGTCTTCAATGCGAAGCCGCGCACAGTTCGTCAGGCTTTCATCAGGTATTACACCTTTGATTTATGAAGACATTTATTCGTCTTCTACTTGCGCGTAGGAGAGGCAAAACGGCTAAAATAGTTTTTTTGGGAGAAAAGGAAACGATAAGTCGATATGAAAGGGATAATTTTGAGGCCTTGAAAAATATAAAGTTAAATATGTACCTAAGGTTTTCATTATGTCTAGAAATGTTTTACAGAAAATGTTCACTTTATGCTATTGTCGAACATATTTACAAGTGACAATTAAGCACATAACTTAATTTTAGTCTAAAACATAGTTTAGGACCAAGAGGCTCTTTCTATTTTTCCGTAGCTCTCTAATTACAAAAGCCGTCTAGCTGTGAGCATGTAGAGTGCATGTATTTGCAAGTGCCACTGGCAAGATCGGCGCAAGTGCCTCTGCTCCATAGTCTCTGCCTTCATTATATACCAGCACACTTTAACTATTAACATGACAGTTGTTTTCAACGTAGTTGGGTCATAGAGTTAAAGGAACTTGTTAATGGCGTTGTATACCTACTTAAATAAAAAAATTAAATTTATTCAAAATTCCGTTCCGTTAAAATGATTTTAGTAGTAACTATGATTCCAAAACGTCACCTTCACATTAAGTAACTAAGTAGGAGAAGTTGACACGATGATCCGAACAGGCAGCAGACTTCAACAAAATAAAATCTCCATCGAGTGACGGTAGGTGCCTGCAGTAACTGTTGTAATATGGCGGTCTGACTTAGCTAGTACAGTCACCAGCATTGATATCTGCCACAGCGGAGCGTGCGAAAATATCTGACACGTCCTTCCGCCCTAGATATAGAGTCGCGCGCTTGTTGTGTCAGATATTGGTGCTGGTGACTGTACCTACTTTGTATTGAGGTCCAGTTACATCTCGCCAAATGGACAAAAAAATTAGGGCGTGATTATAAGCTATGTCATAACATGAATCCCGTCAATTGGCCCATTATCACGGTGCTCACTTCAACGTGTTAAGCAATACGGAAATTGTGCTTTTTATTATTTTTTAGATTGTTAAGCTGCCTGTTATATAAGTACAGATGGATTGAACGTGAATCGATATGATCAATTGTCAAGAGTGTTACAGCTATAAATTAATAATGTATCCTATTTTGTATGTACGTGGAATCTAAACTTAGAAGTGACGGAGAAACAGATGGATTGAACGTGAATCGATATGAACCTCATCAATTCAGCGCAAATTCAAGAGTTTTATTGTTGGGAACAGCTATAAAGCCCGTGTAATGAGAGAATCGTGGATATCAAAGTGAAATTTATGGTTACGTTGTATGTAAATACGTACGTTGTGTACTTGAGACATGTTTCAATTAGGGGAAACGAGCTTGAATCAATTCCTATCGCTATTTACTGAACGCGCCATATCATTAGGACACAGTCAAGCTTGACATTATGTTTCATTAAATAGCTATATACTTAGAAAATTCCTTTGATATCAGTCTAAATACTAGGTAGTGATTCCTTTTGAATTATAAAATAAAATTTATGACTGAAAACGTCCCCAGTTGCAATTTTAGGTATTAAGTCCTAATATTAATTAATTGAAATATTAATATTAATTAATTAATTGAAAAAAAGAGGCATGGAAGTTAATTTCTTTGTCAATAATTTTAAGTACTTACCTGTATAACAAAGGGTGATTTTTTAAGGGATTTCTTTGTATCTTTTTTTTTATTCGACTGTATGGCAAACGAGCAAGTGGGTCTCCTGATGGTAAGAGATCACCACCGCCCATAAACATCTGCAAAGCCAGGGGTATTGCAGATGCGTTGCCAACCTAGAGGCCTAAGATGGGATACCTCAAGTGCCAGTCATTTCACCGGCTATCTTACTCTCCACGCCGAAACACAACAGTGCAAGCACTGCTGCTTCACGGCAGGATTAGCGACCAAGATGGTGGTAGCAATCCGGGCGGATCTTGCACAAGGTCCTGCCATTTTCAATTTGGGCCTTCATTTGGATATTTGTGTGAGTTTCGGTAGGTAGTCCCGATTTACCTAAAAAAAGTTCAAAGGTGAAGAATGCGAGAATTGCGAGATCATTAAATAAACTTCCCTGTTGCACAATGCTGTAGAAAATAGAAATTCCGAATTGCAGTTGCTAGGGATTTCATTTCAGAAGTGTAACTTTGAAATAATTAGTGCTGCACCTGTATTACTAATTCGTTATGGTGTAGAATGTGTTATTATTAACAGGCACAAATATGTCAGTAGGTACCTATTCGAGAAAAGTCGTAACATTCGTTTTCTGTGACTGTGACTTTTGCAAAATACTTAGTCAAAAATGCATGTAACGTGTTTATGTGTACATTATTTGTTAATACAAAGTAAAGTATTTAGAGACCAACCACGCATGTAAATTTTTGTACAAAAACTTCACCATAGAATGTCTGTCCTAAACTACGATTGTGAAGCTATTAGCTGTTTTCTACATTTTCCCAGTAAGCTTTCCAGCGCCTTTTACAGGATGGATGCTGCAGCAGAGTCGACAAGTTCTTATTACTAATCTCTCATCAGGTATTACAAGCAACCGTGTGATCCAGATGCCCAGGAACAATAAATACTCGTATAAAAATGTAATGTAAGTAGGTCAAAGACTACAGTATACTGGGTAAAATTAAAACATAGATTGTCCTCGTCAAACTGAACAACATTAGTTCAGCGACTTTTAAAAATAATGGAGTCTTTGAATTTTAATTTTTTCATGCAAATTAAATACTTGCTATCAAGCTATCAATGTACGCCATTCTAGAACACAACTGACGTCGCCTGTCACGCTACAAACATCAAGCATTTTGCTTTACATTGCTTCTTCGAATAAACTTAAAAGTGTAATAAAAATTAAAAAACTAATTATTCTTAAAAGTCGCTGAACTAATGTTGTTCAGTTTGAGGAGTGTGAACTATGTTTTAATTATTTGCTCATATTACAGGCCACACCCGGTATATAGGGAGGAAGTAGGTATTCTTTTCCTCCGTACAGAAACATTTGAGCCAACCGACAACTCAAACACATTCTAACCAAAGAGTGATTAAAATTTCAAAATCATCATCATTCCCACCTATATACGTCTGGGTACAGGCCTCTTCTTACAATGAGAGGGCTTGAACCGTAATTCCAACGCGCAGTGCAGATGAAATTAAAATTTAATGAAGTAATTTTATAAGAGCAGATAATTAATCGATTTCGCTCTTAACCCTTCAAACGAATGGTTGAAGTGCGAACGCATTATGATCGTTATAATGTTCGTTGTTAAATAAGCAGACCGCTTAATTCGTTTCGTGTGTGTTTTAGTAATCGAATTTCCAATTAATCTAGCTGCGAAGATAATTTCATTGCGTTTGCTGTTCCTGTTGGACGTGGGATTATGTCGCTGTACTTTTTCATTTAACTTTATTCACTTAACGTATGCGGTTGGTATTATTAAGTAATAGTTAGTTTGTGATAAGTGGTTTTATACTGAACGGCAAAAAATCTGACCCTCGAGTGCAGTAGTAAGTATATAGAAAATTTTGTACGTAGAGTGGGCTAAATTTTATGCCACTGAGTATAATTATTATTTTATTAGCCATTATTGTTATTTTTGTGACATCTTATAGATTATTATTATTAATTTTATTTTTAAATTTAACAATATAGGCTTTTTATTACTGTTGTTATTTTCAATGTATTTTGATTTTTTATGTCAAATTATTATTAATGTAATTTACTTGACTATCGAATGGGGTGTCTGTCCTATATATTTAAGTTATCTAATAAATAAATCAAATATTGGCACGCACCTTAATCTAAGATAAATTCAAATTCTTAACGGCTAAGATCACAGCTGTTCTATCTTACCCAGGTTACAACAGTAAGAAGTAGTTGGGTATGTTATAATTTTTACGCTATTTTATAAAGCGATGGAACTGTTTTCAATTGGCAACGCTTTATTAGTTTACCACCGATCAATGGAAATCTTCACTATTATTATTATTTAAAAAATATTTAAAAAATCGGTGGTATTTGTTGATAAAAAAAACAATTCATACCATAAATTGTATTTTTAAATCAAGAAGCACCATGTATCGCGAATGAATAGCCATTCTAGCCGACCCCGTTAAACCGCTCCCATCATCTTTTGCATCGTGTCAAGATTAACTGTCTTCATGAAGTTGTGTCCATTGTTGGGGATACTTAGGATCACTGAAAAATGAGCGCACATTGTTGGGAATAAGGGCACCGTCGCGGGTGGCGTTTACAATTTATGTTGTACTCGCGTATAGCGAAAGCCTGCGCTGAAAGTTTCATCGTATCGCAAAGCTGCAGGCGTGAAAATAAAATTGGAACGCTTTCGGCTTTCGAAAATGGTATCGGACGCTATGAAGCTGCTGTTCTTGTCATATTAACTGCGACGTTATCTAGTCTAGTATTATTAGATTGTGTGTTTATTTGCAAAAATATACAGCCAGGGTTTTTTAGTTCTTGTACTATGTACGTAAGCTTTTCTGTACTTATCGTCACTAACGTTACTTAACAGATTTAGGCAACCCGGAGGGAATCGAGTTGTTACGACTTTATGCTATTGATAAACTAGGATTTGTGTAAGTTCACGCAATGACGCATCAACACCCATTTACGGTCTAATAAAAAATTTAGAACAAAAATTGAACCGACTACAAAAAGCATGAAAATAATTTTCTACCAGTTTGAAGTCGGTCGGTGCCTCAGCACGAGCCAGCAGGAGTGGATCTATAGTCATCTACCTTACCTACGCACTTTATATTGGGCTTCAATCACTCCTGCTGGCTCGTGCTGAGGCATCGACCGACTTTTCAGACTGGTAGAAAATAATTTTCATGGGTTTTTGTAGTCGGTTAAATTTTTTGCTATAATTTTTTTTTCACGCTTTTTAATGTAAATAATCTAAGATACAATAGTTTAATATCAACTGCTCGTCACCTTTTACGAAAGATTGCTTTTTCCGATGCAGAGACGTTCATTATTGAGGAGTCTGGTGTTTCACCACCCGTTTTACCATATGCATTACGAGGAGCATAAATTGCTTAGCAACGTGTGAAATACTTGTTATTGAGTAGTATGTAACAACCAATGGTCAACTGTGATCTTCATCATCAGTTCCCCTTCACCAAATGATGACTTTCAAGAGCAAATGCACGAGTTACTACTAAATATATCCAATTTATTATAGGTGTCCCTACAATATTTAAAGAGTTCCCCCGATTTCCTTAAGATTCCATCATCAGATCCTGATTTGGTGCTTATGGGACCTAATTAAAAACATTCCTAGACGAACGCAAAAAAAAAAACAAATCATTTCATAAATGACAGAGATCTGAGGGTACATGTTATAAACATAAAAAAATGCAACCGAATTGATAACCTCCTCCTTTTTTGAAGTCGGTTAAAAATTAATAAAAGGAAAAACAAGCAGTGATTTTGACAGTATCTATAGGTAAAATACTGTTACTTTTATTGTACAATTAAACTTATGTTTGTTTTTCTTATCAATCTACAAAAATGACACACAAACATTTACGTACTACGTTTTTTTAAGCGTTGTGACAACATCTTTCGATTCGATTTAAGTGACATTTCCGTAACTCATTAAAATCGATCAAATTGATTAATTTATAAACTAAACTAGCTTTTGCCCGCTGCTTTGCCCGCGTGGAATTCGGTTATCGCGCTGTGCATTTTTCCGGATGAAAAGTTATCTATGTCACTCTCTGGCCCATAAACTATGTCAATGGCAAAAATTACGTCGACTCGTTGCTCCGTTTGGAAGTGAAAGACGGACAAACATACAAACACTCACTTTCGCATTTATAATATTAGTATGGATAAAACAAAACAAAGTACTCTTTCGCAAGACTGGTTCACCTATTTGTTACATTGGCATCTATTTTTACCCGTCTGTACCTAATCAGATTACGGGGAAGATGTCTAAAGGAATAATAAAATATACTATATAAAAGTGAACCGCCAGAACGGAAAAAAACGAGACAGAGCAGGATGGCGCTCTACAACACCATTTTGACACGTTTCTCCCAAACAAAGCATTTAATTTCTCTGGAATTTTAAAGCAATTCGATTCTTTGTCCTTAGGAATCGCGAAAAACTTGAGAAAATATGATATTGGGTGTGTACATTTTGTATATTAAGCAAAATAAAATCACAAGTTCGAATTTCGAGCCAAAAACGAGCGATCTATGCCAGTGTTGCCATTCAGGGAAAAAGAAATCTATTCATTATCCTGCATTGCAGTCTGTAAAGCTCTTTAACCCATTTATTGCCACGCGCCAGATTACGTACTTTGCTGCGACTCCGACTCTTCTGCAGAGCAGACGCCCATCGGCGTCAGCGGCATCCAGGGAAAGCTAAATTAGACGCCCATCGGCGTTTTCGGCACTACAGTTGTAGATTAGTAGATATGCATAAGAAACAGTGTTCGTAAACCTTATGTTTTGTAATGTCTCTGTACTAATGAACTACGCTGTAATATTTGTATTGTATTGTGATTTTTATTATCACTGTTTTTGTACAGAAGTAACGAATAATGTATTTTGTCAGAAAAGTTCGTATTTAGGTATCTTGTGACTGACTATCCTACTGATTCTACCTTATCCTACTTAATATATCATAATTATAAATGAAAATGTTTGTGTGTGTGTGTGTATGTTTGTTACTCCTTCACGCTAAAATGGCTGGACGGATTTGGATGAAATTTGGTACGTAGATAGCTGGACATCTGGAATAACACATAGGCTACTTTTTATCCCGATATTCCCTAGCTGGATGGTTGATAGGGATAGTTGTTCTTAACACAACACCACAATGAAGATTACGATATAAATTTTGGGATTTCCCACGGGAATTTTGTAAAATCCCGGAATTTCAATTGTAACTCCCCAGATCGAATAGTTTAGGTATGCGTGCGAAGCCGCGGGTAAACTTTAGTGATAAATAAGACCTCTAGGGATCTACTAGTACACATTTGTTGTTCATACTAGTTAGGAGAAGTTCTGTTGGTATTTTATTCGACAGAATATACTTATGTTAAATGTGTAATACCAAACCAAACTTTTAATATTTGGGCTCGATGGTTTAGAAGCTTTGGAAGTAAGTTTTTGCGAGGAAAAATAGATTTAAAGGAAATATTTATGTGAAATAAGTACCTACTAAAAGAGGGAACTAGCAATACGTTTCAATAACCACCATAGCCGCCATCATAAGATCATAAGATCATGTACCCAAATGGTTGTCTGGAAGAGATCGCTTTTAAGCGATAAGACCGCCTATTGTCTACTCTGAATTTATGTGTCTATATACATTTTTTTGTACTGATTTGTTGTGTGCAATAAAGAATATTTGCATTGTATTATATATATTGTAATAACAAATCAAGTTTACTACATTCGGGAGCATAAGTGCATTTATCGCACAAATCTGCACCAAAAACAAAAAGACAGACACTCGTAACGTTAAAACTTCAAGCTCTTATCATTCACTCTTTCCGGCCAGGAGTAAAGTTTCCCGTCATTCTGTATCCGTTGCACGTTTGCAAGTACCTGTAAACAGAGCGACGATTATTTCGGAGACCTACCAAAATCTCGACACTTGACGTTTACGCCTCAAAGGTCTCAAGAATTGTCCTCTAAGGAAAAATGTGTCAGAAGCCACGTCATCCCGTTTTTATCAGAGCTCTCTCGCATGGCTGCCTCGTCTGAATGCCAAGAATTTATTGCGTTGTACAGCCTCCAGTCGAGTGCGAAGAATTAGTCGACAATCGGCAAGAGGAAGTTACACGTGGCCCCTAACAATGCATGCGTCTAATGTAGATTGTTGTTTTTGATTCAACGAGCAGCTGGCTGACGTTGAGGTTGTTGGTCGAACAGGAAGCTGTACCTTGTATTATCAAAACATTTCTCTCTGTCCATTTTCAGTCTGTTTTCTTTTGTTCAAGCGTGAATGAGCATTTAAGAGAAAACAAAGTCTCATTTGAGGCTACGTTTTGCTTAACGATTAGGTGTATGGAAATAAAACTTGCATAATGTACAAATTAATGCGTATCTTTACAATCAATACTTAAATGCACCCACTTTGCCCGTACCTAGTCTGAAATTACCACTGCCGTGAAGTAATAATTCCTAATGCAATCGGCCCTAAATGAGGCTTCAGCTTCAAGATTGCTAAGCCCGTTACATGACACGACCAATCTCTAGGTGCTACATACTCTGGGTGCTACGTAGGTACTTTAGCAAACTGGAGCTTTAGCCGGTGTAGATGTCAGCGGCCGATTGTAAAACCCGCCAGCACACAAAATTCCTGGGCATATCGTGCAATGGCGCCATTGCACGATATGCCTAGAAGTTGGCCAGGCCAAATAGGCCGGAGAAACAGTACGGCAGATCGATTAGAGGAACGCATTCGTTGATTTTCTTTTCGGTATTTCTATTCTTATTATTATTCTTATCCATGTAACGTCACGTCATGTCATGTCACGAATAAATGTTTTCTTTCTTTTCTTTTATTTTTTTCCTAGCTCTATACCGGGCACATCGTGATATGCTGAAATAAAGAAAAATTTTGGTACGACGACCGAAGCGAGGAGTGGTTAGTATGAATTGTGACCACAACGAGCGAGCGTGCCGTGGCAGCGGCCTGCGAAGTGCCAGAACCGATATGGCGGCGTCTCATGATATGCCTAGGAATTTCATGACTGCCTAAACTAGCCAAATCATGATATGGCGGCGTTTCATGATATGCCTAGGAATTTCATGATCTGCCTAAACATCATAGGCAAATCGTTAAACGTCGAGTTTTAACGATACGGTGGATGTCCCTTAGCTAATTCATGAAATGGCGCCATTTCGCGATATGCCTAGGCATTTCTTGATCTGGCGGCTTTTACGATTGGCCGCCGGCATAGATACATCCAAAGTACAGGAACCTTCAAGTAAAGTGTATATTTTACGGAGCTCGCGAGCTTAATATCATGTATCTGTTTTTAAACAAATTATGAACTAGGTTATTACCTGGACGGGATGTTAGAGAGCATAGCAGAACAACTTTCTTAATTATTATTAACGATCCTGTTTGACTATTCGGTTGGGAAATGCGTAACGGATTTACTACACTTTCAGTAATCGTGTGATATTAACATATTTGTTGCTAACATTGTTGTATTATACTAACACTAGGTAGTTTTTACCCGCCCCGGGCGGCAAAATACCATAAAAATTTAATGGTGCGTGCGAAGTTCCCAATCCGCACTGGACCCACGTGGAAACTACAGCTCAAGTGTACTCATTCTGAGGACTGTGCCCAGCAGTGGGACGTGTATTGTATAGGCTGGGATGATGATGATAATTCCATAACAAAAAATGGAACCGACTACAAAACCCTTGAAAATATTTTTCTAGGTACGTACTAGCTCGAAGTCAGTGACTCAGCACGACCCAGCAGGAGGGATTGAGACCCATAGTATGTAAAAGAGGTAGACGACTATTGGCCCACTCCTGCTGGCTCGTGCTGATTCACCGACTTCGAACTAGTACGTACCTAGAAAAATATTTTCAAGGGTTTTGTAGTCGGTTCCATTTTTTGTTATTTTTTTGGACTCGGTTTTACTTTTTTGTTAAAAAAATTCTTTATTTTTCACTTTTTAGTGATTCGTAGCCAAAGTACATCTCACAATGATTACATTAAGGCCAAACACGACTTATTTGCTTTGTTTTATCACAGAGTTCCGTTGGCTACCTTCTGGCTTCAGCATCAGATCAGTTCGAAAGAATCATTAACTTATCATGATCGTTTATAGACGAGCGAGCATTACTTAGCTTTTATGAGTTCCATTGGTCATCACGGTCTTCTTCATCAGGTCCAGGTTACCAAATGATACTTTCTGAATGTAAATGCTCATCTTAATGCTATGAATACCAAAATCGCTATAGGGGTGCCTATAAAATTTGAGGTTTGCCCTCGATTTCCCTAGGATCCCATCATCAGATCTTGACTTGGTGACAATGGGAACACCTCAGAAGAATACCTTTTCGATTAAAAATATAAACATTGGAACATAGAACCTCCTCCTTTTTTGAAGTCGGTTAAAAAAATGACGTACCTACGATACAGACCGATTAAAATGAGTAGGTACCCTAAATAAGAGAGCGGCAAAATTTTCTTCTGCCCCGGGCGGCTGATATATATATCCACGCTACGCCACTGCAGTTAATTATAATGAAAAAGTTTGCGAGTAGGTACGTTTATGTGTTTTTGCTTGTTACTCTTTCACAGTTAAATGGCTAGACAAGTACGGTTGGAATTTGATGTGTATATAGCTGGAGCTCTGAAATGTCACATTGGATATTTTACCCAACTGCGGCAAAATCCAAAAGGAGGGTTACGTTTTGACCTGTTTGCACGTAAGCGTCAGAGAAAAGGATTTCTTAGGATAAATATATCACCTACTGTTTTTTATTATATTGTTTAAGCCTATTAAAGTGTGGCGTTTAAAAACATTATCCATTTGATAAGATATTTTTTTCGATTTAGGTTTAAAGTCCTAATTTTTTTTAGAGTCAAGTGGCCACTTGGTCATTTTCTTCACCTTGTTTCTCTACAAGAACAGCGGAAACAAGCGGCGTGGGACATAGAGAAGGAACCATATTTTAAAAAAAATTGCAGAAAAGCGCAGCTAAATTGCATCGTCTATTTTTTGGTAATCTAAAATATATCCGCGGCTTTGCTCGCGTGAACCATAAACATTTCAAAGAATCAATCTATTAAGCAAGCATGCAAGTGAACATGTAATTATGCAAGAAATAGCGCAAGCAAGCATGCATTCAAGACTGCATTCATGCATGCAAGCAAGTATGTAAGCAATCGAGCAAGCATGCATGCAAGCGAGCATGCAAGCAAGCATCTAAGCAAGCATGCATTCAAGCATGCAAGCTATAATGCAAGCAAGCATGCAAGCAAGCATGCAAGCCAGAATACAAGCAAGCATGCATTCAAGGCTGCATTCAAGCTTGCAAGCAAGCATGCAAGCAAGTATGTAAGTAAGCATGCAAACAACAGATCAGGCAAACATACTCCCAAAGGTGCAAGCAATAATGCAGCAAGGTAGTTTCATGTTCAAGGTATGCAAGTTGTTATTTGAATATGTGCGTAAACCAGGCCTTTCCACCCAGAAGAGGGCCGTAGGGCGAGTAAGTAGGGCCGTTAATTCCTTCATATGAGCAAAGTGCGGATTGGCAATTTCGCACACACCATTTAATTGCTTCGCAGGTTTGCGCAGGTTTCCTCACGATGTTTTCTGAAGGAAAACGGTGAAGCCGTGAAACTCGCAGCAAATTTCAAATTTAATTTCGCATAAGAGTTTCAAGAAACTTAGACATGCGGGCACCCACCATCCTCTGCTTGAAAGATAGTTTAATTAAACCAGTAGGCCACCACGGCTCTTAGATATAGACTAAAGACCTTAGACCTCGGCAAAGCAATGACTGCCCTAAATAAATGCCTAAGTTAGTTGATTAGGGCTGTGGGCGATGCAAACGCCGCGTAGGTCAAAGGCGCGTGAGTTTCCGGGGGCAGATAAGCGTCGTATTTCCTCGCGACTCTGCCCGGAAGCCGGAAACCCCACTGAAACGAAAACGAAAACAATTTCTGAGCGATCCTTCCTCGCAGCAGATCATTACTGCGATCTTCAACTTCAAAGATGCTTTTAATATTTTTTGTGTTTCGCTATCAGAGGCTACGGAGTAATTTGTAGAGAAACACGTTTTCTTTCTCGGTTCGAAAATGGAAATTAATAAGGCACGTTGACTGTTTGCGATGTCTGCCGTAGTTGCACGAAGATTTTACTCTTGGCAGCTATTAAATTTTCTTAATAACAGTTTTAGCTTTTGTTTTAATTTTTTGTGATATTGCTTAAGACAAACTTATTAGAATTGATGGAGCAAAGAGTGGTTTATTAACAATTTAAAGACAACATTTAGATTTGACAAAAACATGTTATTTAAGTACAGGCAAATAATGGGATGGAAGAGACATTTTCAGCGGAACGTGTAGGCGTAGCTTATCTTGTCAATTGCTTAAAGCCAATTTGTTTAATTGTACGATAAACTTCACATAGCTTGAGCGAAATTAGCTCCAACTGCGCAAGTTATTTTAACACAATTATCATGTGCCTTCGCCTAATTTAGTACAAAATCAATTAATGAACTAGAGTTAACTTTTCTCTAATCCCAAAAAAGTCACAAGCAGGGATAGGATTTTGCAAAGCTGACCCGACCGGGTTGGGTAATTAATTACGCGTGGCTGTTTTTGCAATGGCGGCCGAAGAACAGAATCCGTAAGAAAACGGCCAGAATCCGTAAGAACGGCCAAGATTTATCGTTCGCGCCACTTCACTTCAGCGCCGCTCGACGGCGAATTACTAATCTTTTCTTTAATTCTGATCCCTTGTTTTCTTCGGGCGGTAATAGAGCCGTGAGCCGGATTAACGGAAATGTTCATTATTGCTCGGTTTATTGCGGTATTGTTTCAAAACAAAGTGCCTACTATTGTAATAACTTCCTGTCCTTAAAAATCTCTTCACATTTTCTTGTTTTCATTCAAGCTAAAACAAATCTGAAGATGAAATAATATCGTGAAGTGTCACCGTCATAACGAATTAACATTTGCATCTTTACACGGATGTGGATATTTTACTAGCTTAATAAAATTTCAATAACCTAAAGGTCGTGGATTTGCCTCCCATTTATTATAATGCCCCACGGACAGATACCCGAATAAACTTGTACATAACTAAATTGGGTCGTTCCCATTAGGGGTTACCTTGTTATATGATTGAGATTGCTTTACATATTGCCGGAGGTTTCGGCTTAACAAATAATAGTCAAACTTCAAATTAGGACATTTGTTAACATATAAAGTTTTACCATAATTAAACTCGTCGGGACGGAAGATATATCAAACAAGGTCGTTTTGCACATGAATTCGCCCACCTTATGAAAGACTACAGGGAGTTCTAAACTTTATAAATAGATAAATAAATCATGGAACGATTAACAACAATTGACTCAGTTCTAAACTAAGCAAAGCTTGTATTATGGGTACTATACATCGGATAGACATAAGAGATTGTCGGCGAATACAGGGACAACACAGGACATCTCCCTGAAGTAGAAGAGACTAGCATCGGTACTCCGATTTTGTGTTCAGACAGTGCTTTATTCAGGCACCGTATCTACTTGAAGTAGCATATCAAGGGTCATTCATCACAAAATATACGCGTGCGCACCTGTTTCCGCCCAGGCCATTCAGCGCAGTCTCTCTTGGAATAACCTGAACTGCTTCTTTCCTCACTCTACTCGCGTTTTTTGACCGCACTGATAACTCAACACACGACAGCCATTTTACGCACAAAGCCACCCGTCTAGATAAACTAATCGGGATAAGTCCACAATCACAGGTATTTTATTCGGTAATTATGAATAAGGAGTGAACGTTTTGATGGCAGGTATTTCTTATAAGTTGATAGGCGTCAAAACAATAACTGACTGAAATAAATCTAAGTCCATGTGGACGAAGTCGCGGGCACAGCTAGTATGTAAATATAATTATGTACTCCACTACTCGACTTCGGTCACGTAACCTATTAATAAGGTCTGGTCTGAATTCATCATCCCAGCCTCTATATACGTCCCACTGCTGGGCACAGGTCTCCTCTTCTGGTCTGAATGAATATTATTTATTTCGAGAATCTCGAAAACGGGCCGGACATTAATTTAATTAACGTTTTATTTTAGGTTCAAGTTGATGTTTCCTAAAAAAAAAAATTTTTTTTTTCTAGCAATGCATAGTCACTCAGCTACTAAGTATGAATAACACCCGTGCAAAATTTCATGTCTCTAAGCTTAGTGGTTGTCAAAAAGGAATTTTTCATGTGTGCCCACCCCACTCCGTGAGAACCTCACTAATACTTATTATAAATGCGAAAGTTTGTAAGTCTGCTTGTTTGTTTGCTACTTCATCACGTCTATACCGCTGAATCGATTTGGATGAAATTCGGTATACAGATAGTTTTGATCCCGGAAAATTGCATAGTTCCCGTGGGATAGCGATAACCGACGTTTATGCGGACGGAGTCGCGGCTGGTGTACGAATAAAAGTAGCTTTTTGTAATACTATTGATTTGTAATCGCTACATTTCTAATATCATCAAAATTGATCCAGCCGTTTAGGCGTGAAAGAGTTACAAGAAATATACACGCACACATACACTTTCGCTAGCTGTTAATAAACATTTTGAACACGTATTGTCAATAGCAAGCACGTGTCCAGATGTATTGAACATAATGTACCTAGACAGCTCTAATGACAAGTTACTATTTTATATTCACATGAATAAATTTGAAACAAATAGGTATTTCTTCTCTCATACCTAGTTTATTTCTTTGATCGTAACTAATCAAGACTAGTTAACCATCCTCCCACTTAAGAAATATCAATATCATTTGAGTACCTAGTATCATTTAATTTCACTGTTCACGATATTAGAACCACTAACGACCATACTCGTGGTACACAGCATCGCGGCCTGGTAACTACCAAGAGTAGGCTTCGAAGGAGAAATAAGCTTTGGTACTTATGCAAATGAAACTAAAGTTGGAAATCGAGTTGGCGAGGATAGAGTAGTGCAACGACGTTCACTAGTGTAACAAGCATTTGCCTAGTAATTAGCGTATGATATCATTGAGAAATGCTGTTAACATGTCTTTACAATGTTCTTAATGAAGCCATGGTAAACAATTAGTACTGTGTAAGGTTGAAGGTTGAATACGCCACGACTATATTTTAGCTATAATACTCGTTTTTGTGATCGTGTTTTCGTGGATGATATTTTTTGCGGGACGGCAAAGACAATGTTGTTTTATTATTATGAAAAAGGAAATTTTAATTACGTAGTAGTACGTGCTACTTAGTCTGAAAACTGGCCAAGTGCGTGTTGTGTTATGTGCAGTAATAGAGTTCAGTACTGACATGCGATAAATATTCAATAACTTTTTAATCTACTCTAATTTGGCAATAAGTAAAAAATAAAACTGAAATCGTAGAGTCTAAGAGGTCATAGGGCATACTCGTACCAAAGCAATACGACGTAATTTAGTATCAACATCAGATAAAGTAACTATTTTTACTTATTATTTGATTAGTCAACCGATTAACGGATCTATATTTTTTTTTAATTCGCGATAAGCAAGAGGGTTCTGCGTCGGACTAAAGTGTTCACTTTATCACCCAATTTAAAAGATTATTCTTGAGCGTAAGGCTTGTAAGATAATTTATCTACTGCTAACGCCTGTAGAAATCTTGCCTTCAGGCATGAGTAGGTATGAAAGTACCCGCAATGATAAAGCAACACTTTGACTTACGATGCCCCCATAATTCGTACCGAAGGCCCTAATTATCAAATCCTATTAAACAAAATTATCATCTAAAAGAGAGTTGTACGGTCCGTTTTTGAACCGTGCAATTTCGAATAGCGTGTGTTTCTGGAACTTTCGCCGTTAATTAGTGAGCCAGTGCGAGCCGGACCTCAGGTGGGACGTGCTTCTGTTCCGGCATGTATTTACATAAAGTTTGACGCAATTACTGAATATCCACGACGTGCAGGTGAACAACTTGCACCACTGGCTCAATAGGCCCTGCTTTATGCGTCTCTGTCTGCCTGATATGACGGGAACGAGATGCAATTAGCGACGAGCGAGGAAATGTCAAGCGTGTGTTTGGACGAAGAGCGGCATTTCTAAACGTTGGCGCAGGACTAACGGTATGCATGAAAGTAAGCGTTGCGTTGCTTCCACGTGTGTAATGTGTGGATACATTCTGGATAATTTGGTCGGTACTGCATGTAGTATGAATAGTAACTACCTAGGTATACTGGGTGGGGCCTTTAACATGATATGAGCAAATCTAGAGCACACAAACAAATTGTCCCACGGTGAAAAAATATTTGCTAACAGTGACAAAAAAATTGTTGCTTGTAACATAACTTGAGTGACTACAAAACTAAGGCCTACTAGTAGCTAAAAGTTAGATGATGTACTTATTACAAAACCAGTTTTGCAATACTAGCATGACTTTGGTTCCTAATTAGTTAGTTTTGGATAAACGTCAAGTAGCAAAACTAGTTCAGCTATCCTTTTTTTTCGGTGTAATATTTTTTTTCAAACTTGTATGTTTCTTGAGCAAGAAAATAGTCGATAATTCATCGTTTTCTCGTCAGCGGCAGAACAGCTGCCAAAATAAAACTTGATATTTTAGAGCACTTCCTCCATTAGATAGACGCACTTAATGTGAATTCTACGATTTACCTAAACGGCCTCGTACTTTTGATAAACATTTTTTTCACACACGGCTTTATGAGTCGACTTCATTGACAGGTAATGTTTCCTCGGACTAGGAGTGTCGTGGCGGGCGAGGCGTCGAATGCGGGCTAATGGCCCGTTAATAATGCCGACCAGCTCTAGAAGGAGCTCGCGCCACGAATTACGGCTAGCACAGAGCGTATACACATGCAAACGACAGACTTTTCAATCACCCACGACTGAAACACAGCTGTGGCCTTGTGTGAATTCTATACCAACTGGACTAAATGGCTTCATAATTTCAATAAATTAATTTTTTGACATAAGGTAAACGAACGAGTGCTCGTCAATGTCCCAATAGTTGGCATCTTTAATCTTATGTAATTAGCAATAGAGATGACAGCATGGTGTCATCTATTGGGCATTACGCATCTGCAATTCTCCTGGTTTGCAGATGTTTATGGGCGGTGGTGATCTCTTACCATCAGGAGACCCACTTGCTCGTTTGCCATCCAGTCGTATAAAAAAAAAAAAAAAAAATTAGCGTGTCGAGCACTCGGACGTTTGCCTTACAACTTTACGACCGGACTAATTTTTTTCTAGAAAATTCATCTTGTACACGTGATGTTATAATATATCTACCCATGTCAAATTACAGCTTTCGAGTTAGAACTCGAAAGCTCTCTCTACGTATAAACTCTTAGCTAAGCTGTGGACACACGGACAGATAGACATGGATAAATTACGAAGGTTTTCTTTTTGCCATTTCAACAATAGAACATTAATTTAAATCAATCATGATTCATGTGTTATCTGTGCGCGATTCATGGAATTTAATAAGTGAAGCAATTTAACTTACCTATTATTTTTTAAAGAGATAATCTGTCAGTAAATATACTGTGTTACAGGCTTACTAGCGTTCCTCAACTGGCGGGAATCGTACACTTAACACTTGAGTACCGACCCGCGCTGCAAAGAGAGCATTAACGACATGATTGCGAGATAGTTGCGCCGATCTTACTTGCAAGCTATACTGGCGCGAGCGTTAATAGAATCTCATGTAGGTAAATGTAAAGAGCGTAGCGAAGAATGCAAAATGACGATGAGTATGCAAATATACGTAGGTAGACCGGTAGTAGGTAGTGTTATATTTTCTCGCTTAAAAAAGTGTAAACTAGATTAGAATTAAATTTTTCTTTCAATGTAAAAATAGCACTCTAAAAAAAACAAAAAAAACATTTGTACGTAGTGCCCGATACTTCGGTTGTAGTATTTGGTAATGATATATAGGTATTTATGTGCCGTGGTGGCTTAGTGCTTTGACCTATGGCCTCTCAAGCAGAGGGTCGTCGTCGTCGGCTCGCACCTCTGAGTTTTTCGAAATTCATGTGCGGAATTACATTTGAAATTTACCACGAGCTTTGTGGTGAAGGAAAACATCGTGAGGAAACCTGCACAAACCTGCGAAGCAATTCATTGGTGCGTGTGAAGTTCCCAATCCGCACTGGGCCCGCGTGGGAATTATGGCTCAAGCCCTCTTGTTCAGAGAGGAGGCCTGTGCCCAGCAGTGGGACGTATATAGGCTGGGGTGGGGTGGTGGTGGATATAGGTAGTTCAATTAATCAGTATCAAAATCAGATGAAACTACTACGTGAAAGCTGAATTAAGTATGTAAAAATAGAAGAACTCTACGAAATAGCTGAATATGAAACTTTTGAGAAGCAAGGGTTGTTCCAAACAGCGACCCTTTTCGTCATCGACCGTCAGCAGTTTTTATTCAAACTCAGGTTAAAATGGCTGCTAACTTGCGTCATCATTCACTTAATAATAATAAACTACAAAGTCTAGTAAGCAATAGAATTTTGAGACGAAAATCAGACGACTTGTAAAATGAACAACAAAGAAACGACTACAAAACATTCGATACCCGTGTATGTTTGAACTCAGTGAATTCGCCACCCTCTTTGTATGCTCATTTCTGATCCACCACTAATTCTTTTGCTTCACAGTTTTTCCACGAAGCAATAATTTCCTTTTCTCGCAGGAGTCGTCCAAGCGAAAAGAGAAAGATAAAAAAGGTGGTCTCAGCGCTTTGTCGTCTGATTGTGAGAGTCCGGTTTGCAGAAGACGCCTAGACCTCTCTTATAAATAGGTAAAAGAACCTTTTGTGTGTATGGCGTTTCAATTACATAATTAAAGACAAGAAAATTTATAAATAGCTGACAATTTGACAGTACATTGTCTTGGTTGTGGTTAAATAACCAACGATATATTCTACCTCATTAGAGGTAGAATATTTTATTTCATGACGCAAATACTTCCATTTATAGTATATACCTCCTAGTTTCCGTTCCTAGTACAGTACTCCTTACGTACTGTACGTACACGTGACGTGTGACGGCGACCCTAAAAAAACTATTCTATAAATTGTAAGGAACGCCTATTATGGGCCTTATATGGCTGAGATTAGGTACTGTATATCACATCTACATGTAAATAGACAAAACACATAATCTCTATAACACAGAGAAATTTAAGACATATTGGTACCATTCATAATAATTACATTTCTTCTTACTTGCTTACATGAGAATTTATTTAACTTAAGCACTAAATATTATATAATTCCAATTTTGCGATTTAAATTTTAATTAAATATCTCACTGTAAAAATACGCACGCAGTGACGCAATACTAAAAGAAGACAGAATACCAAAATTGAATCCCTCACTTGTTTCTTTGCTTCGTCAGAATGGAACAAAAGGGCGGGAAGCTTTGCCCTTTCTTATAAATTATTACTCATAAGTTTGTAAGAGACACCTGCTCGGAGACGCCGAAGGTATTTTTGAATCACTCTCTGTGGAGCAGGATAAAACTTTTCTCAGAATTATGCATAACCATTGCTTCTGGAGTAACATTGAGAGTAACCCTGCATTCCAATTAGTAAATTTTAATGTTATTTTGGTGACATTACTTGTATGAAAATACAAACTGAACTGACGTCATACTTACTGCTCACGATATGCATTTCAAACAATTTCAAACATCGGAAAACACACTTGCTTAGACTTAGAAGTCAACTTTTATCTTTGAGTTCACGGACTCAAAAAATATTTTTTCTGCCGTTGAACTCATAAAAAGTGTTGAAATTGCCTCTACCGTTCTTGAACTTGCTTTAATGCTAATTATGTAAAAACCAGACTCAGTTTTTGCGTAATTATGAATTGAATGCTGCACACTATATTTTAATACAATACCATTTCTCGTAACTTTTGTCACGTTATAAATGCTGAGGCAAAGAGGCGACAGGGTTTTTAGCAGTGCTGTACAAATTAAATTACAACAAGAGCACATGATTATAATCCGTACTAGTGACCTCTTCACCCACACACTTGCGTCTCACTTAATCAGACCTATTTAAAGAAGCTCTGTCGTATTTTTCTAAGTTGGTGCGTTTATTGACATCAGCTCCTTTTCGTCCCGAGAGATGTTCACAGAAAATCGAAGTAAAGTACAAGACGATCCCGTTAAGGATAAAGTAGAATAATCTAGGATCATGTCGGCTTAGCGCCAGCAAGAAAAAACTCTGAATTACTCAGAGAATTTTGATTATCTCGTACGTGATGGAGCATATTTACCACTGATGTGGTGTGTTTACTCACTCTGCCACGTCAATCAGCCCGTAGGTTGTGCTTAAATAGCTAATGAGCTCCTAGAACTGTGAATTGGGAAATGCGATCGAGATAATTGTACTTGATAATTGTGTTCAATACAGGCAATATCCTGATTGTTCTTGATTACTATATATTAATATAGATTACTTGTAATTATTTTATGAGAATAGGTACCGGTAAAGTTTTCTAACATCTACAGGCAAACCCTCCGAAAATGACTAACTCATCTAAGCGCATCTGGAAAATTTTTAGAGGACTTTCTGAATAAGTATTTCGTTTTGTATCTAACTATCAATAAAAATATCATTAATTACAAAAACATAAGCAACAAGGTATTATACATTTCTAATCGTTTATATTAGGCGTGGTGGCCTAGTGGAAGCCGTGGTGGCGTAGTGGTTTGACCTATCGCCTCTCAAGCAGAGGGTCGTGGGTTCAAACCCCGGCTTTGCACCTCTGAGTTTTTCGAAATTCATGTGCGGAATTACATTTGAAATTTATCACGAGCTTTGCGGTGAAGGAAAACATCGTGAGGAAACCTGCACAAAACTGCGAAGCAATTCAATGGCGCGTGTGTAGTTCCCAATCCGCACTGGGCCCGCGTGGGAACTATGGCCCAAGCCCTCTTGTTCTGAGAGGAGGCCTGTGCTCAGCAGTGGGACGTATATAGGCTGGGATGATGATGATGTGATGATGAATAATTTATATGTTTATAAAAAAAATATTTTTAGCTAGAAAAGTGCAGCCTGCTATGCATCTTTGAGAAGGAGATGCAGCTTCTCGTTTTTAACGTGTAGAACGGAGATAGTATGTCCTATACCCAAACACAAAAAGCGTATTCTAGTGCTAGCGTAAGACGTCGATGTTATTCTTAATAGATAGCCTTAAGCGTGGAACAGTAATAAGTTGAGTACTTTGAGATACAAGCGTATTTCTTGCTTAAATTTTATTAGACAAAACAGTCTCTTTGTCCCGGTGAACAAATCGCCCGGGGATCGTATTATTTCGTGCGTAGATTTATTGGCGTCGGATCGAGGGCCCTTTTGTTGGGCTTTTCCATAAATCTCCCTCCTACTTAAACGGTTATTAGGACACTAGCGATTGATGTCCATTGGCCGGCTTCCATGTGGGCTGCTGTTGTTCAAGTCAGTCTGAACCAGATGGATGAACTATGAGAGCGTCAGCTGATCTGGTAGCCTTTCGAGTGGCTGCATAACTTTGAGGTTGTTTTAACTCTAGCCTGATTTTTAACAGACTTCAAAAAAGGAGGAGGTTCTATGTTCCAATGTTTTTTTTATGTATGTTCACCGATTACTCAGTCAATTGTGGACCGATTTTCAAAATTATTTTTTTATTCGAAAGAGTGCCTACTCTTAATTCTGAGGTGGACCAAGTCAAGATCTGATGATGGAATCAAGGAAATCGAGAGCACACCTCAAATTTTATAGGCACACCTATGGCGATTTTAGCATTAAGATAAGCATTTACATTTAGAAAGTATCATTTGGTAAACTGGACCTGATGAAGAAGACCGTAGATGGCCAATGGAACTCGTCAAAGCTATGTAAGTAATGCTCGCGCGTCTATAAACGATCATGATTAATATACCTAGATAAGAAGAAACGCGACTAAGAAGAAACTTTCTTTCGAACTGATCTGATGCTGAAGCCGGAAGGTAGGCAACGAAACTCTGTTATAAAACAACGTAACTAAGAATCAGGCGTTACTTTGCGGAGGTATCAATGGGTACAACATTTACATGAAATGAACAGCTAGACGATGTAGAGATGTACGCACTTGAATGCGTTACTTTGAGGAATCAATGAACTAAAAAATGGAGAAAGTTCAAACGTAACTAAGCCGTGTTTGGGCTTAATGAAATCGTCGTGAGATGTACTTTGGCTGAGAATCACTAAAAATGGAGAAATAAAGAAAACAAAAAAGTAAAACCTATTAAAAAAAAACAAAAAAACAAAAAACGGAACCGACTACAAAACCCTCGAAAATATTGTTCTAGGTACCTATTAGCTCGAAGTCGGTGACTCAGCAGGAGCCAGCTGGAGTGGAACAATAGTCGTCTACCTCACCTAGGTACATACTCGTACTACGGGTTTCAATCCCTCCTGCTGGGTCGTGCTGAGTTACCGACTTCGAGCTAGTAGGTACCTAGAAAAATATTTTCAAGAGTTTTGTAGTCAGTTCCATTTTTTTGTTATTCTTTTTTTTTGGAGTGTTTTACTTTTTTAAAAAAAATTGTATACTTTATATTTATCATCATCATCATCATCATTTAATTACCTACTTTTTACTAATTATAAAGAAGATACGTTTAAAAAATATTGCCTAGTCATTATTTTATAAGCAAAACGTGCTCAAAATTGATTGCTAGTCGAGTATAAAAAATACACGTCTGGGTTTCTGTTCCTACGAACATGTCGACCAGCTTATTTATTAAAAAAATGTGAAATGATCTGTGATCAAAAGGAACAATGAAGAAAAGTACCTGGTTATTCTAAAAGGATGTCCTGCTGAGAGCACTTCGCTGTTATAAATTCACTCTCAATTTATCTTTTTGTGGATTGCTTTGCTTGTAATAGCGGCCGGGGCGTGGGAAACTCGGCAAAAAGCTTACCACCAGACAGTGGAGAAAACCGCAGCTAGCCGTGTACTATCCCAAAACTGAAGTACCTAACACTTGACCTTTAGGGTGTTACTTTCTTGGAAACCGCTGGCAATTATTTTAAACTTCGAAAAAACCAAATGCATGCACATTCACTCGCCGTATAAACAGATTGCAAAAAAGCGACTAAAGATAATTTGGATATAATAGGGCATACATACGACTGCCTCCATGTAGATAAAAATAATTGTAGTTGTGCTAAATTAAAATTTGTGGAAACATTCAAATACTTAGGTTTAAACATTGACAGACATATATAGGCAATAGATTAAGGTCTGTGCTAGGAAAATTCTACCAATTAAACAGAATATTGAGTAAAAACACACTAATGGTTGTCTATTATGCTCTTGCCGACTCACTTATTAGCTATGGTCTGGTTGTGTGTGGGAGAACATTCATAACATATATAACAGATATAAGAAACTTACAAAAAGACTGATAAAATTTTTAGTTAGTAAAAGGATTAAGAAAGACTGCGAAAAAGATTATGATAAACTATTTTCCTTATGTAAAATGCCACCCGTAGATAGAAAAGTCACATACCTTTTAGGATTAGAGTATTAGTACAGTGATATGTACAAATTATTAATTAGTAACAAATATAATTAATACAAGGAGTGTAAGAGAGAAAAAGCTCGTACAGCCAAAAATGAAAAACTATTATGGTAAAAGATGTTCACAGTACCTGGTACCAAAATTGTTTAATAAAATTAGTTTATTAAGACAAAGTCCTAAACTAAGTAAATCTTTGTTAAAAATCTTGCATTACGAACCTACCTATACCTAGTTTAAATAGGATAAGTTTGATAAGTTAAAAATGTTCCAACGTTTATTAACAAAATGAACTATTGTTTTTTGTTATGATTAGGTTGTATGTATATTTAAGGGCCACGATTTCGTTCGACTGGTAGCGTTGCAAGCGTTTCTTATCCAACACAAAATTTTCACTGATCCACAAGTGGTCCAGAGGCTGCAATAAAATTGCTGTATTTGTTTACTTTTGAGTATTTTTAATTATAATTTTCCACTTGAATGCAATAAACCATTGCGTAAGTAGGTTGCGAGTGAACTTATCCCACTAACATATTTAGAAGAGATCTCTTTCAAATTAGAGCTTCAAGTGCATGCACATATTGAGACTGTGGTTTTGTTTCCACTATGTTCGTACGCTATTCTTGCTTCTCCGAGTAGAGCCATTATACGCAACATTATTAAATTTAAAACACCGTTTGTTATGTTAAAATGATACACCTATTCATTTGGAAATAGCGAAATTCTCATTATTTTCTTATTACAAACAAAATTATTAAAAAAAGTGAAAAACATTTTTCTTGAAAAGGCTTTGAATAAAATTTTTATATTTTATGCGCGTTGGATTTTTAGAGCGTTGGTAGGTAAATAGAATTTTACGTGTCACTTCGTTTTGTTGCAATAAGAAGGTGTCACAAAAATGTTTTACTCGTTCGGTGCCCGCTGCTTAAAAAACCTTTCAGAGTGCATTTGCATTTTTACCTCGCAATGTCATGAAAATCATTGTGTGTATCACGGGCCGTAAGGAGATTATAAACTCGAGTCATTAAAATCCGGTGTCGGGCTTCTAATAGACTCTCGTTAGTAATCCCATTCTTACGCCCCTTGATGCACAATGTACTATTTTTTGTACATTAAGTTACAAGTTCATAATCGTAACTTTTTCGATCTCTGCAAGGATTGATAGAGACAAACATGAATAATCAATGCTAAAGATTCTTTTAATTTTATCACTTGAATTTCACAAGTAATAAAAAATTAAAGAGTTAGATTACATGGATGAATAGGTAAGTATACCTACAGGGTGGCCCATTTAGATCGGTCAGTATGGAAAAGTCGGAAACTATAAGACATTATGAATATCTGTTCTTAGGAACCATGTCATCGATTTTAGTAACAAGAAAAACTGCATTGCGACCCTTGAAATGGCGTCTCGGCCGAATCGTGCGGACATATTCAGGAAAGGACGGCGTATCGCGAGCAGCTGAAATACGAACGGCAACGGGAACAATCCAGAGGACGTTTTCGAAGATCTGCCCGCTGCCAGTGCAAGCACCTGACAGCGTAGACGTGCCCAGCAACGTGTGAGGTCGTTGGAAGTCGAGACTTCCAAGGCCGGCGGCATGTTAACGCATCGCATCGCAGCGCCATCTAGCAGAGTACGCAATGTACTATCAACGGACGTAACAAGGAACGCAAGTCGATAAAGCAGCAAGCGCCGCGCACGCCGCGGCCCTGCTGCCCCTTTCCCCCCCTGGTGCTTTATAAGCTCCACTTTTAAAATGTATCGAGTCATTCTCACTAATTTTTTCACTTTTGTAAACCTATCGTAACGAAGACACAATAAATTAATTATTTATATTTAAATAAAACGAATCATTCTGCCCGAGTTGCACCCTAGACCTCACTATAGGCAGGCTAGAAAGAAAGGAGAAAGGAGCGCAAGAAATCCGAAGCTGATCAACCCGTAAGATCCTCAACATTGCGCTTGGAAAAAAGTTCCTTGGAGGTGCTTAAAGTATATTTTACGACCCGTTTGATAAGGTTTTTAATGCGAACGGTGTCGAGTAGTTTTATGATCTGTCAGACTGTTTCAAGAACAATTACCCGGATTTATGATGTTTTTTTTTTTTACTTTTTGACCACTTCAATGTTGTAAAAAACGTTCTTTTAACCTTTTTAATACCCTACGTATTTTTTAAACGCGGTTTTATTTGGTTTGAGCCCATATATTTTGTTTTTTTTTCAACTTATTCTACTGAAATTATTCTTATGAACACACATTGAGTTCTCGTGACAATAGAATATGATAATAATTTGACGAGGGTATGATGATAGAGTCAAGCGGTGGGCGATAGAACTCTTCAACCGTTCATAGTAACCCCCTCGTGTTTGGGCTCATTTGGTTGGTTTTACGAAACCTATGCACTGCCGTTGATTACAAGGGTCTAATGATGGAGTTAGGAGGTGGGTAGTCAGTGAAACTATTCAACCTTTACTAGTAACCCCTATCGTATTTGCGTTCGTTTGCTTATGCTTGCTTGCTTAAAAGTACGTAAACTATGCTAGTAAAACGCCAAACTAAAACTCAGAAAATAGAAATGGGTTAGGTACTTCAAATATTTTAACTAAAACATTTTTTAATGAAAATATGGGGCGCTAGATATGATTCCAAGTCCACCTAATTCCCACCACACACACCACATTTCAAAATTGCACCCCACGTTATCATTTTAACAATTTAAAACAGTAACGTGGGGCACTAACTATTTGCTAGTTTTTGGTACAGCTGATTATTTAAAATAAAAACGTTTATTTTCTTATCTGTTTGCTTAAAATAAAATGACGCCTAAACTTTTGGTTTATAAATAAACTGCGCTTAAATTGAGCTACCAAATAAGCAATTCATTTCCTATTAGACACCCAAGAATTTATCGCGAACAAATGACTATTACTGTCGCATTTCTAAACATTCATTGACACTTAAATCGTCCATTATTTAAAACACTATTCAATTTTATACGAAGAAATTATTTAATTTCACTTAAACGTTTCAGAGCGTGGCAGTAGGTAGGTACCTAAGCATCCAACTATTCCGAGTTCATTTTGACTAACAGAATCAAGTGTAATTGAGCGTGCATACAGTTGATTAATCGATGAATAGGACCACCTACGCAACATCTGTAATCGGATTAATAATTGCGAAAGTATATATTTCAATAAGACGTTCGTATGTACGTATAAAGACGGCAGGAGACTAATGGGACGTTAATAATTTGCCCAAGTCTCTATTCAATGGGAGCTCGCAAGATTTATCCTTACAGAACCCTGGCAAGATGCCTCCTGGCACAAGCTGATTATGCACTTTTTAAATGCCATGGAGACAATGAAATGGTTTACTTTTAGAAGAATTGATCGGTTCTAGTTTTATGAAATTAGGTACGCTTTAGTTTATTGACAATTACGTGCAGACTTAAAGTTTGTTGCATTAATTAAGGCGCTGTACGTAGTGAAAACTACAATTTTAGAAAATATTTAAAATATACTTACACAATACTTACAACTGCAATTTTTTATATGTATATTTTCAGTCTATTAGCTAGTTTTTGACTTCATCAAAAACACGATTGCTGACAAAAACCTCGATAGATTATTTTTTTGAAAAAGAGCCTTCGTTTACACGTTAAACCAAATATTATAAAAACTATTATGAATATCAACACAAAATTTGCTTTATTAAATAGTTTTTAGTAGATTTAGATTTATGCTTCATAGATTTTCAATAGGTTGAGTACATCAATCATACCAATTTATTTCGTCTTTGGCAAAATAAAACGGTTCTAGCGCGCGGCGGCGGCAAGTATTTCCCAGTCGCCAGTACACGCGTGTACGTAGTCGACGACGGACCTGTGCACATTTTTCTAACGCGCTAGTACTACTTTTGAGAGCAAATAATATGGGTAATCGCAGTAATAAAAAAGTTAAGCGAAAGAGGAAACGCATAAGTGAACTCAGAGCACATATGAGAAGCATTAGAGTACCTAAACGAAGTACCTACCACACACTAATCGACCGGCCGGAGTCGGGCCGAGTCAGCAGGGCTACTACGAAACTCCAAACTCGAAGTTCGTGTCGTGCGGTCCCTCTCTATCTCGTACTAAATAGTATAAGTGTCAGAGGGACCGCAACCCACGATCTTCGAGTTTCGTAGCAGCACTGCTGAGCGGATTTCACATTCGTACTACGACCGCAAGCTGGTTGGCGCGGGCCTCGGCTGCTCATGGAAGCGGACGGCTTCGTCCAGATTCTACCGCGACTGCCATACAAATTGTAGGCACGTTGTATAAACCTATACTACTCACGGCGAACATGCGGCGAACCTTGCGGCTACTATGAAACTCGAAACTCGAAGTTCGTATCGTACCATCCCTCTCGCTCTCGTATTAAATAGTATAAGTGTCAGAGGGACCGCAACCCACGATCTTCGAGTTTCGTAGCATCCCTGCTGAGCGGATTTCACATTCGTACTACGACCGCAAGCTGGTTGGCGCGGGCCTCGGCTGCTCACGGACGCGGACGGCTTCGTCCAGATTCTACCGCGACTGCCATATAAATTGTAGGCACGTTGTATAACCTATACTACTCACGGCGAACATGCGGCGAACCTTGCGGCTACTACGAAACTCGAAACTCGAAGTTCGTATCGTACCGTCCCTCTCGCTCTCGTATTAAATAGTATAAGTGTCAGAGGGACCGCACGACACGAACTTCTAGTTTCGAGTTTCGTAGTAGCCCTGCTTGATCCCTTTGACAGTTTCACTGACATTTCTGATAGTAGATGCAACAGTTTCGATCTAAGTTTAGATTTTCTCACTTTTTTGCAGGCAAAGGTAATATCTTGCATTCAGCCAAGTTATTTAAGGTTGCACTTGGTTGCACTAGTAAATTATTGACAAAAACATGTACTCCAACTGCAATCCGGCTGCAAAATGGGAGTTTGGATGCAGTTATTGCGCAGTTAGTACAACTGCACCAGCACTGGACCCGACTGTCAGAGGACTGCATTCCAACTGCCATTTTAGGCAGTCGGAGTGCAGTTCTTACGCAGTTCTGATGTAGTTCTGCCATTTTACAGCCGGATTGCAATTGGAATGCGGTCCGTGTGTACCAGACCGTACATTACGACGCCTACCGCCTACCTTATCAGCGACTTATTTATTATAGGGACTTCGATTTGTAATTTACCTTCACGTAAATCAAGACTGGTTTTTTGGAATCTTTTTATATTTTTATTTCCATTCCAATTTTTTTTCTTTTACGGTCATCCCGTAAAACCTAAATTGAAAATACAAACTGAAATATAGATGCACCGAAAAACCAGAAAAATAAGACCAGCACTGGGAATCGAACCCAGGTCCTCGGTATTCCGTACCGCGTGCTATACCGCTACACCACTGCTGGTCCACCAGCAGTGACCAGCAGTGGTGGTTGACCGGCAGTGGTGTAGCGGTATAGCACGCGGTACGGAATACCGAGGACCTGGGTTCGATTTCCAGTGCTGGTCTTATTTTTCTGGTTTTTCTGTGCATCTATATTTCAGTTTGTATTTTCAATTTTGAAATTAGTTTGTCTTTAATTTTTTCTCCCAAAATGTATCATCTTTAAGTAAAAGTGAAATAAAGTGCCCGGTTGAAGTGTAGCCTTTAGAAATGGACTTGAAAAATGTATCAAAGAAAACGAAATTCAGATGTAGAATTATGAAAAGGAAACTAAAACTACTGAAATTAACAAAAATAGTAACTGGTATGACCAGATCCAAGGTCTCCATGTCACGTGTCGAGCACAGTGTATATTTGCTGTGTGGAGTGGTGAAAATCATCACCTCAAAACAGTAATCATACTTATAGATGATACATTTTGGGGAAAAAAATGAAAGACAAACTAATTTCATTTTATATGGACTGGTTACTACCCGAAATTGTTGATTCCCGTCGAGCTCGGGGAATGCCACCTAAGGGAAAAAGAATCTTCATGAAAAATAACTGTAGAACCTCCTCTGACTGAAGAAAAAGAACTTTCTTCTACATATCTATACTTTTCAAGCGACGAAAATAGCGAAAACATCGCTTCATGCTCCAGACAATCAACTTTGGAATCTCCTCTGACTGAAGATAAATAACTTTCTCCTACATATCCATACTTCTCAAGTCATGAAAATAAGAAAAACATCGCTTCATGCTCCAGACAATTTTGGAAGAGCTATAAATTTATTTAAAACTAATTGTTGCCGTCGACTGCGTCCGCGCGGAATCCGATTTAGAGCAATTTTTTATTATATCCAAAAATATTTATTTTCCGTAACATAAAGTATCCTAAATGTTGACCAGACTAATAAGCTATCTAACTAACTAATTTGGCTCAGGGACCCAAAGAGGGTCTTGGCCTCCGAAACAAGAGCATGCCATCTGTCATATCTATCTATCGACCTATTCAGTCTAAATGTCTATCCATTACCTACGTTACAAATCAAACTGTGGGCATGAAGAGGCATAAATAATTTGTTTATTACCAAGACTATTCATATTAAACGAAGATTTTCTTTATTAAACCAAAAAAATGTGTAATTATAATTTTAAAGAAAAATCCGGAATTCACATTAACCAGAATACGGTTACAAACAGAATAAGGCCGTCAACGGGCTGCGTGACAGACGCGCGAGTCGCCCCGCATTCGCCTCCACCGCGTCGTCTGCTTCACCCTCTCAAATACCGAAAATTCAACTATAAGCGCGCCTTAACATGTGCTTAGTTTTTCGGTGTAGGTCCTTTTCACTATTATGTTATAACTAACCGTCACCCGCAAATCCGTCCACGTAGAATTCGGTTACCGATATCCCGCGGGAACTATGTACTTTTTTGGGATAAAAACTATCCTATGTCCTTCGCCGGGACTCAAACTATCTGCATGTCGAATTTCATCTAGATCGGTCCAGCGGCTTAGACGTGATGAAGTAACAAACAAATAAACAAACAAACAGACTTTCGCATTTATAATATTATAGTGAGAAGTAAGATAGTGAGATTCGTGGGACTAGTGTTCACCCGCGGTTTTGCACGGATAAACCAATAAAACCAACAGTTGAATTGAAATTCCGGGATTTACTAAATTCCAATGGGAATTCCTAAAAAATACATCGTGGATTTCATTAACGTTGTATAATAACACACCTGTGCCAAAGTTCAAGACTCTAAACCCGGCGGTTCAAATTTCGTTATTTTATCTCTATCCCGTTAGAATATTGGAATAAAAAGTATTTTCCGTCTACCGTTACCAAATTTCATCCCAACTCGTCCAGCCATTTTAGCGTGAAAGAGTAACAAACAATACACACACAAACACACTACTCTAAAACATTTGTATTTATAATATTAGTAGGATAATTAGTAGGATACCGTTCACAATTTAGGTCTGATTTGGAAAAACCGGCCATCCGACCGGTGTCAGCGCAGTGTATTGTCCGTAATGCGACAAATATTTAGTACTAGCCGTTACCCGCGACTCCGTCCGCGCAGAATACGTTTATCGCTATCCCGCGGGAAATATGCAATTGCAAAATATTCCGGGATAAAAACTATCCTATGTCCTGCTCCGGGACGCAAACTGTATACCGAATTTAATTTAAATCGGTTAAGCAGTTTTGACGTTGAACTAACATCCAAACATTCAAACCTCCAAACATCCAAATAGATTCACAAACTTTCACATTTATAATATAAGTAGGATTACGATTTAATCAAATATTACACGTTAACTTGTAAAGCGTTCTAAGAGACCTATGATAGTTTTTTAGATAAAGGAGTAAGGCTATAAAAATATATACTCAGAAAACAGGAGCATGTAAACACACATAGCCTCTAAATTAAGCACAGCAAAATAATTAAAAGTGAAAGCAATTAATAATGCTGGCAAAAATTTTATACACAGGTATTATACAGGTAAGACAATTTTATTATCTGGTGTACACAGAGTCGTAAAGCTACGTATCGCGTCACAAAAGTTTGCTTTGGCAGAACAGGTCGTAACATAAAATTTTACAACAACTTTAGACGTTACGATATTATAGCTTTTTGATATCTTGTTCCATCTAATAATAGGTTTATGGTTTATAATTTGAAGTTTGAACTTTAAAATCGTGGATTCGGCGTCTTATTGTATTTGATTTTCAAAGTGTCACTTAGTTTAGTTGTTTAGTCCTTGTTAGTCATGTTTAGTAATTGGAGTGATTTACTTTGCGAATTATGACTACTTTGTAAATTTTATATATTTCTAGGAATGTTAAATGAAAGCTCAGAGGTACGTGTGTTAACTGTTATAATTATTTTTGAACCATTGTTTATCACAAATCAAGGATGAGGGGTAGAGCAACAGAAACAAAGTGACGTAGACAGGCGTGATGTAGCGACACTACGACATCAAACGACGTTTCTTTTGGCCACACATGTTGCGATCTATATGCGATTATGTAGTTCTTCGCCAGATGGCGGTGCAAGTTTGAAAATATGTTTGTTACGGGATATAGACCGTGATTGTATTTAATAAGCTCCCAATATATTTCTATATTTATATTCACACAATAAATATATTTAATGGTGTATCATTAAAAATGTTATTATTGTCACATGTTAATGAAGTAATGAAACTATATAATGATGTTTTTATCTTTATGATATCAAAAAAATACCAAGTGTTTTACTTAGTACTTACTGCTCTGCAACAGAATTATAACCTCTGTTGAGAAGAATCCGGCAAGAAACTCAACGAGGTATACATCATATTTTGTGATACATCTTTGTCATTGCCGAATAAGGTGAATGTGCGGTACTATTAACGTCACACAAAAACGGATGCTTGAAAGTGAAACAGTCTTAGTGACGGGTTCACTTTGTACGAACTAGGCTCATATCTGAATGCGGCTAACAGGAAATCATCAGCATACAGATAAGCCGCCCGGCGTGTGTTATCATTATCCTTCCAGAGCCTATTGGCTAGATACACCCATGCTATGTAACTTTAGATACAGAGGTATAGATAGACGTGTAAGTAAATAGTGTAGATACCAATAGAGACAAACCTCCTAGGTACTGTTTTGAGACATCAAATATATTGAAAATACAAACTGAGACATGGATGCACAGAAAAACCGGAAAAAGAGATCAGCGCTGGGAATCGAACCCAGGTCCTCAGCAATCCGTGCTGCGTGCTATAAGCTCTACACCACCGCTGGATTGCTGAGGACCTGGGTTCGATTCCCAGCGCTGGTCTCTTTTTCTGGTTTTTCTGTGCATCCATGTCTCAGTTTGTATTTTCGATATGGTTTCACGGGATACCCGTAAAAGTAACGAATTTTGAGTTGAAATAAAAAACACAAAAAGACTCCAAAAAACCAATCATACATCAAAGATGTCAAGAATTATATTTAATGGTGATGTACACTAAGTAATTATTCCTGAACTAACAATATTGGAGCAGTTTTAGAAGCATATAACTACTCTTGACGCAACGATAAACCTTTTTCTACTCTGAAAAAAGATATTCTGTTAGCTTATTATGTATTAGTGAACTAAAACAATAACTTTGCTCACCCGCGACCTTATGATAGCTACGCTTGTCAGGTCGTAAATTATTGATTAGACATATATTGTATGTATGTAAAGACAAGTCTTTATTAGATATACAAAAGGATAAAGAAACAATCACAATTGGCAAATGTTGAGGTACAAAAGCAAACTAATATTTTTAATGGATCTGTACAGTCAACTTTTGAGTGGATGAGAGGACCAGTCAGTTAGGTTAGTTAAGTACGGACAAGAATGAATTTATCTATTTATCAATAAAAAATTACAGCATTATAGTAACAAAATCAATGCGCTGTTCAATTATACATATTAATATTACAACTAGATAGGTACAGTCGAACCAACTGAATCGTGACCCACTGTGGAACCTTTTCGTAGAAGAAGTCATAGTGACATCGCATTTCTTGACAAGGGAATTTATCATGACATGACACTTACTGTGAGAACGTTCTACGTCGGATCAGGAATCAAATGGTTCGACTGTACTTAGAACATCTGCTGGTAACTACTTGAGAAGAATATTAATGATAATATGATATTATTTTTTAGTTTTATGACTACTTAGTTTCACTTAATTCATAAGATAATCCGTAGCATGACAAAAAGTGAAGGGAATTACTGATGCAGATTATGAACGAACTTTATAAGTTAGTTTCAGCACTCGGCGGTCGTAGTGATTAGTTAACATTGGATGTAGAGGATGTTCTGCCCTGAAACGTTGCCTAGTAACACGAGCGTTGATTACATAAATAACCAACTCCGCGATAAACACATCACGATGTAATTTTAAAGTTAACCCGTAAACACAGCTGTATATAGGTGGATGAATTTGCATATTTGTGCGTTTAAGCTCGTCGGGGCGGGCGAGGCCGAAGTGATTGAATTATTAACTGACTGGCATGGGCTCAGAGGTACTTTGTTCAGACGTGAGCTGTGTTCGGGACGTGGATTTGCGTTAGCCCTCATAATTGTTATAATTAGCGGGGCGCGCCGTGGTCAGGCTGCGATAATTGCCGCTGCATGCTGCAATAATCCCTTACATACGCCCCTTGAGAACGTGTTTATGAATACCACAATTTGTAATGTTAGATAATAAATGATTATATTAAACTAGCTGTTGCCTGCAACTCCGTCTGCATATCCGTTCCAAATTTCAAGTGAATCCAATCACTAGAATTTAAAATGAGTGGAAGACTACTGGTAAGATTTGAAAACATACATAGTCACTTAATATGAATATGCCAAGTCAAATAAAAGCTTGTAATAAGTCGTTAGCCCCGCGAGTTCAATGTACAGCAACAAATACACATGTATTTGAATGACGAAAAATAAAAGTGAATTTGTGAGAGAGAAATCTGGTTCTACGTTTATTTGACTTGTTGTAGGTTGCCGCAAGAATAACGACTCATATAGGTGAACAGCAATTTTGTGAGCAAGTAAACACATGTTAAACTCATACTGTCGCGAAAAAAAAAACAGAGCGCATCGCAGTACACGAAATAATATGAGTTACATTTCCTGAAAAGGTTTTTGGGATTGGCCGGAATGTGTGCTATTGTATGGAAAAAGATTAATTTTTAATCAATGTGAAAGGTTTCATGCATTCTTTTGATCAAAAGTCTTTAATGATGTCATAGAGGGATTGATTACATTGAACAGTTGTAGGTGATATATATGGTTAATTAGGTACATTACAAATATTTGTATTAAAATATGTGGTTTGTTTAATTAGACTTATACTAGACATATGACGCATTTACCATCGTTTTAAAATTATCGGGAAGTGTCGGCATCTCATTTTAAAGGTATATTTGTACTGAATGTAGACTGCAATCACCCAATTAATAAGACCTGATAGTTTAACGCATCTTGGCTTGATAAAGTCACTGCAATATCAGTCATCATGTAATACCATTGCTTCTATTTAACTAAAAAGAAAGTAAACTACATATATGTATTATGCTACTTTATGCTTGAGAAATGATATATTCCGCGTCACTTTATATGCATTACTTAAATATACTCCAACTAAATATCTGGGAGAAAGTTTCATGAAATTATGTATGTCTCATATATGTGCAATGCTATGCAAACAGTTGCGACCAGACACAACAAAGCTAACTCGCAACAGATTGTGGCATCAATATTTACGAACACAAATTCTGCTGTGGCTACACCTAAATTTAATAACTATTCGAGTAGTAGAGACGCGGTACGGCAGGCCAGGGACTACTCCCAAATAACAAAGAGCAGGTTATGGAACTCCGACTAACTCAAACGACAATTGAGTGAACTTCCGACAGAAGTGAATTAATAACTTTAATTCCGTTCAGTGAGGGCGCGCGAATCTCATGGTTTGTGCACCCTGATTGGTTACTGTAAGCTTCAGGTACACGTACGCCATAAATGTACCCACATTCATACGTTATAATGCCATTTAAGTTAATTCGGCCTGCCGCCTCTTATGGAGATGATCGTGAGTTTGGGCTCTGACTCGCGCCTCTGAGTTTCTTGGACTTTACTTTGTGAAGGTAAAAATCGGGAATGCGAAACAATACAATGGTGTGTGCGTGCGTGCGTGCGTGCGTGTGTGTGTGTGTGTGTGTGTGTGTGGCGAGTTCCTAGTCTGAATTGGGCTGGAGTGAGAACTAACAGCCCCAGCATTCAGAGCACTCTCCCAGCAGTGGAATGTATATATACATATATATATTGTCATTGTTTTGTTTAATTTTATTATCTTTAGGTAATTGGTAAGTACTTATAATAATTTATGAATTTTATAATAATTCAATGTTATATATTGTTATCTCTAGAGACCAGCCAGCCTATAAAAGTAACGTTCTAATGGAGTTTCGCATTTTTTCAATTAGTTTCATGCAAAACAGTAGGCGATCTTGTTAGAGAAAACAATCCCCTCTAACTAATAAATTCCGTAAAACTGAATCTACGTTGCGATAAATACATAAACAGAATATTGCTTTCCGCAACAATATTTTATATTAAATTGGGTACATTATGGCGTACGTGGCGGGATCACAATGCACACTTGGAGCCATATATCAGGCATATTATAAAAGCAGCAAAAGGCGGACAAGTAGGCAACGCTCGCGCGGTCTTCACGAAAGTAATTCCGTGAGGCCCTCATTCTGGCGAGGAAAACCTGAAAATGGGGACTCACTCCGATCAGATTTCAGTTTCATGAAAATGTTTTACGTTAATAATTTCTGAAGAAGAATACTTTTAATGATAATAAAACTACTACCACACTTTAATAATTAAGGCTAAAATAATAATTTTAAGTACATAATATGACATTTTTCATTGTGCCACGTGGGTAGATATTAGGCACATCATATATTCATTTTCTCAAACATGCTCGTAAATGTATGCGTTAATGTCACGAAATGGAGACATGAAGTTTCTCATTTATGGCTCCCTACCACCTCCCTATATAACTTCTTGGCCTAGGCCATGAATATGTATGAAAATCCATTATTGTCCGCTGCTCTAACTTTTTAAATTTGCTTACTAACATTAAACTGACAAAGGAAAAATTACGAACAGCCAACCACCACTATGTAAGCATTTGCGATACTGCGATGCGATGCGATGCGATGCCAATTAATACTTATAAAAGGGTTTAAAAGTCCCACACATTGAAATGAAAGTGTTACCTCTAAAGTAGTTTTAATTGCCACAACCAGCTTCATGAAATGTTTAATAAAAAAGATGTAAGTTATAACTAGTGTCTTCCTTTACACTATTCAACTAAACAATCGGCCAAGAGCGTGTCGGACACGGCCGAAATAGGGTTCCGTAGCCATTACGAAAAAAATAAGTAATATTTTTCTAAGGATTTCGTATTTTATACGGAATCTTCCATAGTTTAGGTATATTTTATACCTTAGGCTGCTACTTATTTACTCATAAACTACTAATAATTCTCAAGCAAACTTAGCCGTTATAGTTTTCCTTGCAAGTTTGACATACTTACTACCATCCTGATTTTTTTTTTTAATTTTTCCACCCTCCGGTTTAGATTTTAGAGGGGGGGACGCTCGATTTTAATGAAAATTTGCACTTTAAAGTTGAATAGTTTGCAAAAACAGAACTGAATCGAAAAATCGTTATAGCAACCCCCTAATGGTTTTAAAAGACCTATCCAACGATACCTCATACTATAAGGTTGGATGAAAAAAAAATCACCCCGACTTTACGTCTATGGAAGGTTTTTTTTTTTTAAAATTATTGTCATTTTGTCGGCATAGTTTACGTATATATTCGTGCAAAATTACTAGCATTGATAGTCCCTGAACAAAGCCGCGGACGGACAGACAGACAGACAGACAGACATGGCGAAACTGTAAGGGTTCCGTTTATGCCATTTTGGCTACGGAACCCTAAAAACGATTAAAAAGAAAATGGAAGTGGAGTTTTTATTTATAAAAACCGGACCGTAAAGGCAGAATCCCAATCGTATCCAGCCGGTCCCCTCGGAGCATTCGTGGGATGAGCAAAAACAAGTGAAAATAAAGTGAAAACATTGTTATTCTCGTGTGGATTACCTCTCGTCGTCAGGGTTGCCAGTTGTACGACTGTTTAAGAACATGTGCGACTATTTGTGTAACAGTGCCATGTGATGTGCAATGAAGTACATAGAATGGATTAAAAGTAAAGTGTCGATGTACGAGTAAGTACATAGAATATTGTGTACTTATTTGGGATTTTGACCACAGACCATTACTGTCTGAAATGCTGGCAATTATGAACCTGTTCCCCGGCTCTTTTTATCACGATATTATACTTGTTAGTCGATAAAAGTGGTGATTGTGATTTATCGATTCCAATTGTGACCATGCACGCATCAAAAAATACCTAACATTAAAGAAGCGCGGGATTATAAATGATCTTGATCTAGTAACAACTCATTTCAGTAGATTTCATTTTTCTTAGGCCAACAAGTACACGATGTTATCAGTTTTACCTAGGTTTTACCGTAACAATTTGACTAAATAGGTGGTCATTTGTTCGATTTATGTATTACATACTCTTGCAAGAAAATGTGGTGAGATTTTGCTTCGGTACACTAATTTTAGCACATGGATGTTTACTTAATGCTGAAACATAACGTGCTGGAGCATTCCATTTTTTAAGAGACTTTTATATGGTTGTACGAGAGTTCATTACTCTGGCAACATTATACATGTGTAAAAAAGTAAATATAATTTAATTCGTGGCAAGCGGCATTTTATGCTACTATTATGAGATTATCACTTTCATGGTTAAAAATAAAATTGTGTTGTGTTTTTGTCACAGTTTTTGCATAGTACCTAAGTAGGTACGGCGTCTTTCGTGGCAGTTCTGCTATCTCTGCAAACATAATATGAGTCCATTCTTTGAACTAAGATAAAGTTTGTGGACCTACGACTAATTCTATATTTTCTTCGCAATTGTTAGTGTAGTTTGCGAAATCGTGATGGTTGTCATGTTTATAAACTTAGATATTGACTGGGGAATTGCTCGTTTGATAATATATGACATTTATAAGGGGGTTTATTAGGGTGGTGGGTTATTTTTCATTAGTCTGTTGTTAACGATTTAATCAGTAAGTAGGTAATTGTTTTTTTTGCGTGAAATAAGAATAACCGATTATTTAGGAATGTATGAAGCTAATAATAGTTATGTAAAGTCAATTTAGCTCTTTTATCCGGAATACATAGGTATAACATTATTAGGTATTGGTAAAGTACCTGGAGATAGGTACAGAATGCAAAGAAGGTTCATATAATTCTTGAATTACAAACCGGGGCCGGCCTTACATAAAAAGGAAAATTAGGCATTATCGAATTTTCTAAAATGTAACATCTAAAGTGCTTAATTTTAGATTAAAGCTCAATGAATTATAAAAAGCCTTGAAGTTAGGAATTTGGTTCAAGCTTCTGCAACTTTGTGTTATTTTTGAATCAATTCTTGAAAGCTTTAGTTTTTGTGAGATAAAAATAAAACATTCTCTAATTATGAAGCAAAAATGGCGGCTTAGGTACACAGTGTAACGATAAATAAGTAAAATGAGGTCGCTTTTTTATTAGTTATAGGTTAGGTAACTCCCATAGACGTAAAGTGGGGCTGATTTTTTTTCTCGTCTAACCTAAACTTGGAAGATTCCGTACACAATACGAAATCCTTAGAAAAATATTACTTGATTACGGAACCCTATCTTGGGCGTGTTCGACATGCTCTTGGCCGGTTTTTTTTCTGATTTCAATTAACATTTGTGATGTAAATTAAAGAAATGAAAGGGTATTTATTTTTATTTTTGACTCAGTCATTTTCTTTGTAGGGTTTCGTAGCCAAGTAAAATGGCCAAAGCGGAACCCTTAAATTTCGCCATGTCTGTTTAACATCCGGTAGCATGGTGTATGGTTGTGTTGCTTTTAAGATGTGCTCTGGTTGAGTTCGAAACTCGTCAGTGTAGTGTCGTGGTGGTGATAGATGGGTTTGTGTAATTTGTGTATGCCCTTATGCTCTTACAGTGTGGAGGTGGAGGAACTGCATGAACACGTATATCCTGCATAAACTTAGGTATCATAAGGTCGCGGGTGAGCAAAGAAATTCTTTCAGTTCCATGTCTGTCTGTCTGTATTGTCCATCTATTGCTTTAATCAGAGACTATTAGAGTAAGAAAGCAGTGATTTTTCATGGATATATGTAGCAAATATGCCGTCAAAATGCAAAAAAAAAATACAAATATTTTTATGGTAAGTACCATAGACGTAAACTGTTGTGTTTTTTTTCCTCGTCTATCCCAAGTGGGGGGTATCAATAGTTAAGTAGGTCTTTTAAAATCATTGTCGTGTCGTGGGTTGTGAAGATGATTATTCGATTCAGTGATCTGTTTGCGAAATATTCAACTCTGAAGTGCAAATTTTCATTAAAATCGAGCGTCACCCCTCTAGCCTAGCTGAAAGCTAAACTGTTGGTTTGAAAAAAAAAACACGATGAGTGTAAAATAACAAACTAACAAAGAAAACTATTCCGGCTAAGTTTGCTTGAGAACATTATTAAAAGTTTAACAGCAGCCTCAGCCTAACTAATAAAATACACCCACCATGTTGGAAATTTTCATTCAAAACATATAGAATCCATAGAAAAATATTACTTCACTTTTTCGTAACGGCTACGGAACTCTATCCAGGGCATGTCCACGCAAGAGCGTTTTTTTAACTGTAGCTCTGCTCATTTGGAGTTTCTTTCTTTCGAAAAGAAATGGTTACCGAATGCATTCATTATTTAAAAGAAGAATTGAAATATGAAATGAAAACAACATTATTTTTCTCCAGATTACCTTTCGTTATCTCGTGGATAATCTTTTCCGCGCGGTAATGAGCGCTCCTCTGGAACCGGTATTTATAGGAAAGATACCACACCTCCAATTATTTTGTTCAGTGTTGTATTTTTTGCATGAAATTGTTTAAAGACAGACCATAATTTCATAAATCTGCATTTTGCAGCACTTAAGTATTCTGTGTTTTCGTTCATGATTAAGCGCAGTGTCTAAATAATGTGAATGAAACTGTAACTTTTATTTTTCATTTTTTTTTTAGTTTCTATCGGATTGAGTTAGGAAAACACATTTAGTCAAAATGATCTTAATAAATTCTAGCTGCAATTGTTACCTATTGTTTTTGTTTTTTTTTCAACCTGTTATACTTCATGTGAGTTTTTGCGAATAGTGAATAAATTCTTCTTTCTTTCTTTCTTTCAATATTGTATTCGTATTTCAGAATTACACGAATTCACGCTTAAACACTTTTACAAACGACAGTAATGTTATTATCGAGCAAACTGGGATAAATAATTTTATTCAGTTTACTTTTTATGATTTACTTGCTGTTGCCCGCGCCCGGTGCGAAGAATTCGTTTATCACTATCCCGCGGGAACTATGTTATTTTGCGGGATAAAACTATGTCCTAGGTTCTAAAACTGTCTTTATATCTAATTTTCATTTAAATCGCCTCAGTGGTTTAAGCTTGTGGAGGTAACAGACAGACGGAAATAAAGAGTTACTTTCATATTTATAATATTAGGAATATGATTTGGGTATATAGTTTTTTGAGCTCCATGCGTGTAGGAATTATTTTCGGGTACCTCGTCTTCAACCGATACGAGTTATGAGCCCATGAATACCAGAGTTCTTTTTACTTTTTGTGCACTTTTTAACATAAATTAAAGCAGTATGAGTACGTTTTTGACACGGTATCCATAAAAATATAAACGCTACAGGCTGTGTACGCTTTAATAGAGCCGCGTTAACGCGATGCACGGCAGTTATACAGCACAATAGGTCGCGAGTATTTGCGAGTATAAATTGAAACATGTCGAGAGTTAATTGCGTCCAGGCCCGCGAGGGGACGACGCGGGATTAACCTCAGCCTTCGCCCTCGCCCCTTGCGACCTTTTGCCGTGGCGCAATATATAAGAGATCTGTACCGTGGTGTTCACAAAGTGCTCACATTTTGGTTAGGTAACTCAGAGAGTGAGAGAAGTGTGAGTTTGGTATTTGAACGCAATACCTCGCAGTTAGTGTAGGTACTCGTCGTATACAGACTTGGGCGTACTTGCCTTCACTGACGTTACTTAAAAAAATTAGGCAACCCGGAGGGAATAGAGCTGATATTAGAGATGAAACGTATAGTGGTTTGGCCGGATACTGGATATTCGGCGGGACCGTTGGCCGGGTAGCCGGATATTCGGCCTAGATTTACGTACAATTAAATTAAGCTAATTCGAACATACGCATGACACTCCGTGCAGGTTGCAACTTGTAGAGTATAATTAATTAACTAAGGGGCTGTTTCACCACCCATTAATTAACTTTAACTGACGGATAAATATGATGTCGTTTCTGTTTGTCTTGTTTGAATAGAAGCGAGATTATCACATTTATCCGTCAGTTAAACTAATGTCAATGATTGATAAATTCATAAATAAATAAATACCAGTTTTTAATCATAACTATAAGTTTTTTACCATCCGGTATACGGCCGGATAGTACGCAACTATCCGGTATTCGGCCGAATAGTAAAATAGTGGCCAGATAGGCCGGATACCGGATACTGGCCGGATATCCGTTGCTTCTCTAGTTGATATGGCGCCGCGCTACTGGAAGAGATGAATGTGAAGTAATATTTGTTGTAATTATTGATATAATATACACCAGACCGTCACTTATTTAGCTAAAGTCCGTCCAACTGTTTCGAATTAATCGATGTTTTCTTGCCAATAAGAGGTCAGATCAGAAGGCCCACCGCGAAAATGTGTTATGTACGACGTGGTACTTATGGAGCCAAAATAAACCTTTCTTTCTTTCTAAATTAACTCTATTTGCATTTTATATTAATTAGGCAATGGCCACGTCCAAACAAATGTTTTTGTCAGTATTTTTCCTTACACTGTACGTACAGTGTTTAAACGGATCAAAAGCATCGAATTTCAACCAAATATTAAGATCTTTGTTGTTTATGAAATCGCTTTAGCTTGTCACTTACGTGTATGCCGGAAGTATCAGCGTGTCAGCGAAGTAAAACATAGGCTTGCTCTAGCGGCAGTGGCAGCGGTTAAACTCGTCATAAAATTTGAACATTCGCGATAAATGAAACTCCACTAACTATTGTTTAATATTCCTAAGTACCTAGCATATTCTTAATTGACTAAACACAGATAGAGAAAAACAAAAGAAATTTAATGTTTCGCACAATGATCGCGTGGCTCTGTAATAACTGATGATGCACCTAACTATTTATTGATAAATTCGCGATTGATACAATTATTACTAATTAAATTTGACTAATCGATTTAATTAACTAAACTACGTCAAAGGTATTTTTTTAGGATGGTAAACGAGCAAGTGGGTCTCCTGATGGTAAGAGATCACCACCACTCATAAACATCTGCAACACCAGGGGTATTGCAGATGCGTTGCCAACCTAGAAGCCTAAGATGGGATACCTCAAGTGCCAGTAATTTCAACGGATGTCTTACTCCACGCCGAAACACAACAGTGCAAGCACTGCTGTTTCACGGCAGGATTAGCGAGCAAAATGGTGGTAGCAATCCGGGCGGACCTTGCACAAGGTCCTACTACCTGCAATAATTCCCAATAATTACATTTCTTCATTAGAAATTCAGTAATTACATTTAGCCAATAAGCTTATTTCCTAATACAATTTTATTATTATGTGCGAGTCACTAAGTTACTCGAAATCAATGAATTATTATTATGATCGTTACATAAAAATGCATGTGCCAATTTTTCTGCCTTTAACCTAATGGTAAAAATACCACGCACAGGACTTATCACGCTAACACACACAAGTAATATTTACCTCCACGTTTAGGCAACATTACAGTGGCCGTGGTCACGAGTAGACTGAAGTGTGGGGTGTGCGTGGTATTTTGACTATGAGTGAAAATCACGAAAGTTTAAGACATTATATTTGAACCTAATGGTTCAGATTTCAGGATTTTATCCCGATCCCATGCGAATATCGGGGTAAACGGTAGCCCTTGTGTTATTTCAGAGATCCAGCTATGGATACCAAATTTTGCCCAAATTCGTCTAGCCGTTTTAGCAACTAAAATATAGCAATCACACCCACGGACGCACACACATACCTACTGACAAACTTTTACATATTAATAAATAGTATTAAGAAAACGAAAATAACAATGATGATGACGATAGTTGTAACATTTTAAAATAACTTTTGTTAAAATTGTTAGTGTAGGTTCTTATGATAATAAACTTTTTCATCTTTGTTGTGAAATAATTAAATAGTATTTGCAGTACCTATTACATAATTTAATTAACTAATTCGTAGTCTAACCACGTCGTGACTAAAATATGCAGATACCAGATGATCGTGCAAAAAATACTAAAAAACGTGTTCACACATTGCTGTTGTCAACAAACGCCAACATTAATTAAGGGATTTTGCGTTGAGTTGAGAGTGGAAATTGAAACATGTCGGAGTTAATTGTGACTTGACTACAGCCGTTCCTCGCCTCCCTGCGGACCCCTTACACCGAACCATTTCAATGGACACATTAAACCAAAGTTTAATCATACTATCTCCTTCATACTGTGTGGTATTAATAAGAAACAGCATGACATTGTAGAGCGGCTGGTTAAGTGTTACAGTGTTCGCGGAAGGACAGATTGGGAATTATAATGTATCGAGTGTAACAGGGCACAATGTTAACTTTAGCGTAATTAGTAAATGATACCGTTCTATCTGTAGTAGGTAATATTGGCACTGAATTTCTTGATTTACCTACCTAAACTCAAACTCACAGTGTTCGTTGTTCTATTTATAGAAAGATTGTAGTAAGGAGGCAGTTCTTCTTCTAAGTTACTACACTCTTCACAGAGTGGTCCTGCATGGTCATTAGTTGCGGATTCACGGGTGCAATGGCGTTGCCAGCCAATGGCCCAGGCGGGGGCAAGTTAATAATAATAATGAAGAATGAGAAAAGTCTAGAGCCCATGAATCTTTTCAATTGTAGCTACGGCGATTGTAATGACTTTGGTTTGGTTGCTTTACATTTAGTAACTTTTTTTGAATCTCTAGGGGGGGCTGGCCCTCCCTGCTCCCCCTTGTCGACGCCTTTGCACGGATGCGTCGGTTCACGGCGACTTTTTTGGGAAAATTGTGTGGTGTTTGCCCTTGCCTTCCACACCGCAGCGCTGGATCTAATAACCTATCAAAACTAAAATATCTAGCTCATTTAACCTACTCTAATCTGTATCCTGAGGTAAAACCTCACAGTTATCCGAGGTGCAGTGTAAAACTCATATTAAGTACTTTTGATATGTTTTAATATAATTCAATACTTTTTAAAAATCATTATTGGAACTATTTTGGTTGATGACTTAATCTTGTTTTGCCACACCAATGCTTATTTCATAAATTTGATCTAAACAAACGCGTAACTATGTCGATCACCAGCATATTGCTTAACTATTTCTGGTGTATAATAAAGAGTCATTGTATTGTATTTTATTACTTACGTACGTAAGACACGGAATGCGGTTTTGTTTTAAAGTCTAATTTTAAAACTGCATCCCTCTTCATTTTCGAATAGTGTTATGCTAATCTGTTACGATTCATCCGCGTAGTTTTGTTTTGATTATTTTCATATGCGTGAAAATTAAACAATTTCTCTTTGTAACGAGAATATCTGCCAATGCATATACGGCATAGCGTGCTAGCCACAATGTTTTGTGGGAATCGTGATGTTCGCCGTGCATTATTCTGATTGAAACAAAGAGAATAACAGCAATCTATAATATAAAAGTGAACCGCCAGAAAGGGAAAAAAAACGAGACAGAGCAGGATGGCGCTCTACAACACCATTTTGACACGTTTGTCCCAAACAACGCATTATTTCACTGGAATTTTAAAGCAATTAGAAAACTTGAGAAAATATGATATTGAGTGTGTACATTTTGTATATTAAGCAAAATAAAATCACAAGTTTGAATTTCGAGCCAAAAACGAGCGATCTATTATCTATGCCAGTGTTGCAATTCAGGGAAAAAGAAATCTATTCATTATCCTGCATTGCAGTCTGTAAAGCTCTTTAACCCATTCATTGCCGCGCGCCAGATTACGTGCAAAAGTTTGTGTGTGTGTGTGTGTGTGTGTGTGTGTTTGTTACTCCTTCACGCTAAAATGGCTGGACAGATTTGGATGAAATTTTGTACGTAGATAGCTGGACATTTAGAATAATTCATAGGCTACTTTTTATCCCGATATTCCCACGGGTTAGGGATAAAATCTGGAAATAACAACCGCTGGGCTTAGAGTCAAGAAATTTGGTATGTAGATAGCTGGATGTCTGAAATAACACATAGGCTACTTTTATTCCAATATTCCCACGGTTAGTTGTTCTTAACACCACGATATAAATTTTGGGATTTCCCACGGGAATTTTGTAAAATCCCGGAATTACAATTGTAACTACCAGATCGAATAGTTTATGCGTGCGAAGCCGCGGGTAAACTCTAGTTCATAAATAAATTCTGTATAAACTTAGTGGTCAATCATTGCAGTAAATTAATTTACCTGGGTAAAACACCTATTATCTAAATGCGGTATTTGACTATTTTGTATATGTTTTATAAATTAAAACTACACAATGCCTGTTATCGAATAGAAAAACAATTTTTAAGCTACCTTTACAAATAACAAAGTTATAAAGGTTTGAAATTCAAGATTAGACAGAGTCACACACGCCAGTACCGCCATACTTGCTGCGTAGAGAAAAGCGTTTGAGAAAGAGACAGGTAAGGATTTTTGAAAAAATCACTAATAATCCAATTTTTAACCGATTTAAATTTTCTCTTCGCTAAACACTATCTCTGTATTTTCATAATAATATTGAGATATGGCAAAATCAGGAGTTGTCAAATACCGTATTATCTGAACATGACAATATTTACTTCATCTTAACAGTCTCTATTCATTCTTCTCAACTGTGAATATGGTTATAATAAATTAGCAACCCCCTAATGGCTTAAGGTAAGACCTATCCAACGATACCCCACACTATAGGGTTACTCGAGAAAAAAAAATTACCCCCTCTTTGCGTCTATGGGAGGTACCCTAAACATTTTTTTTTACTTTTTTTTATTATACCACTTTGTCGGTGCGACTGATACATATCATACTACTGATATATTCAGGCCAAATTACAGCTTTCTAGTACTAACGGTTCTCTGCTTGAATGGCTGCGATAATACTTAACCAACAGACTATTCTATGTGGTGGTAAACGGCTACCAATCTGCTTCCCACAACATAAGTTCTGGTGTTCCGCAAGGGTCACATTTGGGTCCTATTTTGTTTAACATTTTCATAAACGATACCCGACAACACTCAAAAGTATTTATGTACGCAGATGATTTAAAGTTTTCACGTGCAATCACCTCACCAGAAGACGTGTCACTGCTTCAGCTGGACGTCAATAGTCTTAGTAAATGGTGTGAATATAATAATATGAATCTAAACCCAAATAAATGCTTACATATAAAGTTCACACGAAAACGAACTGTGATCCCGTCTACATACAACATTGATGGTCATATACTCAATGAGGTGGATAGCATCCGAGATCTGGGGGTGATCCTGGATGGCAAGCTTACCTTCATTCCGCACATTGAGAATATTATTAAAAGGGCATCCAGAGTATTGGGTTTTGTAATTAGAAATACTAAATCTTTCAAGAGTAGCAAATCTAAAATACTTGTTTATAATAGTCTTGTGAGAAGTATCCTAGAGTACTGTAGTGTCGTCTGGCGGCCTCATTATGCTACACATTCATTAAGACTGGAGCGCATACAAAAGCGTTTTCTTCGTCACATGGCTTACCACGGACGTATCAAATATTTGGCTAAAAGGAGAACATCTTACCGCCGAAAGTTAAAGTACTTTAATATGGATTCGCTTGAGACACGCAGAGTGATTTTGAATGGTCTATTCTTACACAAAATCTTACATCATAAAATAGATTGCCCACAGTTATTAAGTCTCCTCCGTTTCCGTGCCCCTCATCGGATTCCCCGAAATCCTATCACTCCTTTATGCCCGCCAATGAGAAGTTCAGCGGCAGGAAGAAATTCCCCGGTCAGCCGAATGTGTCGCATAGCAAATGAATGCACAGACCTTGATATACACTTCGACCCACCTGGAAAAATAGTTAGAATTCTCCAAAAACGCGCTGACCTTACCTAGTCCGCCAAAATAACACTGTTTATTGTTATTGTTTATTTTTTTTTGTTTTTTTGCTTTATATTAGTTATTAGTTAAAACTTAATACTGTTAACTTCCACGAAATTATGTAGGTACTTACCCCTTGCACTATGTAATTAGTTTAAGATTTGCATGCTGAGTTTACCTTTAAGTAATGGTTACAATATTCCACATAAATTAACTTTGTATACAATTGCAATGTATTGTTGTAAACTATTGGCGGTGAACCTTAATTAAGAGAAAAAAAAACGGTGTCTGAGCTTACCCGCGGACAGACAGACAGACGGACGGACAGACATGGCGAAACTATAAGGGTTCCTAGTTGACTACGGAACCCTAAAAAACAAGTGATCTATCTATTGTAGAATTATTTGATGTGTTTCATTGTTTACGAACAATTCATTAGCATAATAGCAGAATTAGCACAACAGCAAAGCGGAGATTAGTTACACGTTAACACTACAAATCCCAATGCCCTTCAATCGCACATATTCGGACAGCTTCGTTTACATCTGACGTTGTACGAAACAGTAATTATGCGCGTCGTATTAAAACCGATTAGTTTAGGCGCACATAATTACGCATTCCGATTGTCCAGTTAATCCGGACTAATCGGATGGCGTTTGATGAAGGTCCTGGTCCCAGTTAGTTGGGTGTCACCTAGAACGTTGGGTCCAATTACCAACTAATATCGTCATACTTTACGTAGCTTTACCTTTACTTGTGGAGTTATCGGTAAGGTTAAAGTTCTTGGTTGAATAATAATACAGAGGGATTCAACTCTCGTTCAACTCAATTAATTTGGATTCAACTTGTTTTTTACAATAAGAATGAAGTTATGATACCATGCCTGTCAGTTCTGATTCGAAGGTTAGCATTTATTCAATAATTGAATTTAAATTGTTGTAAGTAAAATAAAGTATTAATGTAAAATTTATTTGTTAGCAACATGGCATAAAAGGATATTTGGTTCATATTACGTAAACGACGAGCAAAGTAATAATAATCATAAGAGACGAAATACGAACGAGATTCGACCTATTTCTTGTAAGGGGTTATTCTAGAGCTTATTTGCAATGTTTTTGCTTATTTGAAATTCAGTAGTTTTCGAGTTATTACAGATTTAAGTTTTTTCGAAAAAACATCGCCTTCCGACCTAAAAGTAGCAATTGTAAAAAAAAGTACATGCATTAGGACAGCCTATTTTTTATTCTAGTAGCCAGTGAGCTAAAGATTCCTTCAAGAAAAAAATATGTTCAAATTTTTTTAAGGTTTTAGAAATAAAAGGTTAACAAATCACAAATCATCATATTAATTCTTTTGCAAGTTTTTTAAATCAACTACGATTATTACGAAAAAAAAATGTATGACACCTATCGTAAAAATTACGGAACTAAATTTCTCAATTCTTAACCTTTTCAAAAAAGTACAAATGTTGACATCTTTTCCTAAATTATTCATAGTAATAATGATAATAGCAGAGCAGGTAGCGCGTGAGCTAAAGGCGTGCCTGACCCGAAATTGGTTTGTTTGTGGCGCTTTCGTTTCTCTGTGTACTTACACGTCCACGTCTACATCCCAATACTTACCGAAGGCAACCTGTCCTGACCTTGACCCTTAAGTTTAAGCACATCATCTATAGGTTCACGCGGTATTGCTGGCGGACATCGGCACAGCGGACATGGCAGCCGCGCGGGAGGTGCAGCGAGCAGGGACACTAAACTTAATGAGCTGCAGAAGCTCAAAACTGTTGCACTCCCCCCTGCACATTATCTTCTAGAGAGCTAAGGCGTCTGTTATTTTCCATCTGACTAACAACGGCTGAACTTTTAATTGCTTTAGTAACTTACAGTACGAATTTTTTGATCACGTTAAACGTCTATGCATTATTCTTATGGATTTCTTTCGGACAATTTCCACTAAATATTTTGCTTAAAAAGGATTCTATACTGACGTGTACTTGAGTTTTAGGAGCAACTATGTGTTTGCTTTTTTAAAGACTGCACTTGACATAATAATTTTTTGATATAGGTATTTTTTCTACTTGTTTATTGAAATGAATTTTATCAACAAAATAATGCCCAGAGAACCAATGGAATGGACGACTCTCCAATACTTTATGTACTCGAATATTTTCACCCTTTTCTTATTTTTAGTACATTTGCCTAAATTTATCGGCTGCTAATTGTAATTCATTCCCTTAGCAGTACTCATGACATTGACATATATGTATCTTACGGCACTAGACGGCTGTTTGGAACAAAACGCGCGCATCAATCATCCATATTACTTTGACACAAGCCCTGTCACGGACGTCAACAAACTATAGTGAAAGGTTCACAAATCCACGCTGTGAACAAATTTTGTGCGCCGTTTTGATGTAATAAACATGAAGTCTATACATAATGTCAATGAGTCATGAGAAGTATCTGTCTTGAAGACCTTTACAATCATTATTACACTTACATGTACCGTAGATTCATAAGTCGTCTGTAACCATTAAGAAATTACTATTTTTGAAACAGGGATTTACTCGTAATGAAATTAATCAAAATAATGCACAGTGCTTAATTTTAAAGCCGTTCATTACTCCTGATGTTCACACAAATTTGCTTTGAATCTTTTTATAATCATGACTGGCTCTGAGTCACATAAGGGGCATGCACCATAAATGCGACTTTTTAAAAGTATAAGGTGATAAATCTTATCAAAAGCTTTTCAAAAATCGGTAAATATGACTGTAGTTTGTTCCGTTTTATCCATGAATGCAAATAAAATATTAAGGTTGTGATTCATATCTAAATCCATGTTATTCGGGTATCAATATTGGGTATTGGGTATCAATATGGGAAACACTAATGTATCAAGACTGGTCTGTAATTTGTCACGAGACTTGAAACCTGCTTCATGAATTGGTGTACTTACTTAATATATGACATTAAAATAGACTTAACAACGCGTTACTCATGATTTCTGTGATTCCTAAGAGGAATTATGTTAAGCCACGCGACTTCAGACGTTACTAAATAATTAAATAAACCTGTGCCTCCTGTGATAAGTGATACAAGTGCAAAATCGTCATTTTACAGGAGAGCGAAAATAAGATTTAAAAAAATCTGGTTTCTGAGCCAAGGGGGCTAGCATTTACCGAAGCACTTTTTTTATACATAAAAATATATTCTATAAACTTGCATTTAGTGTTTTTCGGTAAATATTGTTAGTTCGAAGAAAATCGCAAAAAACGTGTAAGTTGTACCCATTTAAATGTTTAATATGAGTAAATAATATGTGTTAGATGATACAAGTTCAGTTATACCATGGTGCACCTCTGGAGCACCCATTATATCTCTTGGTGTAAACTAATATGATATACATGAACTTGTAAAACGCACTCACTTACTCACTCACTCACACTCAGCGTAATAATATGTTCCCAGCTTAAAGTAAAGTAAAACAAAAAAACCTGAAAAACTGTTTTTTTGACCTTGTACCCCGTTACAAATAAAATTTACCTAACTCATATTAGTTTGCATTTGCAAAAAGTAAAGTAACTTATATCAGTTTGCAGCGACACTGAGGCGAGCAGGTCCGGCGCACCCCTGATCCCGGGTCACCTCACCCCATGCACACCCACCACACTTTATGCTCGCACTTGTATCACTTAACACAACTGTTATTGCATAAATATTTTACAGGAATAGTATGACTTTTAGATATAATTTAATTTGTATAACTTTACACTTAAAAAATGTGTTTGTGAAAAGTGATTCAAATCGGGATGTATCACTTATCACAAAAAAAAATATCAAATTTGTCTCGCATTGGTAGTACATGTTGAGTTGTACCCTGGTCTGGTTTTAGAAAAGTTGGTCAAAAGTGGTATACTTATACCACAAAAGACGAAAGAATGAAAAACATTTCTTTTACGAATTTAATAAAATATATCGGACTTTCGGGGCCCAGAGCGACCAGAGACCTTAGACACAGGCCCCGTATCTTGGCCCCGTATGGGACCGACGGTACTGGATATGTATGTAAATGTTTTTATGACGAGCATAAATGTAGGTACCTATCATGATAATCAGATTTTTTACAAAGGTTTAAATTATGATGTAGATAAAGAAGAAGGTAATGAGGACAGATTTTGTGATATTCCCACTGATACAATAATTCTAAAAATGGGATAAAGCCGCGGGCATAAGCTATTAGTAAATATTTCTTGTCACGTTCTCGTTAACAAGAACTAAGTACAGTTGGGTAGGAATGTAGGAGAATTAACAAGTTGATTATTTAAATGATTCTAATGATGTTGTTCCTTAAAATTTCCTTTCGTAAGCAAAATAGTTTATTTTTGTCTCATTTTTGTCAATACACAAAACCTTGGTTTGTTACATATAAGAGTGGCTTGCTTGTTAGCATCCATTCTGACCGTAACGTTTATTGTTCAGGCATCATGGACATTTTATATGATTTTCTTTCACAGAATTCATCACGGAAAATGAAAACGCAACTTGAGTGGCTTCATGTACCTCGTTCGACGGACGAATGACTAGTACAAATACATAGAAACAGATATTCTTTTTCTGCCCAGAATCGTTGAACATTTGATTTGTGTTGTGTTATTCGTTACTGATCAAAACGGTACTATACGAAAGAAGCTACACAAACTGGGTCAATTACTTTACACATGTGAGTGCGTTATGAAGCAGTGTGAATACCCCGCGAGTTGCGCGAAAATAACTCATGTGTCGAGAGACAAGAAAAAGTAATAAAAATATTCAGTGAAGTTGAAAACAAAAATATGGGACGGAAAATGAGAACAAAGGGCAAAATCGCATCATTTTTTCTCAAGCAGCCTTAGCGAATATTTCTCGAGGCTTTATTGAATAAATATACATATTTTACGTCGATACTTTATAAGAAGCTTTCCAGTGTCTTGGTGCGTGTAAATGTTAATGTCATTACAGAACAGGCTTAACTAAACCCACAGAGTGCTGACTAATGATGCATATATAACAAGAAAGTTCGCGGAATCGCAAGACTTTATTTAACTACATAGATTATTTGTCATGGATATATCTCTCTATTTCACTTTACATTATTCTTATTGCATTGGGTGGTCTTAACTATATTTTGAACTACATCCGGAAATCGTATAAAATGTAAAGCACGTCGACCAGCAGTGCAAGTCTGCATAGGATAGATAGTATACAGCTTGCGTCGAACGAACGGCAGGCGACAGATGGCAGCCACGAATAATGCCAAGTACAGACGTGCTGGCCACTTCTGCTGACCAACTACTTTACCGAACAATTGTTTTCAAAAGCCATAATAACAAATTTATGATAAGAATAGTCTGTGTCTAGCAAGTCTTCTCAGTAATACGGATATTTAATTACAAGCTGGTAACTTTTCGGCTTCTGCGTATTACTTTGATATTAGCCAATCACGAGTAAGCGGCGGGATTATCCGTCCAATAAGCGATCAAATAATCTATTAGTGGTCCAATAAGAAATAAGATATGTGCAACAATTGGCTAGTTTTAGTTAGTACGTTTCTAAGCCGGGGAATCGGAGTCGCGGCCACAAACTGCAGCCGTCATCTGGCACACGTTTGCATAGCCCCCACCTGCCCGATGCAAATTCGCTGGATGTTTTATGCGTTCCCTCACCACGATGCTATTGAAACTTTGAAGGTTTTGCTATAACTTTTATGAAAACTAGAAGTATTTTTTGTTTTACAGTATTGTTTTATTCGGATACTTGGATACTTGCAAAAAGGGACATAGTAGAAATGTTTTATTGGTTTAAATTCCGTATTAACATACTATTTATAAACAAAAAACTATCATAAATTATTTGTATACATAAATAAGCCAGTTCCAACACTCTTTGATTGGAATAGCAATAATTAATCGCGTTCTAGATTGTTCTTACCATTAATGAAAATGTGTTTGTCCAAAACCTTCAGGGACAATTAAATTATTTCTAAACCATAGGTCAGCAATAGTTTGGTTTCTGAATTTATCATTCAATGTTTACAAACTTAGAAAGTTATCGATGGGTACTTGACTTGAAATATATTTTGTTGTTGAGGATTTCAATTTATATATCATCAACAATTTTAATAAAATAGAATACAATTACATTTTTTGTATGTCAGATAAGTTCAGATAACAATGATCTATTACAACATGTTAGTAAAAAGTTTCCAAGAAAATGTTAATTCATTAAAAAAGTAACAAAAAATATTAATAAAGATATAAAGTATCATATATATTTTTTATTTTAATGACTTATTTATGTTCCCTAGTTGCTACTTTAAAAACGTAAGAGGTACTGATTACTAGTGTAATCTAGTGTAGGTAGTGTGTAGAGGTAGTGGTTAGTAGGTACTCGTATTACCTGCAAGTGTTGAATTGCTACAGGGTTTTCCATATAAGCCGGTCTCATCATCTCTTAAAGGTAATAGTTTTCCTTTGTATCTTAATAAGCATTTATCAATTGTACCTAGGTGTTTATTTGAATATTTTTGTAAAATTTAATATGTATGTTGTTTAAAAGATAATATTTGTATTTAATAAATCGGCATTTGTTTTAGACCAACTTACAACGGCATATCGACTCTACTAGGGTTGCAAAGAGTACATTTTAATTCTACCGGATTAACACCAATCCGGTCGGCTCCGGCCAGATTGTCCTAACCAGGACAACTTAACTTTCCTTTTTTGTTAAAACAAGGACCTTTCATGAAGTCATTATATTAAACAAGACAAGACAATAAAATTCTCAGTCCCAGTTGGCATTTGATCTAGTAACTATGTTTATATTGATACCGGATCACCGGGTCCGATTTTCCGTCTAATGTCTTGAAGAAGAAATGAGATCTTTATAAAAGTAGACTGAGACGCCATTTAGTAATTTAAGTTAAAGTTTTACGAGTATATACAGACATTTGGTTTCTTCTACATGTTCCCTGATTATAATAAACATTAATTTGGACAAAATATTTCTTTGTAACATCGTAATGTTTACCAAGGGGACTTTTAATGAAAGGTTTGGTAGCTGTGTAATTAGATTGTAATAAAAATGGGGTTCTTAATAACTGTAATAGCACGCTACTCTCCTTAGTTAAATAGACCAAACATACGATTTATTTGTATCATTGAGACTTAAATACATGTTACCTACAGCAATATAATTTAGTCTAACTATAGCAAACCGACAAACATAGACTGGTAATTAGCTTTCTGTTTCGTTTTGTGTAAGTTAAGGGATATTGTTCTGTCAGTTTTTATACATCGCATGTTCTGTGGTTCAAATCTTGCAAATTGAATTTCACCCATTTTTGGTAATCGTATTGACATGGAATTTGTCACGGATATTGATAAGTATGGCAATGCAAGTAAATTAAAGTTATAGGAATGAGCATCCAGACAGATCAAATTTTGCAAAACATTTGTTAGAATGGAATCATTTTTTATTACACTCGGATTCTTACGAAGTGTTGCATTAATGCAGCTAGGGGTTGCGTCTGGATGCTCTGGACTCAAAAAATTTAAGGTCGTTTTATGTGACGATTCAAATTTATTAATTTTAGTGGGTACTTTGTTTGAATAAAATAATGTGGGTACTTGTCGATTTATTGTGAAAAATTAAAATGTTTGTTTTGGTTTGTTAGTTTAACATCTGGCAGCAAGGTTGGTAAACGGTTGTGTTGCTCTCAAGATGAGCTCTGGTTGAGTTCGAAACGCGTCAGTGTAGTGTGGTGGTGGTGATGTATGAGTTTGTGTGATTTGTGTGTATTCTTACATGGATTCGTTACGTGGGTGGAGAAACAGCATGAACACACATTTCTGGCATAAACGAGCTAGCATAAGGTCGCGGATGACAAAAATATTTGTTTGAGTTCATTTGTATACTAAAATATTGCCCCCGCTAAGTCGAGCAAAACAAAACAAAAGGCAGGCAATACTTTTCTCGAAGCTGTGACGTCCCCGTCACAGGGTTAGTTAATGGTAGAAATTAAACACCTTTTGGGGTTTAGCTCATTGCCGTGAGTTCGGTCCGCTCCTGTTGCCTGACAAAGCACAACTGCCCGAGAACTGTCATAGCAACCGCGCTACCCGCACTTCCGGCGATGTGCATATTTATTTTATAGTAATGTAATGTAATACGTCACAGAAGCATTACATTACAATACTCTTTGCAGAAGCCATTCAGACCATTTTCAACATCCTGTAATTTATCTGTTATACGAATTCGAACTGCGATCAATATGTGAAACGAAGTACTGGCAATAGTTTTTTGGTGAATTGAATTGTATGCCAAATAACGCATCTGCGTAACGTTGAGCTGCGAAACGTTATTCTGCGTAATAACTCACCTGCCACCACAGAATAGATAATAGTACTACGACTTAATCAATCTGCGAGTCGTTACTGCAGGGTTACTACGAAACTCGAAACTCGAAGTTCGTGTTGTGCGGTCCCTCTGACACTTATATATACGAGAGCGATAGGGACGGTAGGTACGATACAAACTTCGAGTTTCGTAGTAGCCCCGCTGGCCGAATCATTAGTTGGGGAAACATTAGATATCCCCTAAATTTACTTTAAATAACCTTCAAAATTCCAAGTATTCTAAAGTAAAGCCTTGACTGACTTGTATAGTTGTAGGTATTTGTTTTGTTAACAGTTTAAATCTCTCTGTTTGATATTTGAAGACTAAAAGATTATAGAGTTATGGAAACTATTTATTTTATTTTACTTTATTTCACTTTGTGACATTTAAGTAAAAGTGCAATTAGGTACCGAAGTAAAAAGCAATAAATATTAAGTTTTCTTAAGGCTTAATCAGAACAAGTTTTGAATCCGATCAATCGGAAATAACATTCCGAAGTGGTTAAAATCTGGGTATTGTAAACCTACAGCTCAAATAAAATGTTCGACTAGTTAACGAGATTAAGTACATTGATTAACAGTAAACCTTTATTTGACGTGTAAGTATGTATCCTGAAAATTTCCAAACCATTTTTGGACCATTACCTTCTATTCCAACTATTTCCGGTTAATGCGGTGACTCGTTCGTTTTTTTATATAAATGAACTGCATCCAATTGTTATACCGCTTTCATCCATCCTTAATTATATGCTAATAGTTTTTAAAATCAGCATAATGTCATCTGCTTACAAACTTATGCCCCCTGTGCGAATATTATCGTCTGCTGCCGCCACGGGCCACACTCTTCTGCTTTATTTGCTTCGCTCTTCACTCGTCACATTGTGAAGGGATCCGGTTGCTACAAATCCGCAAGAATAATTGAAACGAAATATTACGTTTTTCGCCTCAACGGTCTCGCCTTCGATTCTATTTCACCCTATTTTCAGAACATTAGGTATTAAGACGTGCTCTTAAACTGTAAGTAGCTGAATTGATTTTTGTTGAAAGTATTTAAAAGTAGCCACAAGGTGAAAACCTTTTAGAATCGTTTTTAAGTTTTGTAAACTGCATCGATATTTCGTTAAGGTCCTACACAAAGATAGGTGATAAAGTAGGTGAAGGCGACCAGAATTATAAAAAAGCTCACAATATTGCGGAAAACCAATAGAACTAATTCCTTGCACTGGTAACACTAAATTCAAATGTCATCTGTCCATTGTTGTCAAATTTTAACGTTCTTTGCGCGTGGTATTTTAAAGTGTTATTTTGTGTTTTTGTACCTTAAAATGCCGAAGATTATCCATAGCCTTGGAAGGAAAATAATTGACATTGTATAAAAGTATTTGTCATAGAAAAAGTCAGAGAGATTAGAAAATATTCCTTTAAATAACATCACTGACACCGTTGTCAATATGACTGATAGGTATCGTATAGTAAGTGTAAAGAATGTTGCAATATAAAACGTACAAAAGTGCTGCCCTCGCGTCAGGTTTTTTTTATATTCCTGGTTTTAGTTACAATGTGTACTAAATTCTATCTCTCTCTCTCTTTCCCTTTTCCATGCCGAAATCTTTCCTTCTTTCTTATAACGTCATAAGTTCAGATTTCCGTTTTTTTATTGGTATTTCTCACTAGCTGAAAACAAAAACGTCTTAAAAAGCGTTTGCACATACCATAATACTTATATTATTTTCTAAAATATTCTGCATAGTTAAGAAGGCATAAAATATTGATAGAGTAAGAATTCTAATAAACACGATACTTAACGACGACCGGATGGCCAAGTGGTTAGAAAACCTGAAAACGAAGCTTGAGGTCCCGGGTTCGAATCCCGGCCGGGCAGATATTTGTGAACAATACGAATGTTTGTTCTCAGTTCAGTTCAGAACTGAGAACAAACATTCGTATTATGTATTTATCTATATAAGTATGTTTATCCCTTGCCTAATGTCCATAGTACAAGCTTTGCTTAGTTTGGGACTAGGTCAATTGGTGTCAGGTGTCCCATGATATTTATTTATTTATTTAATTACCAAAATTACAAATTTTCAGTTTAGTTTGTATGTAGTTTAAGTTACCTTTATTTTGTTTTGTACTGTGTTATGTTGTATTAAAAAATTAATTTTAAACAAAAAAAATGAACTGTATAGACAAAAAATAGGTTGACAAGCTCCAAGAGGCTGCTAATACAATCCGCGGCTAAGCTTAAGATAAATGAAACAAACGCACCCATTTGGGACGAAATAAATTTACCGCTCGAAGACTTACGGGTAAAATTAATAAACTAATACGAATCCACCGTAACGAGCGCATATTTTAATGATTTATTACCTGGAAACAATAATATAAACGTTTGAATTATTTTGAATATATATTATATACATATATATTATATTAATATATTCTCACTGAAATGGAAAAAAATGGTACTTCTTAAAATTGGTATTGGTAATTGGTATTACTTTTCACATGCCTTGGCTAAACATATTATGGGAAATACCTACCTAATTATTACTGTAATGTAAGATCCTAAGCTACCATAATATGTTTCTGTGAATAAACGAATCATTCATTCATTCATTCGGTAATGTTTTTTAACTTGATAAGCATCAACAATATTTATTTTATTTTATTTTGTCACTAGCTTTTGCCCGCGACTTAGTCTGCGTAGATTTTTATATTTACAAATACTCCATAGGAATGAGGTTAATATCTCGCATTGCCAGTTTCCGTGGGATTTTCGAAAAATCCCTTCGAACTACGGCTAAACAATCCACTGAAAAACCTGATCACCACGTTTCACATCTAGGGCAGAAGTACCGGTTTTGGCCAGTTGACATTTGAAGTCATATTTAAAAGTTATAGTATTAAAATATGTTTTCCTGTTGTTGTTGTTGTCCTGTTTTCTGTATCGCTTACTATTTCTGGTGTACAATAAAGAGTCATTATTTGTATTGTGAGTTTTCAAAAGTTTATACTGAAACGAATAAAGTTTGTAATGATTTATTAATTTCAAACGTATATATAAACAATAAATGGCCATAAACGGTAGAGTGGCCACAAACGATACTTCTGCCCTAGAATCAAGGAATAACATTTTAAATCCTCCCTTACTATTTTCCTACATTGAGCGATCTCAAAGATTTACGATGTCTTTGGGATCGCAACCCAGACTCGCGCTGGCTTGCCGTTTCAGCCGAATGATTAAATGTACAAAAAATAATAATAGTGTTTCCCCATTATGATAACGCCAGGAGTCCAGGCTGTGTATAGATCTAATGTGGCACGCTCGCGGTCTTATTCATCATTTATTTATACCATCAACTACAATATAACTTTGAACGGCTAGAAATGGTAGGAGCGATTATACTTCCGAATGTTTAACATAATTATGGCCTCAGGTTGGAGCAGGATCTAGGGTCACAGCCTCTATCTCTTATACTAAAGCAGCTGGTTTTGCAAAATCTTAATCGACCGTTGAATGTCTGCATTATATCCAGTTTTTGCTGTAATTTTTTTTTACCTACAGTGCTGTAAAAATTGGTAGTAATACTGGTACTAGTTTATTATTATTATAAAATAGCAGCTCACTCGGCTTCTCACGGATGTACTATCGAACCAACTGAACCTTGACCCCACTGTGGAACCTTTTGTCGAAAAAATCATAGTGACATCACATTGCTTGATAAGGGAATTCATTATGAAACTTACTGTGAAAGCGCTCAACTGTGGGCCAGGAATCAAATGGTTCGACTGTACCACCTGTAATGAAGAAATGAAGACCAAGTCCGTCTCACTTACACCGATTTTTACTTTTCTGAAACGAAATTGTTCGCGTTTCTGTAAGTCTAATTTGTCGAAAATTTTCTTTCATATGCCTTTATAAATTAAAAATAATAACAAAAAATTAATAGACCTTGACTGGTCTTTCGTAGATTTGTTTACAAATAAGCCTTTCCCTACTAGGTACAACTGTAATTGCGAAATTAATGGCCTAGGTAGACTAACCGCAATGTGGCGATTAGTGTAGGGAGGAAACTGCCTTAGGTACATTACATAACTTGCAAACCTCATGGAGCAATCGGCCTCGTGTTTATGTGTTTCTGTTACGTTTCCTTTAATTACTACTGTGTGGTCAATGGCATGCGATACGATAATGGGGGCTCTAGCTTGCCAACTGATGACTTCTTCGCTAAGTGACTGTAATATAGCGGATTGTTTTATCAATATTCCATCGACGCTTGAAAGGAGAAATTGACTAAGCGACATTTTTTTAAGATAATGAGTTATATAAATGTTTGGAATCAGTAAATTTTACAACTTCTCCTTTCAAGCGTAGCCATGATTTATTTAGTTATGATTCCATGATTATTTGTTTGTTGTGTGATGGTTTGTTTTATTCCATGATTTATTCCATCCCCACACTACTCCGCATAATAATACATTATTGCAGAGGCCGGGAAAAAGCAATTCGTGGATAAGTAGAGTTTGACGGACAAAGCGTAGCTAACTTAACCGTTTTTGCCATTTTAGCTCCGGAACCCTAAAAAAATAGAAGGAATTTGATCATCGGGCTGTTTAGATTGACTCATCGTAGTCGTGAATTTAAAAAGTAAAAAAAACTGTATAGTAATGATATTTCATACCATTTTCCGGGAAGTATTTTTTTTATTTGTGGCAGTCTATAAGGAAGAACTTCGTGTACTATGTTATCGAAACATAATTAAATATTAGCCCAAAATAAAATTATGCCCTGTTCAAACGTAGGTACGAGACGAGTATAAACTCAATTAGGTAGGTACACAACATTTCCAGTAAAATTAAATAAATAACCTCGATCACAATATTGTATACGCTATTGGTTGTATTCCTTTCGGTTACAGTGTTCTAAACTTTATGCATGGTACAGTCAGAAGCAGAAGTGCACACGAATCTACTGCCGATAAGGGAGTGTTTAGATAACTTTTATCAACAAACTGCTCCACTTCTGCTGCTGCCTGTACTTAATAAATTAATATTGAATGTGTAAGCATTGATATAATAATATTGAGTATCTAAGCTTTTTCACATCACTTAGTAAGAGCTATTATTGTGAGTTTTACAGGAATTATCGTGAAATGACCTTTAAAGTGAACGAAAACTATTACCAGCTAGCACACAGATTGATAACTATAAATTGCAATAGACACGTCCTTCGCCATTTTAAAAAGTAACGACATCATCCCTATAAATTTACATGGGGAGCAATTTCGCTGGTCGGAAAGAACGCGTTAAAATTTTACTGCATAATATTTCGAACGGTCAAATAATCATAACGCGCTTATGACAGGTAATAAAAAATCGGGCAACATTAGATTTTTTTTCTCAATTTATCTTTAACAACTTGTTTTTACAACTCAATTTCGTGCAAGTCGTTACGATAATAGATTTACTACTTCAATTATAACTTTGCGAAGAGTAAGAGAGAGTGCTCGGTGGAAAGTATGTTTCGTTTTGCGGAGTTATTAGCGGCTGCTCGCGCGACGCGTCGCTTGCCTGTCACGCCACAAACAGAAATCTCGGCTGGAATCGTTTAATTGGCTCAGTGAAGCGACGCTTCTACGAGCATGACTGTCGTAAGCCTCTTAAATATTAAAATAAGACTTCTTACTATCTTTCCTTCCGGTAGGGATATTTTCAAACTGACAGTTTTTTACCAAAATGTAGCTTGGATTTGGATGACAATACAAGGACAGACAGCAAGGAAGTTTGTATTAAAAATGAAAATTTACAAAAGTCTGTAAGTATGCTAATAAAACTTCTTTATTTCCTTTTGTAATCTTGTGGAAAATTTATAACTGTTTAGTGTCGGCAAAATTGATACTATCATTTTAAAATCGGTGAGGTAGCGAAGTTGCATCGTCGCGCTGAACGAGCGTCTCTGCAGACGGTTAGTAAATCATCGCTCAAAAAAATTGCCAGTTTCCATTGAATTGAGAGACTTGTACGGATTATGCACGCGCCATTAGTCCAGCTCGCCTTTGTGAGGCTCCGTGGAGTCGAACTCATTGTCATGCCAAAAGGGCTGCGATCGAAGAGGATTTAATTACTCGCGCCTGTTCTCTTCCCTCTTCAATTGAGGACGTGTTTTCGCCGATTACTGGAACGTGGCAATAAGCTGTTTCATTTTAGACCACTATTGAATGAGAGTGAGCCAGAAAGCTCCATTCGGCTCAGCTAATAGCATTGAAGTACCGCCGAGGTAATCTGCATAGTTAGATGTAGAATTAGCTACGTACAATGTAGCAATAACGCAAATAAATCAACATTATCTAATGCTTTTTCGTTATCTACTTTTGAATACCAAAATGCTTTCATAACCATATTGTAAACACAAAATTAAATAATGTTTATTACCTATGTAAACCATATTTTGTAATATTTTCCGTAGGTAATTTACACAGGTCTTATAATCAACTAGCCGTTACCCGCGACTCCGTCCTCGTAGAAATCGGTTATCGCAATCCTGCGAGAACTATGCAGTTTTCCGCAGTAAAAACTATCATATGCCTTTCTAGAGGACTTAAACTATCGTATATCGAATTTCATCTAAATCGGTTTAGTGGTTCAGACGTGATGAAGTTACAAACAAACAAATAGCCTTACAAACTTTCTTATTTATAATATTAGTGGGATGAGATTACTAAGTTATTTAAAATAGTATCTACATATATAGGCGAACTACCTTATGTAAACAAATAATTTCAAGCCAAAATGTATTTAGTTTGTTGGATCGCAACGTTATGTATATTATTTTTCTCACCTTTACAAACTACAGGAACAAATGATCTGTTACAAAAACAATGTAAAGTTTCCTTAGAATACTTAAGCTATTCCCACTAAAAGCAAAAGTTCAATAGCAGCTAATGTAAATGTTGATACTCAGAATACTAACGGCCTCACCTCGGCGCGTTCAATTGATAATGCACTCGGATCGCATTCAACTCCAGTGAAACATAAGTTTGTGCTCTAACAATGAGCTAGAACTATCGTGCATTTGTCATTTTGTCATGAGAGTTTGCAGGCCAAAGACTAAAGTTGGAAAATTAGTAGAAACAAAGTTATGAATAATATGAGAGAAAAGGTGTTTCCGATACGAGACAATTGTTGGAGTGAAACTTTCATGACAAAACTTAATACCTATCTCACTAGCTTACCTACTCATGGAAAACGCACAAAACTTCTTAAACATAATCCACTAATGATCTTTCATACATGTTAACGGAGAAGAGATTCCTTTTTAGGGTTCCGTAGTCCTACAAGAAATACTTCAAGTTTCGCTAATCGGACTGTTTTTGTGTCCGTCAGCGGCATTGCTTAGAGCGTCTTAGTGAGAAAAAGTTTATATGTATAAACCCATGCAAAATTACACATACAACAAGGCGGATATAGTGGTAAAAAAATGATAAACAAATCTTAGGATACACTTACCTCCCGTACCCGTAAATTGAGGATGTCATTTTTTTCTCACATAAACCTACTGTATCGGGTATCGGTGGGAGGTTTTTTTCATAAATAGATATAGATTTGGTATGATATATTAGTAGGTTGGCCGTATGGATGGATAGTAACGAAATATCCTCTTCACGTTAACTACTAAAATCACTCCCCGGTGTTTTAAATTTCTATTAGTACAGCGGTAATCGACAATTACAAGCTCAAGTTAAGCTCGAGGCTTAGCATTAAAACACAAACGTGATATCATAGTCCTTAGCGCTTCCATGTGTGAATTAATTGTAATTACTAGGTTAACACCTTGTTTGTGTGCGCCGTTATTCCCCCCGGGAACAGGCCGAGGTGTGACGTGGTTGCGAGTATAATAGGTTTCGCTACGTGATTTTCTGTACAACGTTGTTCATATGTCCAAAAGCAAACGTTTGGTCTCACGGTTGTGACGGGAGTGTTGCCAGTGTCTGGGGAATGCGGCGTACTTTTGCGTTTGTTTTGTAAATATAATCGTGCGTCAAAGGAAATGGCATTAGAAGCGAAGGCGATAGGAAGTTTGGTGTAAAAAATATCGAAATAAAAATATGTTTTATATTACATCAGTTGGTACCACCCTAAATAGAAGGCTTGAAAGCTGTTCATTAAATTTTGAAATCTAGACAGTGATATTGTATGAAGTTTCATTACTGCTCTGCTGACAAAGCAATAAAATGTAGCATGATTATCCATTACTACCCCGTTTGTGCGTGTGTGGTTTTTATTCTTTTAAACTTGATATCTAGTTAGCTGGACATCTTAAATAACGTATAGGCTGTTTTTTTAATATGGCTTCTGTCCAATGGGTCAATTTTGCCGGCGTCAAGATTGAGAGCTACTAATGATCTGAGTCGAGGTTTTTTTTAACAAATTACGGCGCTGTTCTGTCAAATGACCTGTAGGGTTAGTTCGGAGTACACATATAGGCTATTCTACTCTAGTAGACTAGTTCTGGTATGAAATGTATCAAAGTACTTTTTTAAAGAATCCATCCAGCAGCAAATATGAAGACGTTAAATTGAACAATCTTAAAAGCATGCATTGAGTCTATGGCAATTCAACGGAAGAAGTAGGTAACAACAAGGGTAAATTTAAAATTTATTAATTTTATTAGTTGCTGCAAAACACATTTTATAGGTTTTTGCATATTATTACGTACAAGTGCTTAAACTAAAACTATAGAGTAAAAAAAAAACATTCTGTTTACGGCGACTTAGAAAACGATCTGTGCTGCAAGTTATTGTGGTGGGTGTGTACATACTCTTGACCACGGCCCCTGAAATGTGCATGAAACACATTACACATTACATTACACACATATCGTTGTGATTAAAGTTGTATAGGTCAATTATGAAATTCGCGAAAGCTTCATCATCATCATCCCAGCCTATATACGTCCCACTGCTGGGCACAGGCCTCCTCTCAGAACAAGAGGGCTTGGGCCATAGTTCCCTCGCGGGCCCAGTGCGGATTGGGAACTTCACACACACCATTGAATTGCTTCGCAGATTTTGCAGGTTTCCTCACGATGTTTTCCTTCACCGCAAAGCTCGTGGTAAATTTCAAATGTAATTCCGCACATGAATTTCGAAAAACTCGGGTTTGAACCCACGACCCTCTGCTTGAGAGGCGATAGGTCAAACCACTAGGCCACCACGGCTTTTTCTAAATAATTGATACCCACTCCAAGTTAATCCTGTAATTTTGTTCTGAAACATGCAAGAAAACAAACCAAATTTAAGCCAATATAGACAAAAATGGATACCATTATCAAATTATGTTTTGGAGGTTAATGTGGTAGGTGTAACATGTGATCACGAGCGCTTTATATGCTGACCTTCCTCAATATATTTCATGATGGAAGACGTCACTTACGCAATATAAGACGAAGCAAGTCCGGTGAACGTGTCACGCGATCGCGTCGGCTCGTGAACTAGGGAAGAAATATTACTACACCAGGAGCAATGATAACGCAAGATAAAAATACAATTCAGTTATTTATACTGAGATTATGTTTAACCAACAAAGAAGACTATTGAAGCACGTATTTGGCGCTTATCCACAAGCATGTCCGTCCGTGGATCTCTTGGTGGATTCACTCACATATTAAGTAGATACTAATAAATATAAATATAAATATAAATATATATATATATATATATTTATAGGGATTTATTTCACAATCAGCAATTAATTTAGACTTAGGTATTCAATTTAGCTGCTAAGCTCTAAGCCGCTTAATTACGAAGTCTATTAGGATTATGATCGTTATTTTAACTCTTTATCAACAATTTTATAAAAAATATATAGACTTTAATACAATTATAAAATACAATTAAATCTATAGGTACATATCTTTATCATAATCTGTCACTGAACTGATTAAATCATAAAATGTCAATTTCAATTTCATTACAAATTGTCCCCAATTCAACTTGAATAGCCATTACGCATTCCGTTCGGTTAGTTTAATCTGCTCCTAATCAGTAATCAGGTCCCCGATAGGGCTCACCTGAGTGCCCGTCTTCCTAGAATGTTAATTATTGAACTACCTCCTTTTATAATACATTCAATTACAGTAGATTTTCATGCTTTTAACCAACATGTGCGTGTATTTCAGGTAATATTGAACACATTGTACATTTTGTCGGCATATACATATATATTCGTGCAAAATTATTGCTTTCTAGCATTGATAATCCCTGAGCAAAGCCGCGGACGGATAGACAGACAGACATGGCGAAACCGTAAGCGTTCCGTTTTTGCCATTATGGCAACGGAACCCTAAAAAGCGGACTGTTAAGAAAAAAGTTCTGAAAACATCGAATAGAAGTAACATAGCTAAATCGCTCTTTGCGACCTCGCAAGGAATTGTGGGGTTAAAAAGAATCCCGTAGAGAAGGGAGAGAATGTGAGAGTTTTGGTGAAAGAGTATTGGGAGCCACTTTGTGCTGTGTAGGAGAAACCATCATTATTTACGTAGACAAATTTATAAATGGAATGAATATGAATCGAATTTTAAAGTCGCTCAAGCCTTTTTATCTAAAGAGCTCCTTCGAAAGATCGGAATAAAAAAAATTGGTTGTTTATTATGATATGATTAGTTACTGTGTTACAGAACGAGCTGGGAAAATATAGGTTTGATATAGAAAATGATTTCATATTCTCTCACTGTTATAAGTGAACCTGACATTCGCATCGCGACGCCATTGTTGCATGTGAAACTATTGGAACTATTTTTGAATTTCACGGATGGGTTCTGGCGCGCTAGTCTTAAAATAAGTAAAATCTGACGCTGACGATTATATCCGGGCTTTATAATTGGAAGACATTTAGATTTTAGCATATTTGACTACCCTGTACAGAGTTTGCTAAAAGTGGCTCCGAAGCGGTAACGTTAGCGGTAACCCCATTTGGGAATACAGGCGTGATGTTTGTGTTTGTGTGTGTTGTACAGAGTTTCACATTAATGCCAAATGTCATGTTGATTGTTAAACTTTCGACTGTGTGATCTCGCTACTGATCATGCATTTTTTTCCAATTGTAACAAAACAAACCAGTGTTAAGCCTGCGTTATTTTATCTGAAGTCAACTGGGTAATTGAAAATTGTCCACGTGGAAGCAGGTTTATTTAATGAAAAAAAAAATTAAAAGATAAAGATAAAAATATTTTATTTGCTTAAACATGAGTAATAGTTAAATTTCATCACTACTTTCAACTACCAAGTAGAATGAATAAATAGTTTATAGTTTTGATTGATCATATAAGTAACTCATACATTTGATATAGATTTATGATTCTTGTTTTTACCTTTATTTATTATTATTCTCATTTAATTTTACTGTAATTTTACATTGTAAATTCATTTTTTTTGTATGTATTTGACGGTCCTTTTGTGAATTTCTTAGAATTACCTGACATATTGTGTTTATAATGTATTTTTTCAAAAGGTAATAAATAAATCTATCTAATCTATCTACCTATATACTCAAAGTGGCTATGTCACTTCGCCAGCTTAAAATAAAGTTGAAAAGTTCAGACACCAAAACTGACCTACCGAACATGTCTCAACTTTTCTTGTGAGTTACAAAGGTTGGAATCGACGACTTGCGACATAAATGTTCTCAAAGGTAGTTAAATTGTGTGAAGGTGGCCTAGTAATGTTGCTTAAGTAGTGCGTTATCGTTTATGAAAGGGGTAAACGAAGTGAAATGTTGTCGAGTAGTTCCGCCGTGTATCTTATTTATTTAAAATGCCTACAATACTCATTTTGTATATTGTGGGACGAAACTAAAAATAATTGTTCTAATACACACACACACACACACACACACACACACACACAAACATCACGCCTTTATCCCCAAATGGGGTAGGAACAGCACACGAAACGCTACCGCTTCGGAGACACTTTTAGCAATTTTAGGTTTCGAAAATGTTCTAATGTAATGTGTGTTGTTAAATGTTCTAATGAATGTAAATTATCATCATCATATTGGACATAGGCCTCCTCCATAGACTTCCAGTTGCTTCTGTTAGAAGCGGCCTGCATCCACCGTGAACCCGTGGCTTTAACCAGGTCATCCGTCTAACTCGTTGGTGGACGTATTACGCTGCGCTTGCCGATCCACCAGTCTCCATTCGAAAACTTATCGGCCCCGACGGCTATCTGTTCTCCGTGCTATATTATTATGGCCTGCCCGTTATCACAGCAATGTAAGTTATATTTTGGTGTAAAAGTGCTTTTAGGGTTCCGCAGACAAATGGCAAAAAACGGAACCATTATGGATTCGTCATGTCTGTCGTTTGTCCGTCCGTATATCACAGCCACTTTTTCCGAAACTATGAAAACTATACTGTTGAAACTTGGCAAGTAGATGTATTCTGTGAACCGCGTTAAGATTTTCACACAAAAATAGAAAAAAAAAACAATACATTTTGGGGGTTCCCCATACTTAGAACTTAAACTCCTTTTTTTTTTCATGAAACCCATACGTGTGGGGTATCTATGGATAGGTCTTCAAAAATGATATTGAAGTTTTTAATATCATTTTTTTCTAAACTAAATAGTTTGCGCGTGCGACACTTCAAAAGTGGTAAAATGTGTAATAAACAGCTTCTTTTTTTTTGTGCCTAGACCCCTATATTTGGATAATTTTGCCTTTTCAGCCACTGGCAGCTGGCAGCTTCCTCGGACAAAGAATTAGCTTAGCTGCTTAGCTATTCAAAGACGAAACGCTGCCATCATCTTCGGGACCTTGTCTAAGGGGTAAGTATTCTTTAAGTAATTTGTTTAAGGTTTTATTTTTATTTTAATGTAAGTTTTCAAGTCTAGTATAGTTTTTTTTTCTTTTCTTATTACTTGTTAATTTAGTTTGTTATTTACTGTTTTCTGTTGTATATTAGTCTAAACTGAATAAAGATATCGACTAAATTAGTCTGTCTAAAGTCGTCCTACCTTGTAAAAATTCTCAAACTCAAAGTATGGACACCCATTATCACATTTAAGTCCCAGTTGTTGTACTCGTAATAATAACTGCAAAGTTTAAAACACAATCAAATAAATCAATCAAATCAGCCCACTGAAAGGCCTCTTCATTTTTACGCCAATATAAACTAAAGTTCATCTTCAGGTTTTTTCTCTACGGGTGTTGGCACGTGGTCTCCACTCCAGTATTCTTCGCACCCAGCGGCAGCCATCCATTCTGGCTATGTGTTTTATTAACAGGATGAAGGTGGCAGGGGACAGACAGACGTGGAAACGTGAAGAGGAGGCCTACGTTCGAAGACGGACGCAACAAGGGCTGCTATAGATAGATAGATAGATAAACTAAACTAAATGTAACTAACTATGTCATTAACGCGAAAGTTTGGAAGTCTGTTTGTTTGTTTGTTACCTCACCACATCTAACCCGCTAAACCGATTAAGGTGAAATTCGGTACACAGATAGTTTGAGTCCCGGAAAAGGACATAGGATAGTTTTTATATCGGAAAATTGCATAGTTCCCGCAGGATAGCGATAAACGATTCTACGTGGACGGAGTCGCCTGCAACAGCTAGTGTATTATATTGTCTGGATTAGCTTAGCTAGAAAGAAACACAACACATAAACAATGTATATACACAAGAAATAGTCTATGTATCATTTATTATTAATCAAGCCCTTATAAGTACCTAGGTACTTATAAATATAACGCTATTTGATTATTTGAGATACTGTACCGTAGTGCTACGACATTTCGTAGACGCTCTACGCTCGTTGGCTCGTTATAGGAAAATTGCAAATATTCTTTACTGAACACTACAAAGTATTACAATTGCTTTAAAAAAAAAAGAATAAAGCAATGTCGAAAATAGACCGTCTTATCACTTCAAAACTATATCTTCCAGACAACTATTTGGATATAGTCAAATAAAGTAGTATGATAACGCTAAAGCAGAAACGTTAAAGTCAAAGTCCAGGTCCGAGGAATTTATCATATTTACTCGTATATGTAGGTACTAGCCGTTACCCGCGACTCCGTCCGAGTAGAATTCGTTTATCGCTATCCCGCGGGAACTATTCCATTTCCCGGGATAAAAACTATCTGTGCACCGAATTTCATTTAAATCGGTTCAGAGGTTTTGACGTGATGGAGTAACAAACAAACAGACCAACAAACAAACAAACAGACTTACAGACTTGCGCATTTATAATATTAGTGGGATGTTTGCAGGTATAATCGACTAGTCGTTTCCTGGTAACATCGACTGTATACTACAAAAACTGCATTTTTCTAGGATGAAAAGTGGCTGTACATACGATCTATTTCTAGGGCCGGTAGGGCGTGCCAGATATTTTTGCGCGCTCCGCTGTAGCAGATATTAGTGCAGGTGACTATACTTATGGTAATCAGAAATAGGTGCACTACTTTTCAAACAGTGGAAGAATGTTATAAATTGAACAGTTCTTGAAATTACCTCCTAGTACATACACCGATAACAAAGAAAAATCGAACAAACAAACACGCAAAACATTATTGATACCAGAATATTGAAATTAGAATGACCTTTTATACAATACGGATGACAACTTGATATCTTATCTTATATTATTATGAAATATAGATAAACAGATAGTGTTTAGCGAAGAGAAAATTCAAATCGGTTGAAAATTGGATTTATAGTGATTTTTTGAAAAATCTATATACCTGTCTCTTTCTCAAACGCTTTTCTCTATGCAGCAAGCGGTACTGGCGTGTGACGTCTCATGCCAGTATGTCTTTCTCTGTCTAATCTTGAATTTCAAACCCTCATAACTTTGTTATTTGTAAAGGTAGCTTAAAAATTGTTTTTCTATTCGATAACAGGCATTGTATCGTTTTAATTTATAAAACATATACAAAATAGTCAAATACCGTATTCACAAACTGTCAGCAACCTTGTCCCACATTGTCGTTTTATGTTACGTAGGCGGTTCATTAGTTTCTACGTGAAGCTCAGTAGGTATTCGGTTCAATTCGATTAAAAGTTTCTCAATAACAGACACTGTTTACCGGCAACTTCACCCAAACGGAAAATATATACTGTGAACTTGATCGCGCTGCCACAACTTATACTATCAGTGTACTATTAAAATTAAGCAATATTACCTTGTTGATGGAATGCTTAAATTTTTCGAATGAAAATGCGGTTTTTAATGATGTTGTATGTACTAATCCGTAACCACTCACTTGCTTTGAATTTTGAGTTGAACTCCGTTCATATAACAAAATAAGAGCGTTGACAGGCAGTTCTAGTTGCGAAAAGCAAGCGAGTGGGTAGTAAGTGCTTACTAATTTCCTTAAAACATTTTAGATTTTAGAATCAATCAATCACATAAGACTACGTCAAACCGCTGTTCCATAAATGACTTCATTTTCATAGCGTTTAGCCTAGCCCTCTTCATTATAATTTAGATTTATGGTACAAAACGTCCTTGTAAAATTTTCGAGTAAATTGTATTGTAACAACATGGTGTTTCTATTGTCCCAAAGGTCTTCTTATAAATACTGGGCAGTGTATGGACAACGCTTGCACTTCAAATAACAAAGGGTAAGTAATACGAATATAACAATTATTTTCTAAATTCATAACATTTACGCTCACTTTTATAAACTCGTAGTAAAACTGGATGTAATGAACGAAACGTATTCTTTTTCTTTTTGTACGGTATAACGGTGTTTTATATAATATCAATTGATATAGCGACTCAAAGCATATAATTCCTAACACTTAAGATTTTAAATTAAATTCATTTAACTGATGCAAGCAAACGAATCAAGCAAGCCATTAATTTTTTCCCTATGTCTAAGGGCAAAGTATTCTTACGCTAATTTGTTTAAGGTTTAATTTTTATTCTAACTGTCAAGTTGTTCAAGTTAGTATAGTTTTGCTCTTCGCTTATTACTGTTAACTTTAGTTTGTTATTTACTGTATTCTTATGTATATTAGTCTATAACTAATACAAGATATCCTAAATTAGTCTGTCTAAATTCGTCCAAATTGTAAGAAATTCAAAACTCAAAGTATGGACACCCATTAACATTTAGTCCACAGTGTACTGTTTACTAACGTGCAGTTTAAAACACAATCAAATAAACATATAAATCAGCCCCTGAAATGGATCTTCATTTTACGCCAATATAAACTAAAGTCATCCGTTCATCTCTTAGGAGGTTTTCCTCTACCGCGGGTGTTGGCACGTGGTCTCCACTCCAGTATTCTTCGCACCAGCGGCAGCGATCCATTCTGGCTATGTGTTTTATTAACAGGATGAAGGTGGCAGGGGCAGACAGACGTGGAAACGTGAAGAGGAGGCCTACGTTCGAAGACGGACGCAACAAGGGCTGAGATAGATAGATAAACTAAACTAAATGTAACTAACTATGTCATTAACGCGAAAGTTTGAAAGTCTGTTTGTTTGTTTGTTACCTCACACATCTAACCCGCTAAACCGATTAAGGTGAAATTCGGTACACAGATAGTTTGAGTCCCGGGAAAGGACATAGGATAGTTTTTATATCGGAAAATTGCATAGTTCCCGCAGGATAGCGATAAACGATTCTACGTGGACGGAGTCGCCTGCAACAGCTAGTATATTATATTGTCTGGATTAGCTTAGCTAGAAAGAAACACAACACATAAACAATGTATATACACAAGAAATAGTCTATGTATCATTTATTATTAATCAAGCCCTTATAAGTACCTAGGTACTTATAAATATAACGATAACGCTATTTGATTATTTGAGATACTGTACCGTAGTACTACGACATTTCGTAGACGCTCTACGCTCGTTGGCTCGTTATAGGAAAATTGCAAATATTCTTTACTGAACACACAAAGTATTACAATTGCTTTAAAAAAAAAGAATAAAGCAATGTCGAAAATAGACCGTCTTATCACTTCAAAACTATATCTTCCAGACACTATTTGGATATAGTCAAATAAAGTAGTATGATAACGCTAAAGCAGAAACGTTAAAGTCAAAGTCCAGGTCCGGAATTTATCATATTTACTCGTATATGTAGGTACTAGCCGTTACCCGCGACTCCGTCCGAGTAGAATTCGTTTATCGCTATCCCGCGGGAACTATTCCATTTCCCGCGATAAAAACTATCCTATGTCCTTCCCCGTAACTCAAACTATCTGTGCACCGAATTTCATTTAAATCGGTTCAGAGGTTTTGACGTGATGGAGTAACAAACAAACAAACAAACAGACTTACAGACTTGCGCATTTATAATATTAGTGGGATGTTTGCAGGTATAATCGACTAGTCGTTTCCTGGTAACATCGACTGTATACTACAAAAACTGCATTTTTCTAGGATGAAAAGTGGCTGTACATACGACCTATTTCTAGGGCCGGTAGGGCGTGCCAGATATTTTTGCGCGCTCCGCTGTAGCAGATATTAGTGCAGGTGACTATACTTATGGTAATCAGAAATAGGTGCACTACTTTTCAAACAGTGGAAGAATGTTATAAATTGAACAGTTCTTGAAATTACCTCCTAGTACAAACAACGATAACAAAGAAAAATCGAACAAACAAACACGCAAAACATTATTGATACCAGAATATTGAAATTAGAATGACCTTTTAAACAATACGGTATTTGACAACTCCTGATTTTGCCATATCTTAATATGATTATGAAAATATAGATAAACAGATAGTGTTTAGCGAAGAGAAAATTCAAATCGGTTGAAAATTGGATTTATAGTGATTTTTTGAAAAATCTATATACCTGTCTCTTTCTCAAACGCTTTTCTCTATGCAGCAAGCGGTACTGGCGTGTGACGTCTCATGCCAGTATGTCTTTCTCTGTCTAATCTTGAATTTCAAACCCTCATAACTTTGTTATTTGTAAAGGTAGCTTAAAAATTGTTTTTTCTATTCGATAACAGGCATTGTATCGTTTTAATTTATAAAACATATACAAAATAGTCAAATACCGTATTCACAAACTGTCAGCAACCTTGTCCCACATTGTCGTTTTATGTTACGTAGGCGGTTCATTAGTTTCTACGTGAAGCTCAGTAGGTATTCGGTTCAATTCGATTAAAAGTTTCTCAATAACAGACACTGTTTACCGGCAACTTCACCCAAACGGAAAATATATACTGTGAACTTGATCGCGCTGCCACAACTTATACTATCAGTGTACTATTAAAATTAAGCAATATTACCTTGTTGATGGAATGCTTACATTTTTCGAATGAAAATGCGGTTTTAAATGATGTTGTATGTACTAATCCGTAACCACTCACTTGCTTTGAATTTTGAGTTGAACTCCGTTCATATAACAAAATAAGAACGTTGACAGGCAGTTCTAGTTGCGAAAAGCAAGCGAGTGGGTAGTAAGTGCTTACTAATTTCCTTAAAACATTTTAGATTTTAGAATCAATCAATCACATAAGACTACGTCAAACCGCTGTTCCATAAATGACTTCATTTTCATAGCGTTTAGCCTAGCCCTCTTCATTATAATTTAGATTTATGGTACAAAACGTCCTTGTAAATATCCGAGTAAATTGTATTGTAACATTTATGGTATTAACATACTGAACTAAGGTATCGGAGTTTGATCATTAAATACTGGGCAGTGTGATGGACAACGCTTGCACTTCAGGGTAATAACAAAGGGTAAGTAATACGAGATATAACAACTTATTATCTAATATTCATAATATATACGCTCACTTTATATAAACTCGTTTAGTATAACGTTCACTGGATATAATGAACGAAACGTATAATCTTTAAATATCTAATTTTGTACGGTATAACGGTGTTTATATATAATATCAATTGATATAACGATCAAAGCATATAATGTCCATAACACCTATTAAAATTCATTTAAAACTTTGATGCAAGCAAACAATCAAGCAAGCCATTAATTTTTTCCCCTCTGCTAAAAAAACCTAACATCGTAGGCAAACGCTACGCTACGCTACGCTTCGCTCCCGCTTTAACCTTCTGAACCTAACTATCCAAGTTGCTTCTGCCCAGTTTCGTCATGCTCGCTCGCTTCGTTCGCTCGCCTGCACATAATTTAACATTTACACGTATTATTATATATCATGAGTGATATACCTAATGCATGTTATGTTCAAATAAATGAGTCCATGTAAATTTTATACAAATTGAAGTTAAATAAAAATAACGTTATATATTATAAGCGTTATACGTTAAAAATTATACTTTTTGCTGTTTTAGCTAACGTTCATTTTATGAAATTAGATATTTTGTAGTATATATCGTGGTACGCACCCATGACAAATGGATTTTACACAGCCCGTAAAGTTGTATGAAATTGGGCTTTTCGTACAATGAACGGTTGGATAGAATTGTGATGGAGAATAAAAGTATTTAGCATTGTCATGTGTAGTTTAATGCAGAAAATCGTTTAAATTCTTCTTCATAGCATAAATAACCAATTTTGTTAGTAATGCACCTTGCACCCTTTTTCAATGTTTCATTATCGTCATTATCATTATTATCATGACAGCTGCAAGACGTCTTCTGTTGGACACATGCCTACCCCAAAGACCCTCAGTTGCTTCGCTTGCGTACAACAATGCGTCCATTTCGTTGGTGGACGTCCCGCGCTGTGCTTTCCGATGCACGGTCTCTATTCGAGAACTTTTCGGCCCCAACAGCCATCTTTCCTCCATGCTATAACACATTTCAGTGTTTAACAATGGCTATTTAAAATGATCGGCTCAACTCGGTGGACTTGTGTGCTCGCCGAACCCGACAACCGTATTATCTTCAAGTCAACATGCATCGAAGGCCGTTGTACGTCCAAAACGCATTTAAAAATGAATTTGAACGTAAAAAGCCGGTCACGTAGAATATTTACCGACGCAAATAAAGATCGGCTCGCTAAAAACTAAAATGTAGGTACGAGTAAGTGGAGTTTTACGTTCCTATGGATTATAAATAGTGTTTGAGCTTTCGGAATAAAATATGGACTTGAATATGGAGTTAAACTTTAAAAGTTAAAGGAACTAAGAAGGTGCTGTTACACTCGATTCCCGATGAATTATACAACAACAATAATTAGGTAAAGCTGGTACCATCAGCCAAATAAGTGGTCTATCAATTTTTAATCAAGTTCCTATCAAATGAATATGTCGCTAAAGTCGAACGTTCAAGTTGACAGACATGTCTATTGGCATTATTGTCTTGTGACATCCAAACGATAATCAACTTTAGGGTGGTAGACCACATATTTGGCTGATGGTAGGTACCTATGAAACATTTATTGGAGTTTTTGGTTTGGTTAGATGGAGAGTCCATTTAATTAGCATAGGTACCTAGTTTGTAGTTATATATCGACAGGTGGCTATGGCTCGTTACCTCTCCAGCTCGATAGGCAGCACTATGACACCAACAACAACAGCAGCAACAGCTGCCACCACCCTTGGAATGTGCGCTTCCCGTTTCAATTAACTTAAATCCTAAAATTACTACAAGTACTGCGTTGTAGCTCTCGCCCTGTCCAGTAGGAATTGGGTCTGGTATCTACATAGAGTTAACAAAAACTTCAGTGGGTAGCACATTGCTCATCCAACAGAACATCGACACAATTGCTTTGTGACGATTACACAGAAAGTGATTTAAAGATATCAAACCGTAAATTTCAAATCGAAAACTGGTTTTCTTGGAAATATGTCATTGTTCTACTAGATGAGCGACATGGTCTAAATATAAGATGTTAATTAAATAACTGAAAACCTCAGAACTCCCAAATTATTTTTTCATCTTAAGTTAGCTGATTTCATTTAATTTTTATTATCTTCATTATTTTATAAGATATTCGTGTGTTTTGCTAAGTCAGTAATTCTACTTCATTTCTAACTCTACACTCATAGTTATGTATTTGTCAGTTGCGCTTTGACGTTTTTAGAAGAAAATTCACATTGCCAGCAAAACGCCCAGTATTAAATTATCGAAATAGTATGCAACCTCACTAAAAATATTAATTGCCACCTGTTGCAGACAAACTTTTAGACTGGGCACAATAAAAAAGGATTTAAAAACACAAACACAACCTGATTGTATTTTAAAAACTCTCGATTCTAAGCAAAGTACTTTCTGGTTTTCAGTTATTTAATTAACACCTTGTAGTTATATGCATTAAAATTATTGCTTTAACGGACACCAAAATTCCATCCACATTACTGATTTTGTATCAGGAATAAATATATTTACTTAGTTTGTAGAAATTTCGTTGTTCTTCATTTAGCATCTATGTCCGTAAGTGGCTGCCAACTCTGAGCTTTTTGCTCACAACGGGATGTGCTGGGCATAATTCTTTTTATATCAACAGAAAGTAGGTAGATTGATATTTTCACTGAGAAACTTATATCATGGACAGAAAAGATCCAATTTGATTTTGTGTTTATACTAGTATACCCTACTCAGCAGTGTAACTTCGATGAATTAATTCCTAAATTCATAATCCTCTTAACTGTTTTGGATGACATTAAAGTTCCCTAATCGTCAATTAATTGGGCATTGAGCGATTGAGTCGATTCGCACACTCACATCTGTAAGTCGAGCAGCTATTTCGATCGTCCCCCTGCTACCTTGCGCATCCTCTTTGAATTATACGCCAATTTCCCATCATAAGAAGCGAAAATCGAGTCATGATTGCAGTCACGTAAAAACACTTGTTACTCCCCGAACGACAGTTGGCATCAATCACTTTGCTTTGCCATGTTTAGATTGGCCAAATTAAGGCCGTTTGTGAGAGTACCCGCCTCGAGGAAAATAATGGCGATTATTCAACTCTTCTGCTCGCTACATTCGTTAGGATTGTTTGCAGAGAACTCACGAACATGACACAGCAGATTAATCTAAACGGTACGCCTAATCATCTCTTTTTTAACCGACTTCAAAAAAGGAGGAGGTTCATTTAATAGGAGGTTCTATGTTCCATTTTTTTCGAAAACAGTATTCTTCTGAGGTGGTCCCATTGTCACCAAGTCAAGATCTGATGATGGGATTTTCAAGGGTTTTGTAGTCGGTTCTATTTTTTTATTTATTTTATTTTTTGGAGTCAATTTTACTTTTTTTTTATTTTTTTTTACATACTGTGTCTTTATTTTTATTAACAACCTATTATGATGAAATTTAAAGGAAATGTGAAGTAGCGAGCAGCAGTGTGCATTGAGGTCGAGGAGCATTCACGATTCTCGTTACATATTTAAACGGCGTATTTCGTGCACATTTGAATGCAGATTCAGAGCTCGTTTTCCGCATATAAGCGGTTATTTTATAAAGTTTTACTTAATATTACCGTGCTCACTTAGGTATGTCCTTTACCGTGTGATTTAAATATGTACCTACTTTGTCTTGTAAGTATAAGTAGTCTCTGAATGAGTATTTTTAATCGTGTGGGACGGACCTTGGATAACAGTCGGAGTTAGGTCTTACTACTAATACAACCTCAAAGGGATAAGTTCGTCTTTATACAATCAAGTGTAAAATAATAATATGAACTTATTTAAAGTTTCAAAAAAAGTACCACATACTCTTATTCCGACACAATAAGGCCGTAGTAACATATTTTAGAGTGGTTCGAATAAATACTTATTTTTGCACTTGAGTGTACCTACATGTACTTTAACGTTTTTCAATTGTGTTTGTTTCTTTATTTTTGTACAAACCCGGAGAAGTTAAAAGAAAAATTAAAAATTAACGAGTCCTACGATCTCGTAGAATATAATAGGAGCCAACTATTTTCCAAGATGGTTCAGGTAAGATCGTTTTAAATACGAAGGTTGGAACTAATGATGAATACGATTATCTGCTCTCAAGCGCGCCGCAATTAGCAAATGCTCTGGGAAAT
>NC_133489.1:10382778-10484829 GCF_025370935.1 Choristoneura fumiferana
CAAAGTGGTAAAATGTGTAATAACAGCTTCTTTTTTTTTGGCCTAGACCCCTATATTTGGATAATTTTCCTTTTCAGCCACTGGCAGCTGCAGCTTCCTCGGACAAAGAATTAGCTTGCTGCTTAGCTATTCAAAGACGAAACGCTGCCATCATCTTCGGCCTTGTCTAAGGGGTAAGTATTCTTTAAGTAATTGTTTAAGTTTTTTTTTTTTTTTAGTAAGTTTCAAGTCTAGTATAGTTTTTTTTTCTTTTCTTATTACTTGTTAATTTAATTTGTTATTTACTGTTTTCTGTTGTATATTAGTCTAAACTGAATAAAGATATTGATTAAATTAGTCTGTCTAAAGTCGTCCTACCTTGTAAAAATTTCTCAAACTCAAAGTATGGACACCCATTATCACATTGTCTGTACTCGTATAATAACTGCAAAGTTTAAAACACAATCAAATAAATCAATCAAATCAGCCCACTGAAAGGCCTCTTCATTTTTACGCCAATATAAACTAAAGTCATCCGTTCATCTCTTAGGAGGTTTTCCTCTACAGCGGGTGTTGGCACGTGGTCTCCACTCCAGTATTCTTCGCACCCAGCGGCAGCGATCCATTCTGGCTATGTGTTTTATTAGGATGAAGGTGGCAGGGGACAGACAGACAGTGGAAACGTGAAGAGGAGGCCTACGTTCGAAGACGGACGCAACAAGGGCTGCTATAGATAGATAGATAGATAAACTAAACTAAATGTAACTAACTATGTCATTAACGCGAAAGTTTGAAAGTCTGTTTGTTTGTTTGTTACCTCACCACATCTAACCCGCTAAACCGATTAAGGTGAAATTCGGTACACAGATAGTTTGAGTCCCGGGAAAGGACATAGGATAGTTTTTATATCGGAAAATTGCATAGTTCCCGCAGGATAGCGATAAACGATTCTACGTGGACGGAGTCGCCTGCAACAGCTAGTATATTATATTGTCTGGATTAGCTTAGCTAGAAAGAAACACAACACATAAACAATGTATATACACAAGAAATAGTCTATGTATCATTTTATTATTAATCAAGCCCTTATAAGTACCTAGGTATTATAATATAACGATAACGCTATTTGATTATTTGAGATACTGTACCGTAGTACTACGACATTTCGTAGACGCTCTACGCTCGTGCTGGTCGTTATAGGAAAATTGCAAATATTCTTTACTGAACACTACAAAGTATTACAATGCTTTAAAAAAAAAGAATAAAGCAATGTCGAAAATAGACCGTCTTATCACTTCAAACTATATCTTCCAGACAACTTTTGGATATAGTCAAATAAAGTAGTATGATAACGCTAAAGCAGAAACGTTAAAGTCAAAGTCCAGGTCCGAGGAATTTATCATATTTACTCGTATATGTAGGTACTAGCCACCCGCGACTCCCGTCCGAGTAGAATTCGTTTATCGCTATCCCGCGGAAACTATTCCATTTCCCGGGATAAAAACTATCCTATGTCCTTCCCCGTAATCAAACTATCTGTGCACCGAATTTCATTTAAATCGGTTCAGAGGTTTTGACGTGATGGAGTAACAAACAAACAGACCAACAACAAACAAACAGACTTACAGACTTGCGCATTTATAATATTAGTGGGATGTTTGAGTATAATCGACTAGTCGTTTCCTGGTAACATCGACTGTATACTACAAAAACTGCATTGCTACTAGGATGAAAAGTGGTTGTACATACGATCTATTTCTAGGGCCGGTAGGGCGTGCCAGATATTTTTGCGCGCTCCGCTGTAGCAGATATTAGTGCAGGTGACTATACTTATGGTAATCAGAAATAGGTGCACTACTTTTCAAACAGTGGAAGAATGTTATAAATTGAACAGTTCTTGAAATTACCTCCTAGTACATACACCGATAACAAAGAAAAATCGAACAAACAAACACGCAAAACATTATTGATACCAGAATATTGAAATTAGAATGACCTTTTAAACAATACGGTATTTGACAACTCCTGATTTTGCCATATCTTAATATGATTATGAAAATATAGATAAACAGATAGTGTTTAGCGAAGAGAAATTCAAATCGGTTGAAAATTGGATTTATAGTGATTTTTTGAAAAATCTATATACCTGTCTCTTTCTCAAACGCTTTTCTGCAGCAAGCGGTACTGGCGTGTGACGTCTCATGCCAGTATGTCTTTCTCTGTCTAATCTTGAATTTCAAACCCTCATAACTTTGTTATTTGTAAAGGTAGCTTAAAAATTGTTTTTTCTATTCGATAACAGGCATTGTATCGTTTTAATTTATAAAACATATACAAAATAGTCAAATACCGTATTCACAAACTGTCAGCAACCTTGTCCCACATCGTCGTTTTATGTTACGTAGGCGGTTCATTAGTTTCTACGTGAAGCTCAGTAGGTATTCGGTTCAATTCGATTAAAAGTTTCTCAATAACAGACACTGTTTACCGGCAACTTCACCCAAACGGAAAATATATACTGTGAACTTGATCGCGCTGCCACAACTTATACTATCAGTGTACTATTAAAATAAAGCAATATTACCTTGTTGATGGAATGCTTACATTTTTCGAATGAAAATGCGGTTTTTAATGATGTTGTATGTACTAATCCGTAACCACTCACTTGCTTTGAATTTTGAGTTGAACTCCGTTCATATAACAAAATAAGAACGTTGACAGGCAGTTCTAGTTGCGAAAAGCAAGCGAGTGGGTAGTAAGTGCTTACTAATTTCCTTAAAACATTTTAGATTTTAGAATCAATCAATCACATAAGACTACGTCAAACCGCTGTTCCATAAATGACTTCATTTTCATAGCGTTTAGCCTAGCCCTCTTCATTATAATTTAGATTTATGGTACAAAACGTCCTTGTAAATATCCGAGTAAATTGTATTGTAACATTTATGGTATTAACATACTAAACTAAGGTATCGGAGTTTGATCATTAAATACTGGGCAGTGTGATGGACAACGCTTGCACTTAAGGGTAATAACAAAGGGTAAGTAATACGAGATATAACAACTTATTATCTAATATTCATAACATATACGCTCACTTTATATAAACTCGTTTAGTATAACGTTCACTGGATATAATGAACGAAACGTATAATCTTTAAATATCTAATTTTGTACGGTATAACGGTGTTTATATATAATATCAATTGATATAACGATCAAAGCATATAATGTCCATAACACTTAAGATTTTAAAATTAAAATTCATTTAAAACTTTGATGCAAGCAAACAATCAAGCAAGCCATTAATTTTTTCCCCTATGCTAAAAAAACCTAACATCGTAGGCAAACGCTACGCTACGCTACGCTTCGCTCCCGCTTTAACCTTCTGAACCTAACTATCCAAGTTGCTTCTGCCCAGTTTCGTCATGCTCGCTCGCTTCGTTCGCTCGCCTGCACATAATTTAACATTTACACGTATTATTATATATCATGAGTGATATACCTAATGCATGTTATGTTCAAATAAATGAGTCCATGTAAATTTTATACAAATTGAAGTTAAATAAAAATAACGTTATATATTATAAGCGTTATACGTTAAAAATTATACTTTTTGCTGTTTTAGCTAACGTTCATTTTATGAAATTAGATATTTTGTAGTTACATATATCTCGTGGTACGCACCCATGACAAATGGATTTTACACAGCCCGTAAAGTTGTATGAAATTGGGCTTTTCGTACAATGAACGGTTGGATAGAATTGTGATGGAGAATAAAAGTATTTAGCATTGTCATGTGTAGTTTAATGCAGAAAATCGTTTAAATTCTTCTTCATAGCATAAATAACCAATTTTGTTAGTAATGCACCTTGCACCCTTTTTCAATGTTTCATTATCGTCATTATCATTATTATCATGACAGCTGCAAGACGTCTTCTGTTGGACACATGCCTACCCCAAAGACCCTCAGTTGCTTCGCTTGCGTACAACAATGCGTCCATTTCGTTGGTGGATTCCGATGCACGGTCTCTATTCGGGAACTTTTCGGCCCCAACAGCCATCTTTCCTCCATGCTATAACACATTTCAGTGTAACAATGGCTATTTAAAATGATCGGCTCAACTCGGTGGACTTGTGTGCTCGCCGAACCCGACAACCGTATTATCTTCAAGTCAACATGCATCGAAGGCCGTTGTACGTCCAAAACGCATTTAAAAATGAATTTGAACGTAAAAAGCCGGTCACGTAGGATATTTACCGACGCAATAAAAGATCGGCTCGCTAAAAACTAAAATGTAGGTACGAGTAAGTGGAGTTTTACGTTCCTATGGATTATAAATAGTGTTTGAGCTTTCGGAATAAAATATGGACTTGAATATGGAGTTAAACTTTAAAAGTTAAAGGAACTAAGAAGGTGCTGTTACACTCGATTCCCGATGAATTATACAACAACAATAATTAGGTAAAGCTGGTACCATCAGCCAAATAAGTGGTCTATCAATTTTTAATCAAGTTCCTATCAAATGAATATGTCGCTAAAGTCGAACGTTCAAGTTGACAGACATGTCTATTGGCATTATTGTCTTGTGACATCCAAACGATAATCAACTTTAGGGTGGTAGACCACATATTTGGCTGATGGTAGGTACCTATGAAACATTTATTGGAGTTTTTGGTTTGGTTAGATGGAGAGTCCATTTAATTAGCATAGGTACCTAGTTTGTAGTTATATATCGACAGGTGGCTATGGCTCGTTACCTCTCCAGCTCGATAGGCAGCACTATGACACCACAGCTGCCACCACCCTTGGAATGTGCGCTTCCCGTTTCAATTAACTTAAATCCTAAAATTACTACAAGTACTGCGTTGTAGCTCTCGCCCTGTCCAGTAGGAATTGGGTCTGGTATCTACATAGAGTTAACAAAAACTTCAGTGGGTAGCACATTGCTCATCCAACAGAACATCGACACAATTGCTTTGTGACGATTACACCAGAAAGTGATTTAAAGATATCAAACCGTAAATTTCAAATCGAAAACTGGTTTTCTTGGAAATATGTCATTGTTCTACTAGTTACTAGATGAGTGACATGGTCTAAATATAAGATGTTAATTAAATAACTGAAAACCTCAGAACTCCCAAATTATTTTTTCATCTTAAGTTAGTTGATTTCATTTAATTTTTATTATCTTCATTATTTTATAAGATATTCGTGTGTTTTGCTAAGTCAGTAATTCTACTTCATTTCTAACTCTACACTCATAGTTATGTATTTGTCAGTTGCGCTTTGACGTTTTTAGAAGAAAATTCACATTGCCAGCAAAACGCCCAGTATTAAATTATCGAAATAGTATGCAACCTCACTAAAATATTTAATTGCCACCTGTTGCAGACTTAACTTTTAGACTGGGCACAATAAAAAAGGATTTAAAAACACAAACACAACCTGATTGTATTTTAAAAACTCTCGATTCTAAGCAAAGTACTTTCTGGTTTTCAGTTATTTAATTAACACCTTGTATATGCATTAAAATTATTGCTTTAACGGACACCAAAATTCCATCCACATTACTGGTTTTGTATCAGGAATAAATATATTTAACTTAGTTTGTAGAAATTTTCGTTGTTCTTCATTTAGCATCTATGTCCGTAAGTGGCTGCCAACTCTGAGCTTTTTGCTCACAACGGGATATGCTGGGCATAATTCTTTTTATATCAACAGAAAGTAGGTAGATTGATATTTTCACTGAGAAACTTATATCATGGACAGAAAAGATCCAATTTGATTTTGTGTTTATACTAGTATACCCTACTCAGCAGTGTAACTTCAATGAATTAATTCCTAAATTCATAATCCTCTTAACTGTTTTGGATGACATTAAAGTTCCCTAATCGTCAATTAATTGGGCATTGAGCGATTGAGTCGATTCGCACACTCACATTTGTAAGTCGAGCAGCTATTTCGATCGTCCCCCTGCTACCTTGCGCATCCTCTTTGAATTATACGCCAATTTCCCATCATAAGAAGCGAAAATCGAGTCATGATTGCAGTCACGTAAAAACACTTGTTACCCCCGAACGACAGTTGGCATCAATCACTTTGCTTTGCCATGTTTAGATTGGCCAAATTAAGGCCGTTTGTGAGAGTACCCGCCTCGAGGAAAAATAATGGCGATTATTCAACTCTTCTGCTCGCTACATTCGTTAGGATTGTTTGCAGAGAACTCACGAACATGACACAGCAGATTAATCTAAACGGTACGCCTAATCATCTCTTTTTAACCGACTTCAAAAAAGGAGGAGGTTCATTTAATAGGAGGTTCTATGTTCCATTTTTTTATTCGAAACAGTATTCTTCTGAGGTGGTCCCATTGTCACCAAGTCAAGATCTGATGATGGGATTTTCAAGGGTTTTGTAGTCGGTTCTATTTTTTGTTATTTATTTTATTTTTTTGGAGTCAATTTTACTTTTTTGTTATTTTTTTTTTTACATACTGTGTCTTTTATTTTTATTAACAACCTATTATGATGAAATTTAAAGGAAATGTGAAGTAGCGAGCAGCAGTGTGCATTGAGGTCGAGGAGCATTCACGATTCTCGTTACGTATTTAAACGGCGTATTTCGTGCACATTTGAATGCAGATTCAGAGCTCGTTTTCCGCATATAAGCGGTTATTTTATAAAGTTTTACTTAATATTACCGTGCTCACTTATGTCCTTTACCGTGTGATTTAAATATGTACCTACTTTGTCTTGTAAGTATAAGTAGTCTCTGAATGAGTATTTTTAATCGTGTGGGACGGACCTTGGATAACAGTCGGAGTTAGGTTCTTACTACTAATACAACCTCAAAGGGATAAGTTCGTCTTTATACAATCAAGTGTAAAAATAATAATATGAACTTATTTAAAGTTTCAAAAATAAGTACCACATACTCTTATTCCGACACAATAAGGCCGTAGTAACATATTTTAGAGTGGTTCGAATAAATACTTATTTTTGCACTTGAGTGTACCTACATGTATTTTAACGTTTTTCAATTGTGTTTGTTTCTTTATTTTTGTACAAACCCGGAAGAAGTTAAAAGAAAAATTAAAAATTAACGAGTCCTACGATCTCGTAGAATATAATAGGAGCCAACTATTTTCCAAGATGGTTCAGGTAAGATCGTTTTAAATACGAAGGTTGGAACTAATGATGAATACGATTATCTGCTCTCAAGCGCGCCGCAATTAGCAAAATGCTCTGGGAAATATTCAATCTTTTAAAAATTTCTCCATCTTGATTATAAACGGCTTCAGAGCATGAACTCTAAAATAGGAAAAACGGTCATTTTTAATTTTAATACCTGCCTACTAAGAAACTACTTCATAATAAGTTGAAAGACTGTGACGGTTTCTTACTTAGATAATTAAAGACGTTTCTTATGTCAATCAACACCTACGATATATTATACTTGCTCTATAATTTGCAAACAATTACACAGTTAAATTACTAATTAATTTAGTGGCTATTAGTTAGATATAATAAAACACATAGTACGTAGTAGTTACGGCTTTCTTTATTCACTTTTTTGCAACGATTAGGTTGTAAATTTACATTGTCCTTTTGAAAAGATACATATAAATTATTACAACTCAAGTCAACACGGTCACAGGACAGTGGGCACATTGTTGTTATTGTTCTTTATAGAGATTTATTATTTTTAAAGATACGTAGGAAATAAATCTATAATGCAAGTTTAAACAGTTTACGATTTATAAATTTACTAATAAACGATGATTGAATTTACACAAGCTGCCAACGTTGCAACATGAATAAGCAGTATAAATAAATAATGACAGTCCTTGTTTCCATTAAGGACCCATCACATTGAATATGTTCTTATTCCTCGCAGTAAGGGTAAAGCGATCGCATACCTACTTACTTACCAGTTCCTATTACATGTAAACGATACTCAGATTTCCTTTATATTTTGTACAACTTTTAATATACTAGAGAGGACAAACCTTGACTGGATTATTGGAATGTAACTCATCAAAAAAAAAAAAATTAATATTCAGTATCAACTAATGTTACACAGTATTTATGTTCGGCCCCTCCTGGTAAGTATGACAATACTTGTGTTAGGAGGTTCCGCTCCTCCCTTCCGGAGTTGTTTTGTTGTTTGACTCATGCAAAACAAATGCTTAATGTACCTGATGCTTCTAAAACAATCCCGGCAGCATTCATTTCGACCGGACCGCGAGACGGAGAACACATTCAGAGTGACAAATCTTTAATTTCAATATAACTTTTTTCAATAGCAAACATGTCATTAATTTTAAAAATACTATCATTTTTACTATAATTTCCTTGAGATCCCCGAGGACTTGTGAAATATGCTTCTAACAATATAATAAAACTAAATACAATTATTATTTGGTTTGTATTTTTTATTGCGATTCGGTTATGTATTTAACTTTCATAAATTATTTACAGTTGAATTATTATGCATTCCATAAAAAATATTTATCACAAAAATTATATGTATACTCCACTTAAGATACTGCTCGCAATATACAAGGCTCAAATTACAATTAATTATATAAACTGTCATCTTATTTTACACTGTTCCTTTATAATATTCAACAAATATGTAGATATCTGAATTACTGTATAGACAACACTGTAGACATTTCCTTATTTTAAATTATAATATACAGTTTACAGCTAGTTATTATCACGTTACATGCTGATGGAATTCAATTAGTTTTTAATCATTATATAATCAATTTTAACGCATTTGATCCAGAATCATCCGCGGCCAATCGGCCCAATCGCACGAATATTATAATATATATATATTTTTATATTGCACTGAATTCAATGAGATTTTTTTGTGAGCATTATTTTGCATCATGAGATTGATTAATATTTTCATGCTTTATTATGTTGTATTAAGTATTCGTGAAATTGTCCGTCAAAGTTAATTATGGGTTTCTAGAGGTACTGCACTAAATATTTTTGCTATACATTATCTGTGGTACCATCAGCCAAATAAGTGGTCTACCTCCCTAAAGTTGATAATCGTTTGCATGTCACGAAACAATAATGCCAATAAACGTGTCTGTCAACTTGAAAGTTCGACTTTAGCGACATATTCATTAGATAGGGACGTTTAAAAATTGATAGACTACATATTTGGCTGATGGTACCATTTAATAGTCAAGTACGTACATCAGTTTACTCAATGATTGCACAAATGCCCTTTAAATACTTATAGTCCTTGAAATATTTGCGCTAATACCTTAAGATAAAGCTAAAATAGCAGTACAGTTGCTTAAAGTCGAAGAAAATCTATTCAACTGCGGCATCAGTCAGGTACCTACTTGTAGAAGTTTTTGGTTCAACATTTAAAAAACAAGAACTCTCTAAAAGATGCCATTGAGAACGGATTACTGTCCAGAAATAAATAACAGAGCGCAATTCATAATTATAAGTAAAATGCTAGTGTTTTGAGTACAGTTAGGAAGATCACTATCGTGGTGAATGGGGCGGGCGCGGCGTTGGCGGGGACGACTTTGTCGTTGGCGTACCATTTGTTGGCGCGGTCGGGCACGCGGTTGCTTTTTTCGTCGTGCTCGTCGTCCTCGTACACTTCTGTTTCGTAGTCCTCGGGAATGACCCGCTCGTCCGGATACTGGTAAACGTGCCTGTCGTTGCCCGGGATCTCTGTATACAATTTATTGTTATTGCAGAAGTTTTCAGGAATTATATTTTAAACAAGTTTAAAATGTCATTATATTTTTTAAATTTCTCATTTTATCGTTCTTCATTTAATTTTTATGATGTGTAAGATAAGAAGCTTTGTCAACTAAATTTAGAATGACTGCAACTACCTTCAAATTATATACAACGATTATAATGTCGCTTCGCTGTCCATCTGTCTGTAGGTGTACTGCCTATTTGTCACAGGGCTTTATATTGAGAACCGTAACAGATAGACAGCTGTTTACACGTAATGTGTATGTAATAAAAACCGGCCAAGAGCGTGTCGGACACGCCCAATATGGGGTTCCCTAACCATTACGAAAAAATCAAGTAGTATTTTTCTAAGGATATCGTATTGTGTAGGTATGGAATCTTCCAAGTTTAGGTAGATATAATTTATAGCTTGGGCTGCTATTTACTCTTAAACTACTTACTAGTAAATTTCCTTGTAAATTTGATATACTTACCTACTAACTCCTATTAATTTTTTCCACCCAAAAGTTTAGATTTTAGAGGGGGGGGGGGACGCTCGATTTTAATAAAAAATTGCATCTTAAAGTTGAATATTTCGCAAATAGATTACTAGATCACTGAATCGGAAAATCGTCGTGGCAACCCCCAATGGAAAAAAGACAAAAAGACCTATCCAACGATACCCCACGTGGGTAAATCCGGATCTGAAGATTCAAAAGAGTCAGATCCTCAAACGGAAATGAATCCCTTAATGACTCCTTTTAAATCTTATCGACTCCGGAGTTACTAACTCCGACCAAGTCCGGCCGTATCGAGCGGCTCGTGATCGCCGTCACACTCACTCGCTCCGCTTTCGCTCTCGGATCGGATCGGATCTTATTATGTTTGGTCGGGCGCTGAGTGAGCCGGTACCTACGTCGGTACTCGGACTACTCGCTCGGTTATATTGGAAATAAATGAGATAGAATAACAACACAATATAATATGACCGGAGCGGGCGACGCTTAATTTCACGAAATATTAAGCAAAAATTGCAGCGAAAAATAGCTCTTATCACAGAATTTAAATCATAATATTGTTTGGACAGATTCAAAAGAGTCATTATGGCGAATCTATACTTCAGAACCTACCGATCGATCCGGGCGGAGTCGGAGCGGAATCACTAGGCAGGCAGGCTTGCTACAAAACAAGTCATCGCTCGCTCGCCTACAAAGTATGAATTTAATTTGAAAATATCAGCACACACACTGCCATTTTAACAGTTTTCAAGCTTCAAAGAATCAAGCAGAAAACTAGTACTTAAAGTAGCTCATAGTTCTTTAAAAAATACACAATTTAGAATTTCCCAATATCAAAAGGACAAAACGAATCGGTACTTCAGTTCAGTACCTTAACCTTGGTACCGAACGAACCGAACCGAGCCGGACCGGATCGGCCATAGATAAACTAATACTCGCTCGAAAGAACCGGAATCAATAAAAGAGTCGGATTCAATAAGCGGATTCGGTACCGACACCGGAGCTGGATTTAGTGAGTCAGATAACTTCGCGGAGTCGAGATTACCCATGTCTACCCCACACTATAGGGTTAGTCGAGAAAAAAAAAACACCTCCAATTTACGTACATGGGAGGTACCTACCCTAAAAAATTTACCACTTTGTCGGCGTGACTGATATGTATATTCATGCCAAATTACAGCTTTCTAGTTACCGCGGACAGACAGACATGGTGAAGCTACATAATATAAGGGTTCCTAGTTGTCTACGGAATCCTAAAAACTGCCAAGCGTCAGCCATAAACAAAAATGTTTACTTTGCAAGTTACCTGTCAGCGGCTGTCTTTAATGACAGGTTGTCAGGATATGTATACATTTTTTTAATTTTGACATGTATAATATTATTGTCCCTGACTGTACAAAAACCTCCGTGCGCGAGCCCGACTCGCACTTGTCTGATTTTATTAATAATAGTGACAAACTGACAATACCGCAAAAGCGATCCATCCGAATTGCAGGTACTTACCATATAATCTAATTTTACTTTCCACATCCCCGAGTGAGTTTTTAGCGACGCAGATGTAGCTGCCCAGGTCATCGCGTCTAATATTCTTTATGGTCATGGACATTTCCGCCTCAAACATCGACTTCTGCCGCACGGTCATCTCGTGGTGTTCCGAAGGTATTATCAGTTCACCTGCGAAATAATTTATTACTGAAACACTCGCCTTCAAATTCAATATAAGAATTTCACCTTGCGAGAAAGAAGTTTTATGAAAAATGTAAAAACTTGCTTCAGACACCTACAAGTTTTATGGCTTTCTCGTAATTTGTTTTGCTTTAACGCTGCCTTGTCCGGTGAGATAATCAAATTCTTGTTAGTTTGCAATTGTTTTTAGTATTCGCTTACTATCACTTAGTCTTGTTAACTAAGAACACAATTTATTGACCATAAATTGACGCGTTGTTTCTCTTATTTAACTGGGTATAACGACTGATTTGACTGCTATGTAATGTCACTATTACACCGGTTGGATTGATGAATTATGGTGTTGATTTATGGTAGCAATAAATGAATACGCGTGTAGCTTTGTGATGACGTGCGATAGTCAGAGATCTATCATAATAGGGTGGATTTCTATAAAATATAATTAGTTCGTCAGTTCGATTATCAAAAGTATTGATTGAAAAATATTATGTATATATATATATATATATATATAGCCTGATAAAGTACCGTTTCCCGTCATGTATTGGTACACTTTTTACTTCGACGTGATGTCAAAGGGTTCGCACATGTCTCATTCTCGAAATCCGATGAGCTTTGTCGTAATATTTTTTTGTTTGTAAGTCAAAAGTATAATAACTGAGGGACTAATAACAGTTTTTTTTTTACCCAGAACTACCCAATACCTCTACTTTGGATGGGGTTAAATTAAATATTTATTATACCAGGATCTTTGACCCAGTAGTTGATAGACTTGGGCGAGGACTCGACGTAGCACTCGAGTGTGACATCGGTGCCAAGTGGGGCCCCCACCAGCTGGTTCGGCACTTGGATCACTGGATGGACTGCATATGGAAAATTAATAAAGGTAAACATGGAAACCAAAATAAAAAGTGTCTGTTAATGACTGCTACGGCGCACACGCCGGCGTTAACTCATTAAGTAGGTAGATACACTTCTCCTATATCATATCATGGGACAATTGATACTTACCAATTGACCTAGTTCCAAACTGACCAAAATTTGTAGTATGGGTACTAGGCAACGATCTACATCCCGCATACAAGTATAGGTATCTAGTGTTTACATTCGTTATAAATGTGTCAAGATTATTAGGTAAAATCACGATAAATATACAGGGTGGCCCATTTATATCGGTCAGTATGGGAAAGTCTGAAACTATACGACATACGAAAATTTCTTCTTAGGAAACATGACATCGATTTCAATAACAAGAAAAAATGCATTCATGCATTTAAAAAAAACCTGTACTCAGCTCGGGAATCGAACCCGGTTGTTTTGAAAAAAAAACTTACACTATTTCTATTCAGATATCGATTGTGTACGTCTTAAGAAGTAAATGTGTCCATGATACATTATGTCTAAAATGAATGCAGTTGATTTAGACCAGAAGCTCCAGTAAAAACTGAATTTAGTGTTCACTAGACTAAAGCCTAATGACTGCACGGCAAACAATACCTAAACGAAAGCCCCGAGTGTTTTTCGACCCTTAAGTAAATAAATGTATTCACGCAGATTCAAGGTAGAAATATTTCATAAGTGAGCAGGCACTTCGAGTCTGTCGGGGTTTTTCGCAATCTCTGTTTTATGCATTTTATAGTTATTACGTTCTTGACTTGAGATAACCATTAAAAAACACTTTACAGTAATGACTTTGTAAACAAATAAGTACCCTTACTCTGGAAACAAGCTTAGTTTATTGGAGAAATATAATTCATCTTACAAAGTTTATTTTTAGACTCTATAACTCTAACATAATATCAAGAAATACAAATCAAATCTCTCATTTCGATGAGAGAGAGAGAGAAATAAACATTTATTAACACGTTTTCGTTTTATTTTTTATTCGACTGGATGGCAAACGAGCACCATCAACCATAAACATCTGCAATACCCCTGGCGTCGCCAACCTAGAGGCCAAAGATGGGATACCTCAAGTGCCAGTAATTTCACCGGCTGTCTTACTCTCCACGCCGAAACACAACAGTGCAAGCACTGCTGCTTCACGGCAGGATTAGCAAGCAAGATGGTGGTAGCAATCCGGGCCGACCTAGCACAAGGTCCTACCACCTGCACCTGCGATACACATAAAAATATAAAATTGAACAAACGTTCTACCAAAAAAGACACAATTTTTTATAAAAAAAAAGCAAATTGGTACCTACATCATATCTTACGCATTTTTAATGCAATTTGGAACGTAGCTAGCAGCCGTGGTTTATTAAACAGATTAGAATAAACAGAAACGCGTTCACTGTTCGTGTATGCAACCGATTAATGTTTTCAAACCTCTTCCTGTGCAACAAAACCTTTTTGTTTTTATAAATTTTAGATTTCGTTGTTCAAATTATCACCTAATAACAGCAATCTTTGACAGAACTATGTTCACTGTAATTATGTAAGAGATTGTTTTATTCATAATAATATTATGTATCTCATTATCTATTTATTTTATTCTTTATAATAAACATTACCCAACATTTTAAATGTTCATCCTCAGCTCGTAAGCTACTTCGTATATCGAGAACCTACGCAGTATTAAAATATCAACTTACAATGTACACTGATGTGGATCCTTTTGCTGACGGAGGGCGGGACCCCATTACTCGCGATACACAAGTATGTGCCCATCTCCGAACGAGATATCTTCGTCAACTTCAGCACTTCACCTTGGTATGTTAACACTGCGAACAATTGTTAAAATAAGATTGCATCACTTCATTATATATCGTACTTCTTTATGCGCTGAAAAATACTAAGGTCACAAATATTAAGTGGTAAAGATTCTAAAAAAAAACAGGCGTTACTTTGCGGAGGTCCATATCTAACATTCGGTAGTATGGTGTATGGTTGTGTTGCTCTGAAGATGAGCTCTGGTTGAGTTCGAAACGCGTCAGTGTATTGTGCGAGTGGTGATAGATGGGTTTGTGTGATTTGTGTGTGTTCTCACAGTGTGGAGGTGGAGGAGCTGCATGTACACGCATATCTTGCATAAACTTAGCTATCAAAGGTCGCGGGTGAGCAAATAAATTATTTTAGTTCTTTGGTAAAGATTCGTTAGTGTTTAATTTTGTAGACAGTCAATTACGCAGCCCGATTCGCTATGTAGCGAGTGTTATGCGTTGAGGATTTTTTCCAGGATCCTCAACTCCAGCCATGACAACTTTTATAATAATGTTTTGCTTTAAAGTTAAATAAATATATGGTAAGTAACTTTAGATAGGTATCATCACTAAAATGTTGCATGCTACAGCGTGGCGGAACTTGCATTCATATATCTGTACTGTACCTTAATATAATTTGTTCATGTAACCTAACATGACTATTTTTGTACCAACTGATATCACTATTAACAGGGGGCCTACCATGATCTTTTCATAAACGATCCAAACGCAGAGCAGTTCAATTTAGGCACCTAAACTGAATCGTCGAAATTGGTACCACGACGTTTATTTCTCAGAGCTGAGTCTCAATGGTTTACAAGTGAATGAAAGACCGATATTGTCTCTGGTCCGAAACTGAAACGCTAAGTCGCGAAAGGGATGCCGCTATATGCAAACCAAATATTGTATACTAAAACCTCTTTATTTTGGAAAACCATAACTATATGTCATTCCGCGTTCTTAGCAACCGTTGTGTTGATTACAAATAAAATGTTTACGCTGCCACTAATCCACGAGTCTCTTTTCTCACTGAAAAATTAGTTTTATCAATGAGAAGTTAAGAAGCACAATGTCGTGAGTACCTATGAAAAGTTATAAAACTTGAATAAAAGTATAAAAGTTCTTGAAATTTAAAAATATCCCAAAAAAAACACTTAAAATTCCAAAAGAATTGACAGAATGAGTAACTTATACTGAATCGCTAAATTTGACTGAAGTGATTCAATTTCCACTCAAGTTAAGCGTCATGGTACGAAAACCACTTGAAGTAAGTGAATGAAAATGTCTGTATCGCTGTAGCGGAAACGTTCTTGAACTGAATCGCAAAAGTAACGTCGTGGTACGAAATAGTGATGCAGTTCAGTTTAGAGCCTAAACTGAATCGTATTAAGAGAGCGTGGTAGGCCCCCTGTTCTACACCTATCCCAGACCGTATTTTCACGGATAAGGATCGGATTCGGATCGTTGTAATACGAAACCGTTCTAAGTAGGTAGTTAGATTTTTGTAGTCGTTGCGGCACTAACAGCTCTAATCACAGACGTATATTAATATTTAATCCTTATAAAAAAACTATGAACCTTGTTGCTAGTTTAAACTTTACTTTGGATTTAGCAATATTAATTTACGTCTGTCTAGCTGTAAGTGGCGCGATGATCACAAAGTTTTAATAGCTGGTGTGCATATGATATCCATTAGTTTTTTTTGTGGTACAAAGTAAAATTAACAAACGGTTACTTTAAAAAGAGATTAAAAGTTAAGATTGGTTTTAATTGCCATTATAATTTTATACAGCCACCAAACAACTTCAATGGGCGTGTCTATAGTGATAAATAATGGCGTTCTCATGGAGGCAATACTGTCAGTTTTGTGTAGCGGCGTACATGTGTTTCGCAAAGGCAATGCTTGATTCCCCTTACTTTAGACACAATAAATCATTGTTTAGCTTAAATAATAGGCTGTCGCTGTCACGTACGCTGCCTACTTAATATGTTTGACTGAGAGACGTCGCCTTGTCAAGTAATTGCATAACAACACTCAATTACGAAAGGCACAAAAACACAAGCTTTCTCCGAACCTCCAAAGTCTTGAAACTTCCGATGGGGCTTCAAATTTTTTCAATTAACCATTAAAATGGTTTCAGAGTTCATACAATGAGATCTAGAAGTCTATTCAGCGCGAAACTCTACTAATTACGACAAACTTTAAACAATACTGGACGAAACTCATCCCGAGAATAGTCGCTGCGGCCTATTGTGGTTGTGAATGCGGTCACACAGACTTGTGTATTATTATTATTATTATACATACTCAGAAAAACAATGCACCACTTGCACACTGCAAATAAACTAAGACAAATGAAATATTTTATTCCAGCTCTACGGTTTACAACCCATTTCAACTCAATATTTAAAAAGTTTTGGACAATATGGCAATACCAGCTTACGGTTGTAGTTTCGTTCCCATTAGAGAACTCTCTATCTTGTGGGAATTTTGCTAAAAATGCTTTGACCTTGACTGAGGGAACTACTATGCAAATTGAAGCTTTCTCGGTTTATGGTTTGGGCTATGACTTGATGACTCAGTCAGTCCAGGCTTTTCTTTTTACCGCTGACTACACTCACTGCACGAACCAGCTTATTATAAACAATATTTATCTCAGCCCCAACGTTTCCAATTATTTCAACACTTGCGCCGTATTTAGAAGCAGCAATTTATTTCCTTACGTAAAATAATGTGTTCTCGCAGTCTGTAATTTATGTTAACTAGGTTAATGTTTGTGTCTGTAACATGTATAGTAAAGTTGTCACCATATAATATACGAGGTTTCAATCCAATTTATAATTCCGAGGACGCGTATTTCAATGTTGATTTTATCGAGAACCTTGTCTGCTTGTTTACGACGACTCAGATTGCCTTTTGACATCATACATTTGGGAAACAATGCTCTAATAAAGGGAATCCCTTTCGTGTTTTACAACCATGTATAAACATAGGTGTATCTTTGTTATAACATTGTGAACAGCCATGGTAAATAAGAAGTGATTATTTTATTGATTTGGTTCAATATATATGTTCGGCATTTGTTTTGTTGATTGAACGGTAGGTATAATTATCTTTTGATGATTATTAGGGATCGTAAATCGAATTGAAATGGCATATGAATATGACACTTATGACAACCATTTTACGAACCTTGATGTTTATACCGTTCAATATTTAACAATAAACAATAGCTATTTTAACTATTTTCTTATCAATACCTCCTTTCTGAGTATTATTTTCTTCGTAATTGCTAAGCTGCCTACGGCACGCAGCGAGCTGAGTACCAACTTCCAAAGCTTGCGTGTATGTTTTCTAACACCATGACACCTCTTCAGGTAAGATATAGGTACCTTCATAAGTACTACCCTATATCCAAGAGGTAAACTAAGTGAAATCACTTATTACCTTTATTTTTAGACCCTGTGTGATCTCGCACAACGATTTCCTGTCCGTCCTCGCGCTTCCATGTGACGCGCGGCACGGGCACGCCACGAGCACGACACGACACACGGGCGGTGCCGCCCTCCGGCACCATTGTGTCGCCGGACGTCTCCTCGGGAACGAAGTCTGGTGGAATCACCACTTCTAGGAAGCCCATCTGAACAAAAAAATAATGCTGAGTTGTATACAGATTGAGAGAATACTTGTATGAGCAGTAGTAGGTTTAATTCCTGATCATTTTTAGTTGGAGTGTAATTTTCAGCCTAAGTTTCTAGTGAGATTTTAAATCTATCTATTCTTTAATTGAAATGTAATTGACAAAGAAGTCGTATAACGCCGCAAGATTAGCTATCAAAAGTTTTCCACCAGTACTTTTACATTTTTTTTGCCACTTTTTTAATTTGCACTTAATTGTTGAGAAAGTAAGGCTACCCGTGCGGTTTGAGCGCACCCGTCTCTTTCTCAAGCGATACTTTGAAGAATGACGTCGCGCTAAAACCGCGCTGCTAAGTGCGCATAGTGCGTGCATAGTCTAAAAGAAGTATCATTAAAAGATATGAATCAAGATAATTGGAAAAATGAGGTTGGTAGCTCTCGTTTTGTTGCATTAACTGGAACTTCAGAAAATGCAACAGACTGTGACGGGGCAACCAATTTTTTCTCAGTCTCCTTTTTATTCTACTTCATTTTCTTTCCAAGGGCGTATTAATTTACTTAAACAATGCATAGAAATACACACTTGTGCAAATAATAAGAAATACTGACTGTAAATAAGAACTAAATTAAAATGAATAGATAAATAAATCTCAAATAAATTAATTCAATTGTTATTCATAACAAACAAGCGTATATCCAGAACTGCTTGCCGCAACATTTTTCTATAGATCTAATCATTTCTGTCATTTAAGTTTTAGTCATTTCGATCAAATGAGTTAGTTCAATGTCGTTTAATATTTCAACTCTAATAATTAAAGTTCTTAATTCTTACTCTGTGGTACTAACTAACGTTTTACTACTAAGGTACTACTTAGTACTGTTTGTTGTTGCTTTAAATAATAAAAACCTATACCTAAATGTCTCATTCAATGTAGGTTTTTCAGACAACGATCGTAACGTCAATAACCTTTCAATGAAGCATGGATAGCGGATGAAGACAATTACGGGGCTCTTTCCACTTGGTAATAGACACCTCAGCGATTCATGCAACGAACTGAAATGATGAATGGCGAAAGAGAGCCAATTTGCTTGACGGCACATGAATACGGACTTCATTTTAGGATTTTTGGAACTCGAATTTCGTATTAAGCTTCAGTCAGCTTGGCTTCTTGTATGGACGTAGGCAAGTACCTACTTGAAATAAGTGGCGTTAAAACCTCTCCATTTTCAGACATTTGATTGCTGTCTGTGATTTTAGCTGAAGATTTAACACACACTTTTATAAGAATGATGTTTAACCAGGTGAGTCGCGTTAATGAATAAAATAATAACAATTACATTCAAGTTGAATATAGTTACGGAACTAGGCAATTGTATTAAGATTTGGCGATAACTTTTACATTAACAACAGTTTTGGGCTGTTTTAATTTATTATAATGGATATTGATTACAAAATTAAATTGGTTTTATTAGAAGAATGGGAAGTATTTCCTTATCTGAATTTTATTAATGTTTATCAATATCTTCATTTTTCTCTCTTTAACGAGATTAAGTAACCGTAAAACGTACTGTTTTACCAAAAAAAGTTTTTTTTCCCGGTACCTTTTTTCGCCTGCTTATTAGGATATAATATTTCGATTCTTTTGCCTTCATATCATTATCTAAAGAAAACAAAAGGATTCAACGGGAAGCCGACTATCTGGAAAAATGCGGAGGTGTGGAAACTAGGTCTTTATATTCTTTTACGCAATAACAACCTTTAACTGGGTATGTAAGTAAAAATAGGAACTTTTATTATATAAGATACGAATAATTCCAGACGACCATTGTGGAAATTTCGTATCTAAATTCATGAGACCAAATTAAAATACAATAAACGAAGAACTAGCCAGTATTAGGGTGACCTGTTTTGCTTTAGGTATTTAAATAGCAAACATGATTTTATGAAAAAGGACTCATTGTGTTTTTTTTGACAATTTCACACAGGAAGACAGACGAACCAAGTGTTTTTCTTCTATTCTATAAGTACCCACTTTGTAACGTAGGTACGCCTATGAAAATTCATAAACCATTGGTTATCAGTAGATACAAAGTGTATTTCTACTTTGAACTTTACTTACAATAAAAATAAACAAATAATAAACGACGAATGATAACGAGCCTACACATTTCTCAAAGGGCCGGCAACGCATTCGTAACTCAGCCTATGTTATGGATGGCTATTGCTTTCCATCAGATGACCCGCCTGCTCGTTTTCCCTCTGTCATATATAATAAAACCGGCCAAGGGCGAGTCGGATTCTCGCACGAAGGGTTCCGTACCATTATCTATACCTGCAACATTAGCACTAGCAGAAAAACGGCAAAAAAATCAAGTTTGTTGTATGGGTGCTCGCCTTTATAATTATTTTAATTTAATTATTTATTTCTTAAGTGATTATATAACTAAAAATTCTGTGAATATTTCAAGCGTCTACCTGTTGCCGCTATTAATATCAAGCAAAAAAGGGCAAAACATCACGTTTGTTGTATGGGAGCCCCTTAAATAATTATTTTATTCTGTTTTTAACCCCCGACGCAAAAAGAGGGGTGTTATAAGTTTGACCGCTATGTGTCTGTGTATCTGTGTGTCTGTGTGTTTGTGTGTCTGTCTGTGGCACCGTAGCTCTTAAACGGGTGAACTGATTTGAATGCGGTTTTCTTTATTTGAAAGCAGGTTTTCTAGCGAAGGTTCTTAGACATGTTTTATCAAAATCGTTCGAGCCGTTTTTGGGATATTAAACTTTGAAGTGACAATGTCGGGGATTCTCCAATTTTTTATTGGTTAGATTCGTATTGGTATTTGGTGTTTTAGCGGCCACAGTAATACATACGTATAATGTGTGAAAATTTCAAGTGTCTGACTATTACGACTCAAGAGATAGAGCCTTGTGAGAGAAGACGGACGGACAGATAGACAGATAGATAGACAGACAGCGAAGTCTCAGTAATAGGGTTCCGTTGGCACCTTTTGGGTACGGAACCCTAAAAAAACAACCATAGGGGCTGCAAGATGACCAAAAAGAAGATAATGGACGACTTGGACGCATATCAAATAGAGTGGCAGAAGCATGCGCTCTACGGGGAGGGACAAGTGGTACAAAAAGGGAAGGTAGGTATTATGCAACAGCGGCGCATTTTAATGCGATACGAAAGGAAACAAAACCAAAGGACGAGCGACAAGCAAAAGTACACTGCAGTTACTAGTTTTCTGCTCTCCTTTAGCAATACTTATACCTGACTCTTCATTGGGTCTGTGTTAATCTGGCACATGTACTGCCCCCGGTCCTCCTCTTGCACGCTCTTTATGTGGAGGTACCACGTGGAGTGGTCGCTGTGAGAAACCGACACCCGAGGGTTATGTGTAATCACGTGCTCGTGAATGGCTTGTATGGCCTTCGTGTCTGCTTTTACCCAGCCGACCTGGAAATAAGATGATATGTGAATATTTAAGTTTGCTGGTTAACCAATAAAAGTTTCTACACAAGTTTCATTTTGAACCAAAACTAAACAATATGTTTTCTATGGTTGTACCTTGTTTTGCCTTGTTATACAAATTGACTTTAGACTGTTTTTGCGAATGGCGAATAAATTATTCTTATCTTACCTTATCTTATCTTAGACAAACGATTCATTATAGTAAAAGTTGTTAGACAAACTGAAATTAGGAAAAACAAATTTAGATAAGTCAAGGGAATACTGTTTTCTATAAGTTAAGTTAAGATAAGGGGATGCATGCCGCTTCCAACCGATGCAACTGGAGTTCTATGGTGGAGGTCTACTCTACGTATGTCCAACAGTGGACGTGTTGTTATTGAAAGTTAGTCTTACTAGGTATATCAAGTCTATAAGTATGCGCTGGTTTTGTTGTTAAGTTACACACTGTAATCTAAAATTAATTACTTATTATTTACAGTGTGTAACTTAACAACGATATATATATGTAGACTACAAATGAAGTTTTCAAACTATCTGTTAACATACATCTCTGCGTTTTTAATATTTTAAAAATATTATTATTTTAGTTGATATTTTAGGGATAAGTTCGCCTTTGTACTCTTTTCTTTTGTTGTTTTCTTTTGTATTATTTTTGTGTTTTATGTACAATAAAGTATTTACATACATAAATACATACATACATACATACACAGTTGTATGTACAACGCAACTGCAATTTGAATTTGCAGGATACGACGTAACCGCATTTTCATATCACTCGGTGTTAAATATTCTACCCAATTTAGAATTAAAATGGTTCCACAAGCCTAAACATACTATTTAGCCCACCCGGCGCATAATTAAGTAATCTAAAAGTTAATATTTTACATTGCAAAACCGATGTTTAGCAAAACTCTATTTGCATGATTTGAGTCCTATTTATACAACAATAATATTACTATTATCATTAAAATAAGTAAATATACTCATAAAAAACTTAATTGTCTCGCGTTAAACCTACTAAATGGAAGCTACTTTATTCGTACAAAATACGCAGAGTAAACAAGAAAATTATGAAAAGGTATAAATTGAAAACTGTGGAGTGTGAAATTTCTTAGTTATATGTAGATTGCACTTGTGGCTTCGTGCCTAGAGAAGATGTCTGTTATTTCCCTAAAGTTATTAAACCAGTATTTTACTAAGATTTCATTTTAATTTGAGTTGATAATTGTAACTGTTGTTTACTTACCCGGAAGTTGCCAAGGTTGACAACTATACACTTGAAGGTAGCATCGCGGCCTAGAGATACTGTTATGTTAGTAATTGGCTCCCCAAACTCTGGCACCTCCACTCCTCCTGCGGAACAAACAAAAACAACTTTAGACTGAATAATCATTTTACTTTCAACTCTAGTCATATATCCGAAACATGAAAATATTTTATTAGTTTTTGTATGGGTTAGAGAGAATCCGCCATTTAATTTCAGTTTCACATAAACAATCAGCGGTCGAGCCGGGCCTCGGATCTACATACGTTAGTGTAAAAAGGACTGGTTCAATTAAAAATTTAATCCTTAATTTTCGACTAAACCTGGGCTTTTATAGGGCTAAGGCTGTTATAGTGGTGAAAGTGTGCGGTGAACGTACTACGTTTTACGCGTTGTGCGAATAAATAAGTAATACCTACACGTAAGAAGCAGTTTTAAAAAGACTTAAACAGTTGATTCTATCAACATACAAGTACATACGAGTACGCCTCCAACGGTTACCTTTACTTGCCCGAATTTCACTTGCTATACCAACGTTTGCCATAAAATATATAGAACCGTGCTGTTTTCAGGATTTTTTTATATGTCATCATATAGAATGCAGTAGGTTAGGTTAGGTTAGTTTAATATCAACTCTGAAGAAATGACTATTTCAAAAATAAATTACTTTATGGCAAATGAAAATTCTAGAAAACGATATATTCGGGCATATCAAATTCGGGCAAACGATAGAGAACCCACCTCCAACTGTTTTGCTAAATTTACTCCGTTTTGTATTTAAGTTTAGGGTTTGTATTTTTGTATATAAGTAATAAAAAGTTAACTCTGATGTTACTTTCTTGATAAGTTTATGAATAAGTCCATTGACTATAAGATAAACAATTCCTTGGGTAATATACTTTTTTATATGGTGATATATTTCAATAAGCAACGCCAAGAAACAAAGATTACATAAGCCTAACGCATGACTGTTTTATGAGCGGTACGAACGAGTCCTTATCATTTCGCTACTCACACGCAAGACAAGTGCATGTCAAACATTTTACAGTATGCGGTGCGAATTAGTTCCCAAGACAATCGTTAAAATTGCACGCCCGCGGAGACTGATGAGCGAGGAACTAAGTTTCGCTGACATTAGTTTGTGGGTCGTATGCTTGTGGGGCTTATCGCGAGTGTAACCGCAAAGTTGCCGCGAGCTCGTTGTCGGCACTCGCGATACTGTCAGCTGCACCTCCGAGATCTTGCAGGCAACAAAGTGTCAACTAACCACTTCAACTTGGTCCGTTCGTTCGCTTTAACTTCAGAAATGTGACACGAATAACTTTACAGATTGTAAGTAGGCCGGCCGCCGCGCCTGCGATTATCGCACTGCCTATTTCCATATCAATAATTCAACTGTTGGAAATGAAACCGTCCAGCCAAATTATGTTATATTGATGTAAAATAACCACGTCAAATAAAACTTGTGGTCAGTTTTATTGCTCTGCAATAACGAAATTTCACTGTTCATTTACTTATACAAATAGGAAGTAATAAGTTTTTTACTTTAATTCTTACATTATGTAATCTTATCATTATAAGAAGGTCACTTAGATATTTGTTCACAAATTATTATTATTAATAATTAGTATAAAATACAGTTAAAACTATATAGTTATTAAAATTAAGCGTTCACTTTCATTGATGCATTGTAAGTAGTTTCAGAAAAAGGAATTTAAGAAAGTATTTACAGAATTATATGATATAACTTTACTGATCTGCATAACCTAGTATAAAATTCAACAAGCACTCAAGATGTACTTGAATAAAAAATATCGCGCTTTTTTGTAACTTTGCTTATGAAACTTTATCATGCTCTACGTTGTGTTGTAAAGACAGACTGTTGCTAAAAGATGTATCTACAGCGACAAATATTTTTTTCTGCATAAGATAAGAATACTCGTTTCAAAGCAAAGAATAACTTTCTAAAAATCTCCAGGACACTTTCAAAACGGGACGTAAGGAATGCACCAAGTTGAACTTTGTATGACACTAGTTTCTAAGTCCCGCATGCTAAGGACATTGCCGTTCTTCCTATAGCTCATAAATTATAATGTGGATAAGTAGTTGCAGCTGTGTCCAAAATATGGTGAGAGGAAACTCGATATGGCGCTTTGTCGCTTTTATGAGCGTCCAGAGACGGTGAAATAGCGCACCTCGTGGGCTGCATTCATACAGCATTTTTCCGACATTCATGAGGCATGTGCAGGGGTTTCCTCGAAAACGGAAGACGTTTATAAATCTTGTTAGTCGACTTTTAAAGTGATCGAACAGAATTTATAGGAGTTTACGTCAAGCTTGGTGTGGTAGAAGAATGTATTAGTTGGCTAACACAATAAGGTAGATATTCAGAATAGAGTGCTAGGACCTTGTGCTAGGTCTGTTCGGGTCGTTATCACCATCTTAACCGCTAATTCTACTGCCATAAAGCAGTGCTTAGTTTGCCGTGTTCCGGCGTTGATGGTAAGACAGCCAGTGATATTGACGAGATGCGGTATTCTATCTTAGCCCTTCCCTATCATCTTATGGTTGTCTCACTTATTATAAGATGACCCACTCATTCGTTTGCCAGTTTATGTCATAAAAAAAGAGAATGTATTGAAAAGTCAACTAAGTTCTAACTATACATTTGAAGTAAATTTACCCGAAGATTATATTCCGTGCCCTAAATAGATTAAATTATAAGCATTTTAATCTAAATTACAATAAGGTAACCGTTTATGACTTTTGTAACTGGGGCGTAGTAGGCGAATTAAAATAAAGTACTCAGCAAATGCTTCTTTTTATACCAACTATGAAGATGTAAGGTTAGTGAACGGTCATGGAAGGCAGTAAAAAGTGCCGTTTTGCCCCGACAGCGTTCACAATATCGTCGCAGACTGGGACGCAGTAAAATGTTTACAAAATACCCCGCTTTGTTGGTGCCCCTGGAAGTGTTTGATATTGCTTTAGTATTACCGTTTTAGCGTAAACTGAGTCAGCCACTTCCCTCAACCTGCGGCCAATCTCTATTCTCAGCGACACTTTTATTAACGCGTGCTTTTTTGTGAAGCAGGGCGCGATGTTAAAACTAAATAGCAACGTTGTTTTTGTTTTATCTAGAAGAAATATAGTGTTGGGAGTTTTAATGTACCAACTCTTGTTTTAGAAATGAGAAAAATAATAGACGGTTCATTAAATAAAACGTATGATTTCTTACCTACCTATAAAGGAACTAGTTGCTGACTAAATAGAAGAATATACCTGAAATTGTCGACTTTGAAAATAACTGTATGTTTGAATGACTTCGAATAGATAGCAATTACCGTCTAGACTATTTTAAAGATGAGACCGAGGTCTTGCTGCAATTCAAAAGACTCACCTTAGTCATAAATAATAGTGAAGATTTTGCTAACGTAACGAAATTAAATTAACAATAAATAAGGATCACTTTGTTGTCTGTCTATCTGCCGGGGAAACCAAACCTTTCATATAAAGGTAGCTCTTATAGCACGGTTCTCTATCGTTTTCTCGAATTTCATATGCCCGAATGTATCGTTTTCTAGAATTTTCATTTGCCATAAAGTAATTTATTTCTGAAATAGTAATTTCTTCAGAGTTGATTTAAAATAACCTAACATAACCTAGGTTCTGCATTGTATATGATGACATTTAAAAAATCCTGAAAACAGCACGGTTCTATATATTTTATGGCAAACGTTGATATGGCAAGTGGAATTCGGGCAAATGAAATTCGGGCAAGTATAGGTAAACGCTTATAGCATAAACGATAAAAAAGTCTGAAAATGTCAATTTCTTACGTCTGCCTTTGTAAGTATGTAACCAATCTATAATGATCCCACACAAGGCGCAATTTGCTTAGGGCAGAGTTCTGTTTACACTGGATATTTATATTTACATACCAACTTATTTTGGAGCTTTCGGTGAGCGAGTCTAACTCCCACTTGTCCGATTTTTTATTTTTGGCTTTGTCAGACACGTATATGTAAAGACTAAAAAGCCATATTTAAACAATTAGTAAAAAAAAAACAGTTTGATAAGATAAGACATGGCGAAAAGCAAAGCAGCTATACAGCTACGAGTAAAATTATGTAATTGCGCAAAGCTTTAAAAATAATGTAGTTATCACACGCTCGAATACGTAAATATGTTTGCACGTAACTGGATCTTGTAGTAGGTATTTGGATCTTCTAGATCTTGTGGTATTTGGATCTTGTTCCAAATAGCTTTCTAATTAGGTAAATCTGATTCTTAGTTAGTTAACACCTGTCGTCTGAGACAGTGCACAACCTCTCCGTATAATTGAATAGTAAACAAAGGAGCTATTATAAGCGCAAACTAAGCGTGGTATTTGATATGTAGGCAGGCGCGGTCGCATCCTATAATTTTGGAGGGGGTCTCTAATAATAATACATCGCGACTAGTGGCAAAACATTGCTTTATAATTTGAAATTTTTTAGAAGATTTTTATTTTGACGTGTGCTAATTTTTTTTTTCATGTCCCCTGTGCCCCCCCCCCCCTTTCGGACCGCGCCTGCATGTAGGTGGTCTAAATAAGTCTACGAGTAAATATATCGAGAAGGTACTTAGGTGGTTTGTTCCATACAAATTATCGAATACCTCGCATATCTCTAACATTGTTTTGAAGGAATGTCTTGAGGATAATTCGTAAAGGATGAACTACGAGCTACTCCCGCAAAATAGAAAAAAATGTTAACTTATTTATCATACCGAAATTGCAGTCAATCATCAATCAATCATTTATTTATTTCTACGTCAGTACCTCTACAATACAGTTTTTTTTAACCTTAAAATCAAACTAGGAAATATTTTCGATTTTTATTTTTACTTTAATAGGTACGTGTTTCTTCCTCAATGTTTTAAAAAAAGAACTGAGGCTGGTTATTGTTTTCGTGAATCGTGATTTCTCATTATCTACAATATACATAATAAATAATACAGAAATATAGTAGATATATAGATATAGTAGCAAGGTGGATTTTAATGGGCGCTACGGAGCGATCTTTTTGAAGCAACCTGAGTGTGTTACTTGGTGAAATAATATGGAAAAACGTTTTCTGTACGTCATCTCCTTTACGATACACAATATGACTACAAACTAAAAGTGATCGCAGTAATCATGGAGTGAGAAACTTACGAAAGCTTATAGTTAAAATACCACACACAGGACTTATCACGCTAACACACACGAGTAATATTTACGGCCACTGTAATGTTGCCGAAACGTCGAGGTAAATATTACTCGTGTGTGTTAGCGTGATAAGTCCTGTGCTATTTTGACTATAAGTGAAAATCACGAAAGTTTAAGATGTAAGAAAGCTTTCCGTTACTTTTTTGGTATGACCGAGCACATGTAGCGGAATTAGCTTTACCAAAGATGAGAAAACAGTAGCTACCTACTACCCGCAATCGTAACGCCAGTCTCATAACGTAATAGAGGTTTAGAGGTCGGTTGGTTTAGTAGCTTCTGAGACGAAGATCGAGTAAACTTTGTCTTGCCAATGTGCTGTTACTGCCAGATGGTTGAACATTTACATTAAGAACTTTCTATTATTGGACTTGTATGTTCGGTTGTTCTTACTTAGTATGGCGCAAGTGTGGCGCGATGTGCGGTCGATTAAATAAATATTTAAACTGCTAGTTCCATGTTCAAAATTGACAGGTTTTTTTAATTCATCATAATTATTTATAATAAAGTAAGCAGATTTTTTAAAATAATTTCGCGCTTTCCATTACGAATTACCAAATAAAAAAAAACTAGTTAGGACGAATCGAACCTAGTTTTCAAGTTTCGTTATACCTACAAATACGTACATACCATACCATGTTATACTTAGTTAGTTTTAGTTTCATATTTAACTATTGTTACCCGCGGCTCCGCTCGAATAGATTTTATTCTAGCTTACACGTAAATTCCAGAAAAAGGTAAATATTTATTTGACACTCTTCGGGAACTGTACCCTTTTTTGCGATAGAAGTTACTTCTAACATAAATATATCTACTGTAACAAAAATATGATTTTATTTATTTAAAAATCAATATAGGTACCACTATATACCTAAAAAAGTAAAACAATCTCGAGTGAAATTAATATTCCCAAAATGTATTTGTGTAAAGCATTTTACGATTCTCCACCTCACCTCTACGCTTGAATATTTATAATTTATTTCTATGTCCGAATTTAAAGAGCCATTTCACTGAAGATACGTTCATAAATTCAATGAAATTACCCATTTTTTCGAGTCCGAATTTAGAACCATTTTATGAAGAGTACCGATTCAGAGAGATTGCTCGCTAACTTTCAGCCTCTACCTCCCTTGATAAACTTTATATTTTTTTTTGTTTCTAGTATGAACTTTAATAGATGATTTTCACTGAAGACCACAGTTCTGAACCGCACCATGAAATACCATACACCACGCGTTTTTCGGCAGAATCTAATGACACGCAAGATGATCAAAGTTTATACCCAAAATTTAAAATGATAAAACTTTCGCGATTGATGGAATCCTTTATGTAAAACTACGAAAGCAAGCGAGGTAAAGAAACGCATTAAAAAGAGCGAAAAGCGCTCATCTGATGAATAAAGGCTCCGCGAGCATACGCGGAATCTTTCCCAGAAATTGTCAGCATCATGTTCAAGCTCCAATATAGCGACGTCGGCAAAACATTTGTTAATGAGTTTGCAATTCAAATTTATTCCGTCCCAACACGTTTCAACAAATAAAGTAAAAAACTACAGGCATGGAAAAGGTGTTGGAAGAAGAGGCTAAGGAACTTGAAAGGCTTTGAAAAAAAATCCTAATACGAATAAGTGCGAAGTGCAAGTAGCTTAAATTATAAAATGGTACGAAAGGTACTAATGAAAACGAAAATTACCTATAGTAAAAAAATATTGAAATCTCGATGTCCAATTAAAAACATGACGCGTTATAGTCTATTTACACCAACCAAAGCGACGTCGGCATCGAACATTTCGATATGTTAATGTTCTGATCTTTCAGTTTTTAAGTAGTGAATTTCGCACCCAACTCTTACACCTCCGTCAATAATATTTATTAAAAAAAAAGGTTTTATTAAAAAAAAATATATTTTTTATTTCACCAAAATTTTACTTGTACGGTATTTAAAACCTAAATGAAAATCCTAAACTGAAATATAGATATTGCAAACTAGCAGCTTAAAATAAAACTGGGAAACGCCAGGAAATGAAACGTGCTATACCGCTAAGTGCGAACGGTAACTATGAAATCCCTATAACCACAATTCAGCTTGTTTAAAAAAAGGAGTGACGATTAGCATAATATTCTCATCTTGATAGAATACAAGATTCTCGTCAGGTGGTATAAATATAAAACTAGCGATTAAATTGGAAATAAGGAACAAACTGACCGATATGTGTCATCTGGCATTCGTGTCTGTCTGTCCTGCTGTGTAGCGTTATCTAGTCGGAATGTGGACCCTATTCGAAATTTGGATTTTAATTCGATTTGATATTACTATTTTCAAACAATTTAGCAAATCTAGAATGGAAACTAGGATTTTCATCTTGTCTGCGACTTTCAATATTTTGAATTAATAAAATCTTTTCCACGCACATCCGTTATAAATTGACCGTGAATTGATAATCTAACTGTCATATAAACTGCACAGAAAAACCAAAAAAATAAGACCATTTCTAGAATAACCCAGGAATCCTCGGAAAATTCACGTGAATGGGCTTTACACCACTGCTGAACAACTGTACAGACACGAATTTCCCCTATGCACCACATATCTCAGCTTGTTTCTTTCTTATTTAGCCACTAAAGCAGTGACGCTAGCGACATAATATATCTCTATGTCTCTTGATAGATATCTCTTAGTTTCTCGATGAGGGCTACGGTATAGATGTCGCTAGCGTCACTGCTTAAGTGGCTAAATAAGAAACAAACAAGCTGAGATATGTGGTGCATAGGGGAAATTCGTGTCTGTACCGTTGTCCAGCAGTGGTGTAGCGGTATAGCACGTGGCACGGAATGCCGAGGACCTGAGTTCGATTCCCAGTGCTGGTTTTATTTTTCTGGTTTTCTGTGCATCTATATTTCAGTTTGTATTTTCAATTTAGGTTTTCTAGCAATGGTTCTTAGACATGTTTCATTTGCAGTGACAAAGTCTGGGGTTTTCCATCTTTTTGTTGGTTAGGTTACTTATATTAAATCAGCCTTTTTGTTCCAGCACTACGATTTTTTGCACGTTTTTTGAATGCTGAGTGCGTGATGATGATAGGCCTGATGATAAACTACTGAAATAATTAGATTTCAGTGCTAAAATTACATAATTAGCATTTTTTTCTCAAATTTTATCGCTGTAAAGAACCATGACAAACCTGTATTCAATGATTTAAAATATCAAGTAAATATGGTCGATGATCACAGTTATTAGTTAATAGCATTGCGTTATGGCTAAAGCATGGCAAAAAAAATGTAGAAACAAAACCAACCAAATATGAACAAAACATTAAGCACCATAATGTACTTGCGCATTTGTGGACGTAATGTATGGGCCTCTACACAATTGAATATAATATTGTTTTGAGGTTATTTCGAGCAAAAGTGCAAAGATTAAATGTTGTTTTTAACTGGAGATTGCGACAATTCTGTATAAAATGTTTTGCATAAACGAATATTAACATTAAGCAAGCGCTTTATTCAACTGAAAATTAAATGAAAGTTCCAGCTGGTCATTTGTCATTGGTTGCCTAGGCGACGCCGGTTCTGGGTGCAGGCTTTTATTAATATTTCCAGCGAGTCCAGGCTTTATTAGCAAACAACCGTCACTTGACTGATAAATTATTAATGCGGTAGCCGGCCGGCGCAGCTAGCTTCGTACGAAAGGAAACGGTTCGCCAAATAGTGCATGTTTGTACGCGCGATTTATTGAGAACCAGATTGTACCAGTGATATTTTAAACAAAAACAGATTTAGTAGTCAAATTTGCTTGGCGAATTTCTTAAAACACATCTATATGTATTTCTACGTCTGTAAAAATACTGTGCTGGGATGTACGTATGTCTATCTTACTAAACATTTTTGACACTGAATGCACTTCTTTGGAATGGTTGCTGTAGGTATTTGCATATATGTATATATTTTTTAAAAATAATGCTTCCAATAAAAGTAGTTGCGTTTGCTTTTGGGCATAAAACTCCCAAATGGTTTTTATGCCGTGGCTCTATAATTGTATCATTTTTCTAAAATATAAAATCTTGAAGTTAGCCGACATGATTGATGAATGTAAAATAGCAGCATTCGAATATTTCAGGTATTCATATAACTGCTTACTGTAGGTGGTTTCCTTGCATGGGTAATCGGGTATTTACCTAGTAGGTAATATAAAATAATAGGCAGGCAATGTATGAGGTAGATCGGACAGAATTTCGTCGATGCTATTATATTCTATGATTTCCCACCACTGACAGGGTTTTTGTCTAAGGAAGTGAATACTGAATACAGCCAGGAAATATGCGTATGTCAAAATCAATGACGAGGGTTTAGTACCGTGTAGCGCTAGCGTTTACAATGGGCTTACATGTAATGGTTGCATGTTACGCCAGTATAAATGTACCTTAAGAAAATATTTTGTGAGAAGCGTAAGCGTGCGGGCGGTAATGTGATCACCCACCTGCTTTTGTGTAAAGTAGGATAAGACCGCAGAGAGCAAGTGAAGGTAAATTTTATCCTGGTGCCATAATATCTTTTCACATAGCAAAATAATTTTCCTGCCCTGTAGCGGAGTCATGAAATTAGAAGAGGGAGAAAAATCCTACACTGTGTAAGTGCTTTATGTTGTTTGGATTCGGCAGGCATCATTAAATATTAAGTGATGTTCTGATGGAAAAAAAGTTTTATGTACCTGTAGGAGGAAGTAACAGTGGGATAAAATGATCATGTTGGTTGCACCATGAAACAGACTGAAAAAAAGTACTAAAACTATTTTGAAACGTCAGTCAGTAGATTCGTTTTTATAGGTATCGCTATTGACCGGAGATTGCAGCGGGCAGCTCATTAAATGGGCGGCAGCTCGAACTTTACGCTCGGCTGCATTGCATTTGCAGTTAGCAAAATCAGCCTGTAAAAATTACAGGATGATTTTCCTAACAGTTCTCTGCTAATAATACAACATACTCCTTTGAAAGCATCTTGAATAGTTTTGTATATTATTTTTATTTTCGTATTCTTTTTCTAATCATTTAAACTGGTAAAATCGTTGTTGTATTTCACTAAAGTTCTTCAAGTTCTGCAAGTATTTTGAATTATAAATTCTAAAAATTTAACTATATTTGAAGCTGGTATCTATCAATTAAACCTACGACGGGACAAAGAAGGCTGAAGAAGATGTTTAAGATTTGAGGTTGTATACTGCAGTGTCTGAAGACAAAATTCAGTACGTGTTATCAGTGATGACATACGGAACTAGACGCGGTCTCTTAGAATGAGCATCATAAGAAAATTCAAAGTCACTTTCAGAGTGATGGAGAAGAGTTTCCTTGAAGAGTGATCGAAACAGGAATAAGGAGATCCGCAGGAGAACCGACAGCTCTAAGAGTTGTCATGCCACTCTTAAGTGGCAGCAGGCCAGGTACACACACGTCATGAACGAATCTGTGTATTGCTTGTAGAATAAAAGACCGAAAGAGCTGTACGTTCTAGAATGGTGACCGCGTAGCGTAGCGTGGGAAGACCTCCAACAATATTGACCGACGATCTGGTAAAGGTCGCAGGAACCAGTTGGATGCGGGCAGCACAGGGCTTGTCTTTGGATCTCTTTGAGGCAGGCCTTTGTTTGAAAGTGGACGTCTGTTGGCCGATTATGATGACGATGATTAATTACCACACTCACCAACAAGCCAAAATCACTTGATTTAGTTTTGGATTTACGATTCGCTAGAAAGGTTTTCTTTCATTGTTGGCGCAGCTATCAGCTTCATCAAACTATAAACTTGGATGGGTTTATTGTCGCCAAAAGTGAAATGAGTAATTAAGTCGAATTGTGTTGACAAAGTTTGAATTTACCCCATTACTAGCTGTCAGACTGGTAGATGATTCCTGCCGTTTTGATGCATGAATTGAATCCTCAGGTTTACGTAGTATAAACTTACACAGGTAAATTTTCCCGATTCAATCGCTCGATAAAATGAAAAATGTTTTATCTTGTTCATGGCGCAAAATAGTTACGAAGATTTTTTTTTTATATTGTTAATGCGGCGGATACTATCTGTTACAAAACTAAGTGAGCCAAAGTTATTTGTTTTAAGTTGTTTGTTAATGGTTCAATTTTAACTCTAATATTTACCAATCTTAATTATTTAACGTTATTTATTTATTTAATCGTATGGCATTTTATAAATATAGGCATTAGAGCAAAATACTTAAACTACTAAGCCACGCAACTGCATCAGGCGTGGGTGGAGGGAGTCTCCACTCTGTGAGTGCGGGGAAGAGGAACAGACAATGAAACACATCATCATGCGCTGCCCCTTACACTCCTATCCTGGACCCGCCGAAGACTTGGATTTAACGTTATTAGAGTTATGTACGTGTTTATGTATAGTCACGTGCATTAATATGTAAGCATTTCTTCATTTCCAAAAGTATGCATGCAATTCGTTATTTTGGAATGCTTGTAAAAAAGTATATAATTAATATAGTGTTTATACATATAGACTTTTGCGACTTTATGAGCGTCTCTTTACCCGAGGAGCTTCCTTGGGTCAAATGATTGGGTTTTAAGTTCACAACCATACCCATTTAAAATTTACTCGAAAATAGGATCACACTGCCCTGTTTATCATCTTCAACGTGGCATATTTAATTAGCCAACTGTAAAGCCTTTTCAATAATTTTCATTGTGAAAGGAGAACACTAAGGTAAAATTAAACAAAAATGATTAAAGAAAATCTCATTGTGATATATTTAACAGTATAAGACCCCTCTGCGGAGATCAATGGAGCTGGGAGGAAAGCCTATTTGTACAGTTAATTACGCTTGCCAAAAGGAAAGAAGATTAAAAAAACCTGATCGCTTCTCAGAGCAGTCAATGATTGATTTAACGATTATGTTTTTTAAACGGGATTTCTTTTGTTGGAGTAAACTTTTATACCCACGAACGGTTAGCATTTTAGGGAGAGAAATAAATGTTTGAAGTTGTGCCCGTGGCAGACTCCCTATCCCATGGGAATTTTGAGAAATCTGCCCTTTTCCTTGTCTACACCACGAAGGGAAACACTTCTGCAGAATTTCAGCTTTACAAGAGTGCGGGCTGAGCGTGGATGAGTCCAGTTAGGACTTTTCTTTTTACGACTCCCAATGCAAAAGTGTTCGTCTACTTGTAATACTGAAAGTAACGTTTGTTTAAAATTGAAATATAGATTAGTTTAAGAGTCTCATAAAAATAATAGGTACATTATTAATTCAAAATCTTTATTTCCAATACAATAATAAATAATAAACAAACTTATTTCATTATTATAAAAATAATTCTTCCACCGATGTCCACGCATTAAAGTTCGGCTACCGTAGTAAGTCCCGCAAAAAGTTCGTCTACCACTTATTTGAATCTTCTTTACTACCAAAACTGCCTTAAATTCTCAACGGCATAGTAGTTCTTCACATTCTTCTGGAGTTGTTGAAACCCAAACTGACTAATTTTTCTCTTTAAAATCTGCTTTTGATCTTGATAGAAAATTGCGTCACTTTTTCTTCATTTGCCACCACAGGGTTTCAATAGGGATACAAGTCTGAACTGTTCCGTCGAATGGTCGTCGCTACTCCATCGTAGGGATATTTTTTAGAGCTAAGCCAGGCCATCGTCGCCTTTGCTGTAAGACAGGAAGCACCGTCTTGTTGAAAAGTGAAGGCATTTTGATGTTTCAAATTCGATATGGATGGCAGTAGACTCGTTTCCAATATGTTTTGGTATTTCATCTCATTAACAGTCCCTCCTACAAAATGCAGGCGACCCACACCTTGTGCTGACATGCAATCCCAAAATGATTACCGAGCCAGGAAACTTCACCTTTGTCTTAATTCAAGCTATATGAAATACTTCGTTTTTAGTTCGAATGATTTTTTTCCGTTCATGACCGATAATTATATCAAATTTGGATTCGCCACACCATATTATTTGCCACCACTGATCAGCAGTCCAGTTTAAGTGATCGAGAGCGAATTTTAATATATTTTTTTCTGTAGTGCGGTGAGTAATGGTTTTTCTTTAGCTGTATAAAAATCAAACCAATTCTATTCAGAACTCTTTTGCAGGTATCGACCGATACATCTTTCTTAATCATATCACGCCAGTTCACTGTAAGTTTTGCTGCCTGAGCACGACGGTTTTTCTTGATAATTTTCTTCAAGACCCTATTTTAGCTGCACTCTTAATACGACGGCGGCCCCGTCTCTTCAATAAATAAGCTGTGCCATTCTTTCCATAATTCTGGATAATTGAGTGGATAGTTGACCTATTCAGGTGTAAGTCTTTGGTGATTTGGTAAATAAATTTTCCACTATTACTACTAGAAATTTTAAGTTTTCGCATTTCTTCAGCAATGGGTTTTCCACGACCCATATTGATCAAAATAATTAATGAAACTAACGAATACTTACTTGGAACATGACTTTTTATACCCTGTTACATCTTTACTGTCAAATAATATAGATTTTTAATTTGAACCATATTTATTTTGCTATATAAAAACTTAACAAATAGTTAACGCTAGCCATAGACGAACTATTTTGCATCAAATAAGAACTAGACGAACTGTTTTGGGTGAGCTTTCGTAAAGTATTATATCCAGAATATCTTTAATTTTAAAATATTCATTATTTTATTACTGCCCAATTAACGACATTTTGATGGAGTATTATACAATATAAATTGTTTATAGCTAAATGGACTTCTGTAAAACATCAAATTGATATTTTATTTAGATAAGCTTCAAAATGTATGACTAGACTAACTCTTTTGCATTGGGGCTCATACATATTAAGACTTATGGAAGGAAACAAGAGTTGCAGAATGTAAAACAAAGTATGTATATTGTTTTTGGTAAGCGACACAAGAATAATAATGGAACAATATTCAACACACACACACAAACATCACGCCTGTATTCCCTAATGGGGTAGGCAGAGCACACGAAACGTTACCGCTTCGGAGCCACTTTTAGCAATTTTAGGTTTTAAGTTTGTCAAAAATGGTACAATAGTGACAGGTTGCTAGCCTGTCGCCTACAATATTCAAATATACAAAATATACACAAATCAAAAAACATAAAGGTTAAACATTAAGAGTTACTAAAAAATACATTCTATCACTTCTCATGTGCGTTATAATTAAACCACTGAACATCAAAAAGGCAGGTCTAGTTGCAGACAAGTAAGGTCACTCCCTCGCGGTTCCTCGCAATCTAATACATCCGACTCCGAACCGTAGATTAACTTAATTTTCTTAACGGTAATAACTTGCTCTGCCATATCAAAGGTACAAAATTAATGTTACCTCGCGCGTATGACATCTACATTATAATTTATTCCAAATTTTGTCCTTATTCACCTTTTGAGCGTTAAAATAACTTTTGCCGCCATACTTTATGGTTTCAAAATAATATTGCTTTAACAAATTACGATTGCTCTATATTCGACAATCTGAAGAACACTATTGTTTAAATAATTTTCGCTGCCGAACTTACGAGTACTTACTTGGTGTACCCTAAAGAAAAAAATATGATGATAATGACAAGTCATTAGTGATTGCGTCAGAACGAGAGTTGTGGAGGTCAAGAGGGGAGGCTTTTTGACAAGTACTTATTATATTTTCTTTATAAATTTCAACTTATCTAAGTCAGTTAAAATATGTGCTGCAAAATTAACGAAAAAACCCGTACCCAAGTAAAAAGAAATGATGAAAAATATGTAGAGTTGCTACATACATCATATGAAAATATGTTTTGAGTACCAACAGAACACAGGAAAGACTGGAGTTCCCGTTTTGTTTATAACATAAAATCAACTTTTGCGAACAAATTTGGAATAAAGAGGCGAATTAATTTTTCATGTCAAAAAAATGAGCCAGCCGTTTCAAGCTTCATTAAAAATTTTTGGCCACAACTCGATGCCGCTGGAATTAACTTTTCTCATTTCTCATTTCCGTAATGACTTCTAATTGAAGAAAAGATAAAAGTGGTTTAGCGCGCGACTAAGCTAGCTGGCGATAGAACTGAACTGCGTCGCAGTTGGGTTTTGCAAATTGCTTTTGTACTTAAAACTCAATTAGTTTTCGCCCTCGATCTTAATTTGGTTTAATACGTAAATGTGTGTAAGTATCTACAAACAACAGGAACAATATTAGGCAGCTCAGAAATAGACAGAATAAATTAGGTAGGTTAAACAGTCTTACATTTAAGTAAAAAAAAAACAATTTAGTAGATGCTTATCGTAACAGTCCAACGTGATAAATATTCTATCTTACGCCTTCAAGTTTCCAAGTTTGCAAAGTCTCAAAAGGTTACAAAAAGTAATCAATTACGTAAGATTGTCTTCTTAAGAGCTTCTTGTAAAGTTTTGCAGTAAGATTTGGTATAAAGTGAGGGTCACGTACAAGTGAGTGATATCACGTCTACGGCTCATCAGCGGGTGCACGTGACGACTTAGCACAAACAGATTTCACAACACGCCCACTTTAACTAGACCCCCACAGGTTCACTGTCCCCCTCTTCCGTCTCCCTCGGGATAAGGCAAAAAGAGAGGGCTGAGAGCTGTTATTATAATGGTGATGTTATACGCAAAAGAGCGGCCCGCTACGGTTGCGCTACAAAGTTTTCTTTCTCCCTACTTTATTAGGCCATTAAGAGATCCCATGACGCGCAATTGTGCTTTTTCGTGTTTATCCTGACGACTGTATTACGAACACTTTTCATATACAGTCAAGAAATCAGAAGAATTATGACCTCTTAAGCTTACTTTTTAAAAGTTTTGTGAATATTAATTTATCCTCGCAGGGCTACAAAACTTTTATTTTAATTAATAAACATTTAATAAGTCTAACCGCATACGTCCGTGCCGACGCTTTAAAAAATCCATTGCAGTCCGCGCTCTAAGCGTGAGGATCCAAAGCAACTGGCTAGCGAACAGAATGCGATGTGCAACAAGACAGAAACATTTGAACCTGTTCCTTTTATCTCGTGTATATTATTTGCGTGTACGAGTTGTAAGTACCGACATTACTTATTGATTTCTGTATTCCGGATTTGTGCTAAGAAATATTTCATGTACCGAATGTAGTAGGTACATACTATACTAGCTCATGTCCGCGGCTTTGCCCATTCCTGATTTTATACAATTAGGTACGCTTTCATACAAACCTTGTACTTACAATTATAGATACATATTATTATTACAAAAATACAAATAATGTAAATCTATGGAACCGTTCAGAAGTTGTCGCCCTTTGTAAGATTTTCTCTTCTAATTAGGGTATACCTGGGTTTCATTTCGTCTTTGTATTTAATTGCTATGTGCAATAAGGAGTTTGTATACTTACATACAAACAAGATTTCTCATTAAAGCAGTAGATTTCCATTTAATGTGGAGCAAGATTTAGATGAGTAGCACCAATTATAATCACAAACGTTATATAGGTACAGAGGACATCATTAATGAACAAAACAGAGTATTTTCATTTTCAACAAACAAAAAAACAAACAAAAGGCACTACTACTGAGAATATTTAAAAATGTACTGAGAATTAACGTCGGTACGAGTATAACAAAGAGCCAACTCTGTAGAGCGCTCTAAAAGCTCGGACTATGCTGTGCAATAAAATTAAATTATTTTATTAGCAAATAACTCCACATGGACGTGACAGCTCTTGATGAAAAACAAACGAGAGAATGAAACAAGCCAAAGCTGCATAGTATTTTTGGTATTTCACTAAAAATAACCTAAAGTCTGAGCACAGGACCACTCAAGGTAGAACCGTGTCTACAGTACCCGAGCTAATAAGTCCCAATTAACTGAGACATAACAGCACTGCACTGGTATGACTAAAGTGGGAGAAGTAGGTAAGTAAAGGTAACTTAACGATACTAGATCGTTTTGCTCTAAGGTTACGTTCAGGAACACCGGCTTCTGGATATTTTTTCTCAGAGCGCTTAACTTACGCTTAACACGAAGTACCTTTCAGGGGATCATTTGTACATAAAAACATAACCCTCTTTCAGGCAATTTTTTAAACTAGCCCATCGAGTGAGTACTGGCCCGTAAAGCTATAAGGAGGTGCAGATTGAAATACCATCCGGAGATCAGAAAAACTTAAAAAAAACTTCGATTTTGCTGATCAAGCGTATTGCTAATAACAAGAGAAAAAACAAATAATTACATATTACTATCGGGTACGTATTGTAGTCTAAAATTAAAAAAAAAAACTAACGTCAAATAACCTTCGTTCAGAATCCCTAAAATCTAAATACCTAATGATTTTAAATACCTACAACTAACATCTACCTACGAATTACCTAAGTTTAAAATACCTATTGGAGTAAATGTCTAATGTTTAAAATATAAACAGCTATGACACCTAACTTGGATACACCAACATATGAAATACCAAAATGGTCAAAATATCTAAAGTGACGCACTTGCGAGCTATTTGTATGAAGTAGTAGATCAGGTTCCGCAAACGTAAGAGAGGGGGTAGATTGGTAAAATTAAGCGCGCGAGCTGTTACAAAAAAACCCAAACATCGAAGGCTAAGACGGGACCTACGCTGAGATTCGCTCCCGCCTTAGCCTTCTGAACCTAAACTATATGAGTCGCTTCTGCCCTGAAACGTCTTGCTCGCTCGCTTCACTCGATCGCTGTCAGCGAGGCACCAGCTAGGGGATTTTAAAAATAAATAAATGTGGGCGATGGGATGTACTTATGACACCTACTTTTGGTACCTCGATGGCAGCGAGTGAGCGGAGCGTGCGAGGAAGACGTTTCAGAGCAGAAACGACTCGGATAGTTTAGGTTCAGAAGGCTAAGGCCTTAGCCTTCGATGTTAGGTATTTTTTTATAACAGCACAGAAAATGATAAATGTGAATCTATCCCCGCTTGAAAAATTCGGAATGTTGTCATTAAAAAATAAATACAGCAGCCTTTGGTGTAACGATGGTTTCGGTATTTTGACCGCTAACATACCATGTGGCATTTTAAGATTTCGGTATTTTGAATGTAGGTGAAAAATCTTTAGGTATTTAGATTTTAGTCATTCTGAACGTTGGTTATTTTACGTTTTTTTTTAATTTTAGACATTGCCATACGTAACCATTTTAAGCTTTCGGCATTTTGAATATAAGTGAAAAAAGCATTAGGTATTTAGATTTAAGGGATTTTGGACGTAGGTTTTTTTACGTTAGTTTTATTAATTTTAGACATTGCAATGCCCATTACTATAATTACAACCAACACATAATTACAATTATTATCATTACGATATGGAAGTTGTACATCACTTCTTGCATGACTGTAACAGATCATAGTTGTAGAGATGGTTGGATCTTGTTTTGCCTAACTTTTTGCCTATTTTCGCTTTGCCTAATTTTAGATAAACTAATGTAAGTTAACCTAATGGCTCATTTTACCTAATTTTCATTTTAGTGAGTCATATTGTATACAACTTACTTTGCATAATTTTGTTTCGCCTTATTTTAAATGACCTAGTTTTCATTTTGTATAAACTTATTTCGTATACTGTTTGACTGACATAATTCTTTTTAGTCTAACATAAGTTCTAATTTTAGTAAAAACGTTCAACACGAACTCAGTTCACTTCAGTTAAATAAAATTATATTCGACATAACAAGAGTTATAAAAATGATCATTTAGGAATAATGAAAATTCGACAAAATAATAATTATGAATTATTAAAATACTTATATAAATGGACTTAAGACAAACAATTCAGTATAGTAAAAGTTGTTTGACAAACTGAAATTAGGCAAAAAAAAAATAGACAAGTCAGGGGAATACATATAAAGATGGTACCACAGGCTACTATATGCAAGCGATTATGATGTCCCGGTGGTATAATTGATATGACACCTGTGGCGTGGTAAAGCTCCAGGAAGTGCGGGTTAGAATCCCGTCCGGAGATTCGAAAATCGATATTTTTAGATTATTGCGGTCATTACTAATTGTATGATTTAAATTCGTGTGTTGTTTCGCGCATCTTGATTAGAGAAGCTCGATATTTTGGCACAGTTGCATGCGTCGTCTCGTGATCATGGCGCATGCAACTGTGACTAAATATCGAGCTTCTCTAAAATCAAGGTACGCGGAACAGAATTAATACATAAAAAAGTTTTTTTTTTATTAAAATAATTAGTGTGCCAGCACACGGCAACATTGTACAATTTGAAATCCGTAATTTAGGACAAAAAAACAGTTTAGGGTTAATTGTGGCAGTGTTACACGGTCAGGGGTTATAAGGATTTGAAAACGTTGTACAAGATAATAAAGCCTCAATATGTATAAGATATCGTTTGGCTATAATTTTCAATCCCAGGTTTTGAGAATAATTTTTGAAAGACTAGACGGTATACTTAAGTTTGGTTTGGTTTAGGTTAGGTTGCAAAGATCTCTTTTAGGGATAGGTTCGCCTTTGTAGTCTTTTTGTTATGTTGTTTTCTTTTTGTATTATTTTTCTGTTTTATGTACAATAAAGTATTTACATACATGCATACATACTTACAAATATACCTTGTAATTTGCCTTATAGGCTAGCTTTCATTCTGAAAAATTAAAACACTTGTATATTTATACAGAACGTATTTAGTGCGCAATAAGTTGTTTGTGTACTAACACAAACTTCGATAGGAGTATCGGGTAACGTGTTATTGTTATCACCATGTTTTTATTTCTAATGCCTCTAATAATATTTTTTTGTGCTAATCGAACGAAAACAATAAAACAGTACCTATCCACGGTTTGATGGAACTCCAATAATTTTTATAGGAGCTCGAATTAGTAACTTAAGTAATTCAATTTCACGTTTTTATTATTTTTACCTCGAGGGGCGTAGTTACTTTATTATATTCAAAGTTCGTGAACAAGCTAGGGGAATTGAAATAAAAGAAGTCTGGCCTCAACCCCTGCGGCGCGAGTTTATTACAGAAGGTGATGCATTCCAGTCGACTTCCCCTGTTTACTTTAATGTTGCCAACCGCCACGAACTTCCCAACGGATTTTCGTAAATGAGATTTCACACGGGCACATCGTGTTTGGTTTGAATAAAAGTTCGTTGTGTTTTGAAGCGAAAGTTCTCAATTCAACTTTATGAAATAGTGTAACTTGTTCTATTTATGTAGGTAGTTTTAATTTAAAATAGTAACGTTTCACCAATTATTTTCTTTGATAATGTTATTAACCTAGACCGTCATACTAAAAAACTACATTTAAATAGTAAATTAAACTGAGTTTAACACTTAATTGAGACTTATTCTTTCCAGCAAGTAAAACTAGAGTCTACTAAAGCTTTTGTTGAGAACGGGGAAAAGTACAAGGCTGGACTTGAACACGACTGGAAAAATAGCATTAAATTAATAAAGATTACGTAGATTAATTATTACCTTATTGCTACTTCAAGTTAAATGATATTTATGTTTTTCATTGAATACATTTTCAGATTGCGTTTATTATGCGACGTTTACTATGTATTACATATTGTTTAGACATGTCAAGCACGACCGCTCGCTAGGAATGTCACATTGACCTAAAGAAACATGCGAAAACCGCCACAGAAATATCATCCAGTCGAAATATTTCTTTGAAAACCGAAATAACCACAGCTTTTGTAAATATTCCACTTGACCTTTTTTATGTGTAGGTGTGATATAAAAGTTATAAAACCCCATTGTATACTGAGCGGCAAAAAATCTGGCCCTCAAATTTTGCAGAAATAGGTTTTTTTTTTATTCGACTGGATGGCAAACGAGCAAGTGGGTCTCCTGATGGTTAGAGATCACCACCGCCCATAGACAACTGCAACACCAGGGTATTGCACATGCGTTGCCAACCTAGAGGCCTAAGATGGAATACCTCAAATGACAGTTATTTCACCGGCTGTCTTACTTTCCACGCCGAAACACAACAGTGCAAGCACTGCTGCTTCACGGCAGGATTAGCGAGCAAGATGGTGGTAGCAATCCGGGCGGACCTTGCAGAAGGTAATTTTATATGAAGAATGGGCCTAATTTTGTGCCGCTGAGTATATTATTGTAGTCTATTCTAGACGCGTAACAGAATAACGTTTGTTAGCACACAAAAACATCCTATAAGCCCCATTTATTTTCCGTTCAGTCAGACAGCAATAAGTACAAGTGCAAACGAAAGGTTTAGGTTTGTATGCGTCATTAGTGAGCTTCCGGTGCCTAATTGCGTCGATGGCGCTTCGGCCGGAACTCAAAAGATTGCGTTCAAATAGCAAAACGTTTTCGTCCGGATTCGCAGACGGACAAGTCCCTCCATTCAGAATCGTTTCGATCCAATCGTATTAGACTTCTCTGTCTCTTTTACACAAGCGTAGGAATAAACGATTCACAAAGGATAGCAGCGAAATGAGATTTGAGCCCTAGATATCTGTTTGAAAAGATGTATTGGTTTTCAGTATCCTTTGCTGGTAACGACCGCTCTTTTGAATTTAGTTCAATTGAATTTGAATTTTCGTTAGAATTAGTGATTAAATTCTTCTTTCTTAATAATTTAAGCAGTGTTTACAAATAATTGATTGTGTTAAATTACGAGCATTCGATATTCATCGCTACTCTGTGGTGTTGGGCGTTAAAGAAACGTGTAGCTCGGTTAAATAGTAGTTTATTAATGAGAACTTAAGCCTAAGAGTACATGATATATAAAGGGATGGAGTGGAGGTGTGTGAGTGCACACTACACCTTCCCCCTTAGATAAAAAAAAATACATACTGAACTTTAAATATGATATGTATTTTTTTTATATACTTCAAATGTATTTTTTTTTTTTACTACAATGCCAAAGTTAAAATATTCAAGAAAAATCAGAGTTCAAATAGGTACTTATTCAAGGAAAAAAAAACAATTTTGAATATTGCAATCAAATTTGACACCATTAAGTTACGTTACACAAACAAATAGCTAACCAAAAACTGTCTGTAAAAAAAAAAACACCTAACAACACATATTGGGCTTACTGAGAAATTAATTAAAAAGAGGAAATGAGGGTGAATTAAACATTTTAAAAATATACTAAAGTAAACATTATCATATCATCAAGTAAAATAAAAAACAAGAGAACTATGTAGATAAAAGAACGCTAATAAAACTACGAAATCTTAATGTATATCATATAAACGAAAGTACTCTCTTATCATTACTGTGCACTTGTACGTACTAAATTTGTCTAGTCCTAGGTACCTTTTTTTTTCACGTGTGTCTTGTCTTGTATTAAACATTTTATTAGTCTTAGCGCATTTATATATTTTATATTTATATTCATTTACTTTACTCAAACTTTACTTTATTTATTCATTTACTTCATTTATTTACTTTATTTAATTAAGACGTCATTTCTTTTCACATATTCTTATTTATTATATCTTATTAATAATTATATTGGCAGTTTGCAACTAATGCATAACTTACCTGCAAGGTCTGCAGCACATTTTTATTTCGCCGGCCGGCATTACTCACATTTATTTCATTTGTTCAGGGTACAAGGCTTTATTTATAGTGCGCACTAATATTTTTATACTTATACTTTTTATTCATTACTTTATACAGGCAGTTCTTTTAACACATTCCATACTTAATTACACTCCATGTGTCCAAGCGTCTCCACAAGTGATAACTCGACCGCCTTATGGTCAGATTGCAAGGATTCCGTGCCTGTCCTTGTACCCTGGCAGACCTTGCTGACATGCCATTTCATGACATTTAAATAATCCTCTGTATTATTCTATCCTTCTCTAAAATACCATTCAAAACCTATCTGTATACGCATACCTGTTGAAACGTCAGCTCATAAGAATTTCAATAACTCTTAGTTGGCCAAACTAATCGCTCGTTGAAAAACTTAATCACTTCCGTTTTCCAAAACACTATAATAAAATAACACTATCAAAGCTAAACATCTCCTACTCTTAAAAAAAAACTTATTCAATTGCCTTCTCTATATTACATCACATCTTTTCGTAATCACATCTAAAAACAATCAATCCTAAACATAAAATATATTCTGTATAATTTTCATTAAAAAAATCCAAACATAAAAACTGTATTCTCAATTAATTGCATCTGACTTTACCTATTAAATGACATCGGTATCTAAGCTTGCATGGTTTTTGAAAAAATACAATTTAAAGTAATAATTTAAAATAAGTGCCGGATGATCAGTCCAGTTACCTAAATTAAATTATTTTTTATTATCTTCCTTATTACCCGACTGTACTACAGTGGAACAAAACGTAGAATTTTATAATAAAATTATATTTAACTGTAATGTAATCTTGTAAAAAAAATGTAAAACGTAATTTGAGTAAATATCTAGTAACAAAAAAAAAACTTCCATATGTTTTACCATCATAATTTTTCTATTCATTTCGATACTTTCTACTTCCTTTCATATTTATAAACATTCTTAAATTCGTAAAACTTCTTAGCTTCATTGTATCGTCATTCAAAATCTTTCGTCACATCCTATAAATTGTATGTCAAATCCGAGTTCATGTACCTTTACATCATACCTAAAAAAAATGTGGCTAACTGTACTTATATAAATAAACCATACAATTTCGTATTCTCAAAAACCTTACACTGCATAAAACTGATCACTGCGATCACCTTATTTAGTTACCTACTTGCAAGTATTAGGTGCGCAATGTAACCCGAGCTGTAATAACAGACTCTGGAATGCATTCCTTATTGAATAAACTGCATTAGATCACTATGCTATTACTGCTATTTAAACATAACCAATTAATTATTGAATACAACATACATACATATTATGTGAATGAAATAAACTGACCGATGAAAGTTAGATATTGAGAAAAAGGGAACAAAAATTTAAACAATGCTAACCTGATAATGGTCATTTAAACAAACTATCTTGTAATATTGTCTTAAAAATATATATTTAGGAAACGGGAAACCTAAGTCTTGATGTTAAAAATTCTATGCCTTTAAAAAAACCGTTAGATATGATGTAAAATAAAATTAAAGATATAACATTTCAAGGACCATCATATACATTAATAATTTAATTGGCTAACTTTATTAAGTAGCTATACTTACGTACATTTTATGATTGGAAATTAATAGAAAAAAAAAAAAAAACCTACGGACAATTTTATATTTGAAATGTATTACTTTACCGCACATTTTAAATGTTTTTTTTTTTTGAATTTCTGCGTAAACTACTCATCGTCGTCGTAACACAGCTCACTGAGTCTCAAGCGATACCGGTGAAATTTCCACTCCTATGACACCAACAATCGTCTAGCAGCAATCACTCCATGACGCCAACAACCTCCTGGCTGCAACCTTTTCACCATGGATGATCTCTCGGCAGCAATTTTTTTTTGTATTATCTTCTTGAAATCTTCCTTCAGTACGTATTTTTTTTTCTCGCATTCTTCTTAATGTTCTATTATTATTATTTTGGTCTTCAAAAAAATTGTATTATAATTTCACCACATTCACTAGTTATTTTTCACATATAGTAAAGGTAATTTCTTCTTCCATGTCATAGTCAGTTTTTATTTATATTTTTAAAGTATAATGCATTGTCTCTCAACTGGTACATTTTTCTTCACACACTTTCTTTTCGTCACTAAGTATTAAGTCTAATTTATTTAATAGTCCACTTTTTTCCACTACGATTGTTCTACTGGTCGGCGCGGCGCGCCGCCAGTGCAGCGCGATGGCCGCACTGGCAGGGTCGCCATGTGGTGTTGGGCGTTAAGGAAACGTGTAGCTCGGTTAAAGAGTAGTTTATTAATGAGAACTTAAGCCTAAGAGTACATGATATATAAAGGGATGGAGTGGAGGTGTGTGAGTGCACACTACAACTCAAAAGTAGTGAAATTACGAATAAATTAAAGCTTTTTTTTCAGATGCTTGCTTGCTTACCAAATTAGGTAGTAATTAAACACAAAAAGGTATGTGTTACCCGGTATGTGTTACAAAATAGTTGATTCCCATAGAACAGGGTTGTGTTACTACCGAAATTGATGGACTAATTAATTTGTCATTACACATACTCGTAGCCATAAACATACCTACGATTAAATATATCTACTTAAGATACTACAGTAACAATTGAAGTCACACTGATGTTACTGGACTAATTATAGTTATTAAAGCCATTATCCTTGATAGGAAATTACAAATGCTACCCTCTTTAGTGAAATCGGTAAATTGTTTCATGAGTTTTTCTACTTTCACTTGGTGTCCAGTAACAATGTGAATGACGTCGGGTTCAGAGGGAACATGGCCATGATTGATGACGATATTAATTAATACGCCACTTTCCTCTTCGCCCTTTCAAAGTAACTAGGATTACGATATAAATCGTGATTTCATGGCCGCCGCTATTCTACATTTTATTTCGGATATCGGTGAGGAAACAAAGAAATAGGCACAAAAATGTGTATTTTATAGAGATGGGCCGAATGTGGTTTGAACCGAATACGAACTTCGGCCGAACATTCGGTAAAAATAAAAGATTCGGCGGAGGTACCCTAAAAAAATTTTTTTTTGAATTTTCAATTGTACCATTTTGTCGGCATAGTTTACATATACATACGTGCAAAATTACAGCTTTCTAGCATTGATAGTCTCTGAGCAAAGCCGCGGACGGACAGACAGACAGACATGGCAAAACTATAAGGGTTCCGTTTTTGCCATTTTGGCTCCGGTACCCTAAAAAGTATATTCTCATAATAGCATATTCATTTAAAAAAAATCAATCGTCATCATTATATTACAAATTATACTTAACCGAAACATTATTTCGCTAACTGTGATTCTTCCAAAACTGTTCGAAGGAATTCTTTATTGTCGGGTCATTTTTATTAATGAACTGGTTCAAATGAAAAAAAAACACTGAATGTTAATCCAAGAACTGCATCCACGTTGGTTAAGCCGGTCCTGAGACTAGTCCCAAAGGGTGCACAGACATAAGCAATAACTCTCAAAATCATTGTTTAGTACCCCTAGAAACAGTTTTTCTGAAATATTTTTAATGTACCTAAAGACATCAACCAGTTACAGGAATATTAGCTGTAAAATAGCTATTTAACATAAATTAACAAATCGTTTCATTAACGCGTTTGAATTGAAAATGGAATTTGCGTTAAATCTAATAATAAACACCGCCCTAATAGGAATAATAAACAGCATTAATATTAGCGGCAATGCAAAGCGGGGTCGATTTCAATATTCTAATACGGGGGAAAACAAAAACCGGAGGAATTTAACAAGGCCACAGTCATTACTATCCGGCGAATGCCATATTTCTCAACCCTTTTTCTCATTGTGACCAAAGTTTTAATTAGTGCCAAAGGACATTATACAGCCTCTCACTTGCCTTCACTATTCTGTTCTTATCTGAAATCCAAACTTTCATACTTTGGCTTTACGAGTATACTAAACCTTTTTGAGATTTAATCAAAGTAACATTAGAATAGAGACTATTTTTAGTTATATAGTTAAGTGTTTGTTATCACTATTATATAAATTACTAGCTGTTGCCCGCGACTCCGTTCGCGTTGAAGTTTGAAAAATAAGTTACGTGCTATTCTCAGGCCTACTGAATATTCACAAAACATTTCAAAAAATCAGTCAAACCGTTTCAGATGATTTTGGTTAAAAACACTGTGACACGAGAATTTTAGATAATTTAATCAAAAGTTAAAGAATTCGCATAAATTTGAATTTGAGTGAGTACCTATACAGCGCTATCTCAACTTCGGACACAATTTAGCGACATAAAACTATGTTTTTTTTTGTTATAAGTAACTCTAAACCACAGCTTTCATATAGTACAAACTGCCCATCGAAATATAAAAAATGTAGTATATTCAGATACGTACCTAGCTCGTTATTGTAATTAGCGTGGATTAAAGTTCAGAGAATGCCAAGTTTGCTGGAATAAGAGCCTTAAACGGTGTCGTCTGTCGTGAGCCCGGAGTCACTAGATGCGCCCCCTTTTCGCTTAATCCTCGGCTCCGTTGGATGAATGGACATAATTTTCTGTACTTGACACCGACTCCAGCGCTGTCATCGTGGGGCTCAACTACTCTGTGCTTTGTTCGTTTTTATTGCTGTCACTTGTAACATTCATCCCACTGACATAATGTTCATGTCATGTTCAACTATTGTGTTGTCCTTCGTTACAATGTGTCCTCTCAATCACAGGTTTTATTTGATTACCGGCGGAATGAGGGACTGAATTATGGCCGGTAATAATGCGGAGGTGGATGGAAGAGAGGTTTCGAGATATTTGTACATTGTATGATAGACTATTAAATGTTTTACTAAATAAAACCGGACGTTTATATTTTCAACAATATAAACGTTAGTCATATTTTAGAATACTGGTGACTTTCTAGAATACACATTTATAAAAATGTTGGCTACCGTATGACAAAATAATAAATAATGCTTAGGGAAGGGATTGGCTCCAAAAGTTACGATTGGTTTTTTGGAATCTTTTTTTATTTTTTATTTCAATTCCAAATTTTTACTTTTACGGTCATCCCGTAAAACCTAAATTGAAAATACAACCGGTGGTGGACCAGCAGTGGTGTAGCGGTATAGCACGCGTTACGGAATACCGAGGACCTGGGTTCGATTCCCAGTGCTGGTCTTATTTTTCTGGTTTTTCTGTGCATCTATATTTCAGTTTGTATTTTCAATCCATAAGTTAAAATTTTCAAAATTTCTCAGCTTTTCAAGAGCCAATCTTATCTCACTTAGTATTTGCTTACATCAATTTGGTTTTTGTTTAAAAGAAACAGCTGAAAGATAATCATGGTAAGCACTTATACATAGATTACACCATTTTAAAAAGTTTTAGTAGTGAAACAATATAATTATTATTATTTATTATTTTGCACATGGAACTGGAGAGCCAAAAATTGAAATCAAAAGAGGCACAAGTTGCCGATCCCTGATCTAGGGTAACGAAACGTCATTGAATCTGTTCCAATACATTATACAGGTAAGCACTCCCTTCTAAGGCAATCAAGTGCCCAGTGCTCTCAGACAGAGTTGAGCATAATGCGTTCCTGGAATCATAGAATACGTACATAGGTATTACGAATGGATAGTTTGCCTGAACAATGTTGGAAACGTTTTAACCATTACTGCCGCACTCAGAGAAGTATATCTTTATTTTGAAGCACCAATCAAACAGTTTTTAATACTTTGAACTACGGTTATTACACAATAATAACTATTGTATATGACGAATCGGAAATATGACGAGTTAGAAATAGGTACGACCAGTAAGGAAAGTGTGGAATTAGGAATACGACAAATCAGGAAAAAAACAATTTGAGGAATTAGTCTGCTACTAAAGCGTAGCATAGTTGATAACGGAGCAGAGAAGCAAAAGGTATTCATTGATGTCTCCAAGATTGATATGGATAACCACTACCACGTTTGAATGAATAAGTTTCATAGACGACTTGGTTTTCCATAATAAAAACAAAAACTGATTTTCCAAGTGTACACATAATCAACTTCGAATATTAGAACATTTCGTCACATAATATGTAAGTTTTTGGAACCTCAGGTCTACTTGAGCATCCCAAAACAATACGTATTGTCTAAAGCCAATATTATTCTAGCACACAGTAGAATAAATTAACGAGGCAAGATAAATTCCGTTCTTAGGAAAATTCTAAAACGTTGAAAGAGTATCTCATTGTTTTTATTCAGAGAGAATTGGCTTATGAAAGCGATTCAAATTTGCAAGAGATTCAATTTACATAACGAGCGATTTGTACCTCTCAGAGATTAAACCTTCTGCTCCCGTTTTGTTTGCAGATATGCCGTTCCTTTTTCCTTTATATAAGAACGGCATTTTTAAGTAAAACCTTGCCTACTAAGAATGGCCGATTTATCATAATTGGAACATTGAACATTTATAGGATAGAATTAGATTTGTAATGAGCTAATGAATGTTTTGACCGCGCCATAAAGTTAGAACCAAGGAAATAATTTTCTATAGAAATTAAATTAAAGGTTAAAAAGACATTATTGTCATATGTTTGTATTAATACTTAAATAAAGAAAAAGAAATATGTCGATCGATGTTTTGTTTAATATTAAACTATGTTGGCTTTTATTTCCCAGTAACTGCAAAAAAAGTCAAGCTCAATGTCTCTGGACTTGGGCGCCAAGAACCCCTTTTATGTAGTTTGATTGACAGATATTTAAAAAAAAAGATCTAAATTTGTAGACAGATCATTTACGTAAAATATCTAAAAACCGCCCGGCTATAAAACGACTTTTGCTGAATGAATTAATCAGAAATAAAACTAAGTCAAATAATTTAAATTTAATTGAATAGTCTAAAAACTAAGTTCATCATAAAATTTGTAATTATGAACTTTATACTTAGTTAAGGAACCAAATATCCCCTACAAACTGTACCGAGCAGTCTTTACATTGATCGGTTATGTTCACAAATATAATTATATTAATGGGGTTATTAAAGCGTATAATTTATTTTTATCCCAGCTCGGACAAAATCGCGATCAAATGCTAGGTTACTAACACACAATAAATCAACACATTTTATGGGTTTTTAACAAATCACACGCTCAGACTGAAGTTAAAGGACCGATACGGCTTCAAGGGGTATTTTTTTTATACTTAGTTATAACAGGACACAGTAGAATAATACACCGTTTTGCCTTGATTCTTCGCTGCATCCCGTGCGCCGAGGCTGCGTATGTGCAACGCATTTACGTTCCGTCTATCCCACTAGTCCCATACGTCCGTCCGACATGCCAAGCCCGTATGTATGTACAGAGATACATTGTAAAAAACTGGCCAAATGCGTGTCAAACTCGCGAATCGAAAGGTCTGTTGTTAACAAAATTACATTACTTACTCAAATTCATAAATCATAAACTATAAAAACATTAAGCATCGCTCTAATTAAAGACAATTTGAACTCAAAGCCAAACTTTTATTTCGCAGTTGAAAAATATAACAACTCATGTATCGATGTTTGCAGGTGGTAGGACCTTGTGCAAGGTCCGCCCGGATTGCTACCACCATCTTGCTCGCTAATCCTGCCGTGAAGCAGCAGTGCTTGCATTGTTGTGTTTCGGCGTGGAGAGTAAGACAGCCGGTGAAATTACTGGCACGTGAGGTATCCCATCTTAGGCCTCTAGGTTGGCAACGCGTCTGCAATACCCCTGGTGTTGCAGATGTTTATGCGCGTGGTGATCTCTTACCATCAGGAGACCCACTTGCTCGTTTGCCATCCAGTCGTATAAAAAAAAAAAAAAATGTATGACTTGTTGAGTCGCAATCTCTGTTTGCATCCAATTTCTGTATTTTTTTGTATTATTTGTGTTAGTCGTTTATTGTTTTTTAACCGATTTCAAAAAAGGAGGAGGTTCTATGTTCCAATGTTTGTACTTTTTTTTTATGTATGTTCGCCAATTACTCAGTCAATTATGGACCAATTTTCAAAATTCTTTTTTTATTCGAAAGGGTACTCTTCTGAGGTGGTCCCATGTCACCAAATCAAGATCTGATGATGGAATCCTAAGAAAAACGAGGGCAAACCTCAAATTTTATAAGCACACCTATGGCGATTTTGGCATTTTTAGCATTAAGATAAGCATTTACATTCAGAAAGTATAATTTGGTAAACTGGACCTGATGAAGAAGACCGTAGATGACCAATGGAACTCGTCAAAGCTAAGTAAATAATGCTCGCTCGTCTATAAACGATCATTATTAATATACCTAGATAAGCGACTAAGAAGGAGCTTTAAGTTAAGGATTCTTTCGAATTGAACTGATGCTGAAGCCGGAAGGTACGCAACGGAACTCTGTTATAAAACAACGTAACTAAGCCGTGTTTGGGCTTCATGGAATCGTTGTAAGATGTACTTTGGCTACAAATCACTAAAAAGTGAGAAATAAAGAAATTTTTTAACAAAAAGTTAAACCGACGCCAAAAAATTAAAAAAATAGCAAAAAATGGAACCGACTATAAAATCCTTGAAAATATTTCTCTAGCACTAGGTACCTACTACTTAGCTCGAAGTCGGTGTCTCAGCACGACCCAGCAGGATGGATTGAAACCCATAGTATGTAGGTGAGGTAGACGACTATTGTTCCATTCCTGCTTGCTGAGGCACCGACTTCGAGCTAGTAGGTACCTAGTGCTAGAAAAATATTTTCAAGGGTTTTATAGTCGGTTCCATTTTTTTTTATTTTGTTGTATTTGTGTGTCTTCGTGAATGTGAACAAAATGTCTTTTTTTTTCTTTACACTTTTATTATCGAAAAAAAAACGATTTTTCAAAATATATTTTAACTAATGATTTGATTGTGTTGTATTGTAAGGATCTTGTTTTTTGCCACAGGAATTTTGGTTAAAAGAAAGTACTTACCCAATACGATTTGATTTACTTGCGACTGTCAAAACTTGACAGACAGACAACGAAGTGATTTATAAGGGTTCCGTTTTTCCGTTTGAGGTACCTACGAAACCTTAGTGTGCATGCTTTTAAGAAAGGTACACCATGACCTTGTTAAAAGTAAGTAAAGTATGTTGGGGTAAAAACGGACAGGGTCAAGAGCGGATAATTCAAATTTCTACTAACTAGATGAGATTTTCGATTGTTGGCAACTCGCCTGCTTAAGTCAATTTGTAAGGGCCCCCTCCTCATTAACGTAAAACTGAAACAGTGTTTTTAACAAGTTTTTATTTAGTTTTACTGGTCCCGTTGTATCTCTGTAGTAAAATCTTGCAAGTTAAATTCGACCAACTTCGAGTAGTCGGAATGTTTTGAAATTTGGCATAGGTACTTATGTAAATTTTGTGACAATACAGTAATCTGGTAGTGACATCTTGGTAGTCCAGCTAGGATCGTCTCCGCAGGACGGAACTCTTCAACGGTTAATGGCATCGACTTGAAATTTGGTATGCAAATGAAGTTTAGGTGACAATGCAAGTACAAGTCAACAAAAAGTACCGTCAAAAAAACTTCTATTAAAAATGAAATTTTCATCAATAACTTATTATTTATATATTGTACTAGCTTCTTCCCGCAGCTTCGCCCGCGTGGAATTTGGTTATCGCGCGCTGCTCCCTCGGGAACTGTGCATTTTTCCGGGATAAAAAGTAGCATAAGTCACTCTACGACCCATAAAATCACGATGCCAATAATCACTCCGTTTCGACGTGAAAGACGGAAAAACATACAAACACACACACTTTCGTATTTATAATATTAATATGGATTAGTCAGGAAATACGAATTTTCCCGTGGCTGACTCTACAACCAAGTGACTTAATTATATCATTTGTTACTGGTTGTATGGTTAGTATAATTCTGTAATGTAAGTTAGAATTTTACGAATTACTGCGAGATTAGGTTGTACAATTTTCTTTGCAACTTCCTTTTGCGCTTAAAAATCGTACTTAATTAAAACGGTGTTGACCCGTTTCAAAGTGTGAATATGGAAAAAAAACAGCGGATCTCAAATAGTTTAATGCTGGAGAACTAAGCAGTCTTCTTCTTTTAATTGTTAAAGGATATAGGTTAGGCTGATACAGGAAAGACTAAGCATGGTAGAGCTTTTGGAAAAATGTTTTAATATTATTCATTTTATCTATGTACAATGTGTGGCCCAGAACCGGGGATAATATTAAAAGCAGAGGTTCTAGAGGTCACCGGTAATTGGATCATCATGGCCCCACTTAATTAAAAATCAAAACTTAACTTTTGTTTCTTTTTTCTAAAACTTAATCGTAAATTCAATGTACGCCATCCTAGACCCTGGGGTCCGTCGCCTGTCATGCTACAAATATCCAACATTTTGTTTTACATTGCTTCTTCGAATAAACGAAGTAAAGTGTAATAAAAATTAAAATACTCATTATTTTTAAAAGTCGCTGAAGTAATGTTGTTTAGTTTGACGAGTACGATCTATGCTTTAATTATTAACCCGCTAGTTTTTTTACCCTGTAGGTATATATAAAGTAAAAATGAATCGCCGAAATGTATGTGTTGTATAATAGCAAGATAGATGGCAGCAGTGTAGCTTATGTTTTGTGGGTTGAATCTGTGGTTTTAAAATAAAACAGTCAACATGACTATTGAGTTTTATCATTTTCATTCATCATGTTGAAACTAACTATAAAAGTATGTACAGTACAGATATAGAATAGAGATATTTTGACTTTGACTTTGTACGCGCATAAATTCCAAAAGACGACATCAAATTGGGTAATAATTTTTAATTGTGTTCGTTGTCAGGACAGGGATTGTGTGTGCTAAATAAAATAAAAAAACTGGAACTGGGCCGAAGCCGAAAGTTAGTGATAAAATAAATAAAAACGACTGCTTTTATGTGGAATTCAAAAATAATTATTGAAAATATATATCACTAGCTTTTGCCCGCGACTTCGTCCGCGCGGCATAGTAACTTTGGGAAGTATCTAATTTATTTAGGATACCTATTTTGCCAATAATAGCACATAGAAACTTCTACGGTTTACTGAAAATACTTAATCTATTTTAAAATATTGCTATAAATATAAACTATTTTTTTTGTTCTTCCATCCATCCATCCATCCATCCATGTTCTTTGGAAAAAATATAATAATTTAGACGGCATTTTTACTAAGCAAAGCTACACATATTTCCGATAAATATAATTATATAATTTTTTTTGGAATTCCTTAAGAACTTTCATGCCCATATTTTCAAGTAAATAGAGCGAAATTTGAAAAGCGCCTGAACAAATGTTTTTTAGAGTTCCGCAGCTCAAAAGGAAAAAATTGAACCCTTATAGTCAAGACCCTTTATCTCGTAAACGCGCGGAGTATCGGTATCGAGTTGAAATTGAAACCCTAAACACAGGTCAATAGTCAGAAAAAAACAAACTTTCAAGGCAATCAAAACCTACAGTCATTAAAAAGGTGTTTCCATGAAAATTACAATTTTTTCATGTCTGACTGTCTATGTCAATAAGCCATCTAAAATGAACCCACATAGCGTACATTTTGCTTGAGCTGAGAAGACTCTGCTAACACTGCATCATCCCCTCTGCTAACATCACCTCGCAGGTAAAATTTTCAAAAATGCTTGAACAAATATCTATTTATTTCTTATAAGTGCCCAAATGCCAAGTTTCATAAAGAACTATCGACAATGACGATCTTCCATATAAAGTTTCATCCCCTATTTCACCCCTCACAGGAAAAAATATAAAAAAAACGAGCGAATAAATATCTATTTATCTCTTATTACGTGCCCAAATGCCAAGTTTCATAAAGAACCATCGATTTATCTTCGACAATGATGATCTTCCATATAAACTTTCATCCCCTATTTCACCCCCTCACAGGAAAAAATTTAAAAAACGCGCAAACAAATATCTATTTATCTCTTATCACGTGCCCAAAATGGCAAGTTTAATAAAGATTCATCGATTTATCTTCGATAATGACGACCTTCCATATAAATTTTCATCCCATATATCATCCCCTCACAGGTCAAATTTTCTTAAAAACTCAAACTCATTAAGAAACACCCCATTTTTAGGGTTCCGGAGCCAAAATGGCAAAAACGGAACCCTTATAGTTTCGCCATGTCTGTCTGTCTGTCTGTCTGTCCGTCCGCGGCTTGGCTCAGGGACTATCAATGCTAGAAAGTTGTAATTTTGCACGGATATATAGGTAAACTATGCCGACAAAATGGTACAATTAAAAGTAAAAAAAAAATTTTTTTTAGGGTTCCTCCCATAGACGTAAAGTGGGGGTGATTTTTTTTTCTCATCCAACCCTATAGTGTGGGGTATCGTTGGATAGGTATTTTAAAACCATTAGGGGTTTGCTCAGACGATTTTTCGATTTAGTGATATGTTTGCGAAATATTCAACTTTAAAGTGCAAATTTTCATTTAAATCTAGCGTCCCCCCCTCTAAAATCTAAACCGGTGGTGGAAAAATTTGAAAAAAATCAGGATGGTAGTAAGTATATCAAACTTTCAAAGAAAACTATAGCGGCCAAGTTTGCTTGAGAATTTTTAGTAGTTTGTGAGTAAATAGCAGCCTAAGGTATAAAATATACCTAAACTTGGAAGATTCCGTATAAAATACAAAATCCTTAGAAAAATATTACTTAATGTTTTCGTAATGGCTACGGAACCCTATTTTGGGCGTGTCCGACACGCTCTTGGCCGGTTTTGTAATTATTTATAACATCAAAACGTTTTAATTCAAATTCAAATTCAAATGATTTATTCAGTAAATAGGCCGCAATGGGCACTTTTACACGTCATTTTTTAAACTACCAGCGCTTTCGGAAAGACCATCATTGCCAAGAAGAATGCGCCGCAAGAAACTTGGCAGAAAGTAATTTTTTCATAATAATATAATTACAAATAAAATACTTAAAAACTATATTATATAATTAAAGAAAAAAAAAACAAAATATAATAATAATAAAAATACAGGGATGTATGGGGTCCCTTAGTTACAATACTAAACACTAACTATATCTAAACTACATCTACGTTCAGTGGAAGTGTAGAATGCTTCCACCGTCATAAATTTTAAAATAATAATAACAATAATTTAGTTCTGAAATATACATTTCAGGTCAAGTAACCATTAAGCTTTTGGATTTCGAAGGCAAGTTCACGTCTGCCGCCCCCAATTGAATGAAATTTTCTATAAGTCAATATAAGATTCCGAAAAGTTTTAATGAAAAACTATGTTAACGCTTAACGTGCCGTTAATATACAATGAGCGTTAAATTATGTAGGTATTGTAACAAAACAGTAGATATATTATTGTTTGACTTTGGAGGTAAAAAACAAAAAAGATCTTCTGAAAAATAATACTCTAATGGTAAAAAACACAGTCATGTTATTGTGATGAAAGACGTTATTTTAACGGGGTTCTTTTCCTTTACTACTTCCATAACGATTCCTTAGAATTTGCCGCTCGACGAGCTCCGCTTGTACAATCAGTGTTTATAGGTTGACGTGGCGACGAAAATTAAATTTTGCACACAATCAGGCTGTTTTTATTTGAATATCCAAATAACAAATAATATTCATACAGTCTTTGTTATTTTTTTTTATAAATTAAATCTGAATTCACAATTTTGCGAGTTGGAAAGTATTGTTTATTTTGTTGCAAAAAATGATTATTAAATAAAACACCAGACATTTCTTTGTATTAAAGAAAATGGCAAAAAATAGATATTGTTGAATGGAAACCACGAGAGATTAAGATCTGTAATTACCTATAAATTCCAGTTCGAGAATATTAAATTTACGAGTATGTGAAGACAACCTCTGTCAGCGAAGGAACTTCAAACAAAACCGTGATTAAAAGTTTGGTAATTTCCATAGTAAATTTATAAAATGTTTACAAAGTTTACTCAATTTAGTGCGGTTGTTGACTGCACGCTGATAAAGCAAGCCATGCAACGCTGCGCCTGAACCGGTGCGTGGGATAATTTGAATTTTAAACCATGACAGGCGGTTGTCAAATTCACTCGCGCGGGCAGAGTACTCGCGTCATCGATTTCCACTAATTGGATGTAACTTTTCACGGTACTGCCTAGATGCCCACGGATGGACACCGTTCAAGCGTTCCGTGTGAATGTTTTATACGCCACTGGTTCGCATCATTCGGCCTGAATTCGATGAATATTGTATTAACTCAGTCATGATCGGCCAATTAATTAAATTTTCCCCCCCTTTAAATTTTTCGTACCTGACTGGAAAGCGTAATCGAGAGGTTTACTTCGTGAACGTGCTGTTTGTTCGAGTGGCTATTAATGACGATCGGTGTGCAGGCTCTTTGTTTATTAAAATGTATCGGGATTTAATAGTTTGTGACGCCAAAGGCGATGAAAGTACGTATATTTTGCGGTGACATTTAATTTTTGGGAATTCCGTTTTGGTTATTATTGCATCTGAAATGTTATTAGGTAAGATTCGCTTTAAAATACTACTGATTGTAATATGTGTTCGATAGGTTTTAGCATGTTTCTAGAGATTAATAGTGTTAGTTTAAATTGTGCAGCCATTTTCTTTAATAAAGTACCTAACTGAAACTAAAGACAAACCATTATTTTGCGTCTGAACACTAAATATTTAATCCGGTATTTTATCAAAGTTTAATTTAATTTTAGAACATTGCTCTAATCAACAGGAATAAAGTGTTTGCTTATTACGATAGATATTATTTACATACTTAACAAAAAATAAATTAGTAATGCGGGTCACCCACGTATAATCCAGGTTCAGGTACGGGCAACATGTGTCGGGCCAATCCGTGGCTCCTTCTCAAGGTAAGCTCAAAAAGAAAACCACTCGTGAAAACCAAACTGCGCGCTAGCGCTCTTGCTATTCGGCTACTCGGCGCAACCGCCGCGGCCAAAAAGTACCTAAGTACCTTCATCTTCATCACAATTATTGTCAGTTGCACGCACACTACACTAACCACACCATTCTCTAAAGTTTCGTCCATTCTAACCACCGGCGCAGTACGCAAACAGTTTCCTAGCTGGGGGCTACCCCTCAAGTATATTAGGGGTACACTTATTTTAATAATTAAGTATGTTTGCGTATCACGGTAGTTTTCATTCCAAGACGATTTAGTTCCCCTAAATTACAGATTATTCGATTTGTTCATTTTCTGGGTACGAAATTCACGGAAAATTGAATGATAGGAATTCATTATCACACAAAGCCGATTTAAATTTAAGTTAGTAGGTAATTTTAAGTTTTTGAGTTAGGTAGTTAGTTTATATTTAAGTCTTATTTATGGCTATTTTTACTTAATATGTGTTTTCTCTAATAAACTACCTAAATTTTAAAAAAGCAGGTTTAGATAAGATTAGTGCATGCGTAGTTACAACATATTATTGTTACAAAGTTATCTGTAATGTATCTTGGTTGTAAATTGTAAAATTAAATATCTAAGGAAAATGCAACACTCGAACTCGAACTGTCATAAAACCTATCTTCAAACCCACGTATCTTGAACTCACCACCAACACGTCACTCGAAGATCATTTAGCAGGAGTGCGTAGAATGTGTTACTGACGATCGTTGAGCATTTTCCCTGTTCATTGCATGTGCATCGAGGTAACCGCTGCGCTGAGAGCATATTGACCACGAATGAACAGAGAACACGCTCGCTGCGTCGCAGGTGTCAAGCGTAGTGGTGACCCGACCGTGATAAGTGTTTGTGTTCATGAAAATGTATTGTTATTGCTTAGTCCAACGCAATACATTCTATGATTATCTATGGAGTATATGTAAAACAGATTTCTTTAAACATTGTCTGTTTTATTTTCATTTTATTCTACTAAAATAAGAAAGTATGAAGGGTAGGTATTGATTACAGTTAAGATTAACTTCGAAACAAGTTTGAAAGTAATTTTACGGATTATTTTATTTTCTAATTTTTAACTTTTAAAGGACTTTCTGAGTCTAACACAAAAATATTGTGTGTTCGCCACATAATTAATTTAACACACAGTTAATTTACCACAAAATGTTGTTTTTCAGGCATTTCGTAACGTAATAGCCTTTTATTCAGTCTGCTCTATAAGTACTTTTCATTTTAATATGGTTTTGCACTATCATCCTAAGTTCGATGGACAGCTGGCATATTCCAGGCAAAGCATATGACGTAAATATAACTTAAGCGTAGACTTGGTTATAGGGTACCGCTGTTTACATAAGTACGGAACCCTAAAAACGTGGCGATGAAAAATAGAACCCCTATAGGTTATCTGTCACAGCCGATTTTTTCCGAAACTACTGTCCAGTAGTTGAAATTTGGTACACATTGTAAGTCGGTGACCAAAAGAAGAAATTATATAACGTAAATAAATGTGCGCGAGTCCGACTCGCACTTGGCTGTTTTTTTTTAATACACGACGGATATATAAAAGCGTGACTGTAAATTTTACATTAACATATTAATAGTTACATAATAGTAACAGCCAGAATAATCTAGTCACCATAGCAACATCTGGTCTGAGATATTTAATAATTAGTAGCTGAAGGTCGTCCGAAATACTACAGAGAATTTTAAATGAAGCCAGAATAACTTAAATAGTGAATTTAATTTGCTCCAAAGCTGAGTAGTTATTTTTAATTTAGTTACGGTGCTTACGTTTTAATGAGTTCATACCCAAAATTTTATAATAAAAGAGTAGGGTACCCTACCGCTGCAAACAGAATAAATCGCTGTAAGTAGGTAAGTAACTTTCAGTATAATGATCTTTCAACTCGGAAGAAAATAATGCTATTCTGGCCAACTGTCCTGTGATATTTATGTTTATGAAGCCGGATTATTTCTAAACAGAAATAAAAAGGTAACGTAATAACATTTTTTGTTTTTTTCGTCGCATCGAGTTATCACCTGCGTCCAGCCGGCATGTGAGACTAAGGTAAACTCGGGGCGCGTTATTTCATAAAGTAAATATTTATGAGAGAAAGGAGTTTTCCTTGCGCCTCCGCCGGTAAGCCGCCTGATCCGAAAAGACATAAACCTCGAGGGATTCAGTTCTTAGTTCACAGACACAACGCTTCTTTATTTTTGTCCCTTTTGGAATGTTCCGTTCAATGCGGAGTCATGTAGTATTTTGGTTAAATTACCATAGTTTGAACTGAAAACAGAGTTCGTTTTGGATAATCTAGAAGTCCAGCTGCCAATGACCGCTGACCATAGTCTGTTTGTATTCCTCTGACAATAACAATGTCTTTTAAGTCATCGTTCTTTCAACTTAATTTATTGAAATTCAATACTGTTGTTTTGTCCAAAGTTTCCGCGGTAGATATTGGCAATTAACCTAACTTTGTTACAAGTTTCCGCTGGACGGTATCACGGTTCAAGTGAAAACAGAGTTCGTTTTGGATAATGTAGAAGTCCAGCTGCCAATGACCGCTGACCATAGTCTGTTTGTATTCCTCTGACAATAACAATGTCTTTTAAGTCATCGTTCTTTCAACTTAATTTATTGAAATTCAATACTGTTGTTTTGTCCAAAGTTTCCGCGGTAGATATTGGCAATTAACCTAACTTTGTTACAAGTTTCCGCTGGACGGGTTCACGGTTCAAGTGAAAACAGAATTCGTTTTGTATAATGTAGAAGTCCAGCTGCCAATGACCGCTGACCATAGTCTGTTTGTATTCCTCTGACAATAACAATGTCTTTTAAGTCATCGTTCTTTCAACTTAATTTATTGAAATTCAATACTGTTGTTTTGTCCAAAGTTTCCGCGGTAGATATTGGCAATTAACCTAACTTTGTTACAAGTTTCCGCTGGACGGTATCACGGTTCAAGTGGAAACAGAGTTCGTTTTGGATAATGTAGAAGTCCAGCTGCCAATGACCGCTGACCATAGTCTGTTTGTATTCCTCTGACAATAACAATGTTTTTTAAGTCATCGTTCTCTCAACTTAATTTATTGAAATTCAATACTGTTGTTTTGAAGTTTCCGCTGGACGGGTTCACGGTTCAAGTGAAAACAGAATTCGTTTTGTATAATGTAGAAGTCCAGCTGCCAATGACCGCTGACCATAGTCTGTTTGTATTCCTCTGACAATAACAATGTCTTTTAAGTCATCGTTCTTTCAACTTAATTTATTGAAATTCAATACTGTTGTTTTGTCCAAAGTTTCCGCGGTAGATTTGGCAATTAACCTAACTTTGTTACAAGTTTCCGCTGGACGGGTTAATTCAAATTCGAAGTTTATATTTTTCTTTGCGTAATTTTATTTAAAGTAAATTATTGAAGGGCCAGATAAATGAAAAACGTTCGCTTTAATAAATTGAGTTACGGCCTAACCGCGTGAGGGATAATCTAAAGAAAAGTCAGAAAAAGTGAACAAGCTCCGCAAGGTTTACGCAAATTTTACACGGAAATTTTCTCAACTTAGCAACTTGGTATTATTATTACGCAAACAGGGGGGCCGAGTTCGACTTTATCCAGGCCGCGCCTTGAAGATGTTAAATTTGATGATAACGATTTATGGTATAAAGTTACGTTGTGCTGTTTATATCTGGCTTCCTTCATGGAGCAAAACATTTCGGTGGGTTACGTGATAAAACGACGATAGGGCAGACTCACCGTGTTTGCCGGTGTTAGCTGCCGCGAGGGCGGTGCTAAGTACCAAGAGGTGCACCAGCATGCTCCCTCCCCCCTATCCAGACGCGCATTGAGCTGAAAGCGCACCGCGGACCCTCACTCCTGAAACAAAAGTACACATTAAAATCGGTCTGTTACACTTAGTTATCTGAATGTCGAGGCGGACCAGGCAGGCAGGTATTAATTTAGAAATTATATCGATTTGCGCTCACTTGAAAGCTATTTGAGAAATGAAGAAAATTAGACAGTTGTTAATAGATTCCCACGCCTACCCCCGTTGTGAAATCTCAAAACTGTTGCTGAGTGAAATGAGAAACAAGTTCCGCGTTGTGAAATAAAATATAATTCCGCTGAGGAACCGGAAGCGGTTTGAATAACAACTCTTTAATTGAAAGTTTAGCAATTTGCTGTACCCTCTCGAATGGACCCGAAGGCGCGAGGGGCAACTTTCATCTACCGCGTTTCAAAATTGAACGTAGGCAGATGCGCTTAATTACCGGCCCAGATGCTGGCAGCGCCGCGCCCGCGCCCAAGTCTGCCGCTCATCTCGAAATGAACCCCCACCTCGGACCCCGTCGACGATATTTGCCCGCAAAGATGCTTTCAAATGTATTTTTTCAAAGTGTAATTTGCTGCTTAGCGGTTATAATAAACTGTCAAATTATTAATCAAATTTTTATATTGTAACACAATACTGGTTCGATGTTAGTCGTTTAATAACTAATTTAAATTTAATTTGCAGTTAGCCTAGCTCGTCGGTGCTTCGAAAGCATAATTGGATTTGGTGACAACATCGAGAGTTTATTTGTGTTTCGTTGATAACATTCGAGAAATTTCATTGTACGTATTGAACGGGTTCCGATCTTTACAAATCTGAAGAGAGGTTTGAGTTTTCCAATATCGTGCCACTAAGTACCCTCTACGCTGAGATATGTGATATGAGTCGTAGTCAAATAGAGAGATAGCTCGGCATAAAGACGTCGTTGCAGAGGGCTGGCGCGCGGGGGAGGGACCTGCTCACAGGGAAGTGACGCGCACGGTGTCACACGAGTGAATCAAACTTCCCTTTACATTTTATCTAACTGCAAGGGCGGTCGAGTTTATGTTCCTCGCCCTACTTGATTTAGTTTTGATGACAGAGGGGAGAGGCTTTTAGATAAATGATTTCAACTGCCTCGTGCCCGTATAGACTGAGAAGTAATTTCGGGCTTCGAATTTGCAACAATGTTTTAGTTTATAGGCTCCCGATGCTTTACTGGATTTAATGCACCGTTTATAAGGGATGTAATGAAATGGATTTCGTCGATAAGGGATGGTTAAGTGGATTAGATATTATTGCTGCGCAACGAGAACGGAGCTACGCTGATATTGGCTGGGATGGGAACACGTATTGTTTCGTAGTTCTTATGTTTTGCGGTGTTGTTATTAACGAAAACGAGTATTGCAATTGCAGCATTTTCGGGACTGAACGATAGCAAGCGGGCTACGCCATTGATGTGAACTCAAAGCTTTTATAGAAATTGAAAACTAATCAACATTGAATCTTTAATTGCACTGTTTTCTGCTTAAATTATCTACACGATTTTAATTTTTGTTTATTATTGTCGTATTTTAATTTGTGTTTATGGAATTTTGTTGAAGGAAAAAAAGGATGGATAGATAATTCTTTCTATCATTATTTGACTCTGTAAATTCTCAAACAAGTCCTTTGGTTCTTTACCAACATACTTCATGCTTACCAAGTGCAGAGATCGAGTGCCGGTTGGCTCTTCAATAAATCTTGCGCTAAGCTTTCTTGGTGCAGTAAAGGAAACGCGAAATATGCCATACACACATTATGACAAGGACCGTGACACATTGCCGTTTGTTTATACCCTATGCCAGTCCATTTAAGATAAATTGTCAACAAAGCGATTTCGTTATAATTGTTTCACAATCATCCACTTATGGAATCAGAATCAATATCACATTTTACACTATATAAACTTTTAATTTTTTTTTTTCATAAGGTGAAGTCTCGTGACTCAGATCCATTTTTCCCTCCGCTGGCACTCGCGCCGTCTAAATGCTTACTTCTAATCAAGCAGTCGTTAGCCGCGGACTCGGCACTCGATTACAACTGTTACGGGATACAAAGGGACACGCGACACTTCCGCGGGATAAGGATAGTTTCCTATGACTTTGTTGATTTCGCGTGAGGACGCCGTAAGAATACAAATGCCGAGTTGATGTAAGTTTGAATTGTTGTCCTTTTCCATTATGCTCTATATTTGGGATCGAGCACAGGTATCGAGTGTACGTTTATAAGTATAACTTAGTTCTTGATACTCGTACATTATTTATTTTTATCTTACATGCCGCATTCCCCAAGCGAAAGCGTATCAACTAAACATAATCCATCAGTCTTTCTAGGATCTAAATTAATTCTAATTTAAATGATAACTACATAGTTTTAAGTAGGTACCTAGATACAATCTTGATCAATTTTGGCAGGTGGTTAGGATCTTTTAACTTAACAGCCCTGTACTTTTTTTGAGGCGTTACTTCGCAGAGGTCCTACCAATGAACTACACTAATTAACCATGCTTGTCCAGTTTTCTAGGGTTCCATAGCCAAAATGGGAAAAACGAAACCCTTATAATTTCGCCATGTCTGTCTGTCCGTCCGTGGCTTTGCTCAGTAGCTATCAGTGCTAGAAAGCTGTAACTTTATACGGAAATGGTACCAACTATGCCGACAAAATATGAATAGTGTATCGTTGAATAGGTCTTTTAAAAGTATTGCGGAGTTGTGAAGACGATTTTTCGATCCAGTTATCTAATTTCGAAATATTCAACTTTACAAATTATCATTAAAATCGAGCGTCAACTGCTAAACTGTTGGTTTGAAAATTTAGAAAAATAAAACACATTTAGTAGTAAGTATACCAAACTTACAAGGAAAACTACTTCTACAAGGGCTAAGTTTTCTTGAGAATTCATTTTATCGTAATGGCTACGGAACCCTATATATCTTGGACGTGCTCGACATGCTCTTGGCCGGTTTTTATTTGAAAAGTGTTCAAGTTGTTAGTCGAGACAAAAACAAAAATTAGATAGGTACCTATTTAACATTATAACATTTATAACGAATACAAGGAATTTTCAATTACAAAATAAAATCAAATTTCAACCGATTTTAAAACAATTTATAGTCAAATGCTAAGTGTGGCATTTAGTAAGCGTAATAGTGTCTACACTAACAAATATGTGTTTCATCGTCATTAATCTTCATTACGGCTCGCTTAAGCTACGAGTATGTGCGGTTAGCTTAAGTCAGGGGAAGGATGCGACCTTATGTAGGTACCTATCTATTTGTGCCATCAGAATCTTGAAACTGTTTTATTGCCCAATAGAATGTTCCCAACTTTCTTGTTTTGAGAGCCTTTGTTGAGGTAGCTACGATAGTTGCATCTATGTAACCGGTACCCGTGTGTTATATATTATATACGATCTTACTTATTTTTGTCATTTCGCCTTTTTTTGCATCTCTCCATAATTGATTTTTATTCCTGCATATTATTAAGTGCTCATTTGAGTTTTGTTTTTTTCAAAATATTCACTTAAATGATATATAGTTATTATAAGTTTAAATTTGGAAATTGAATAGTAATAAAAGTAACCTATTAGGTACTGTTCATTAGGTACCTACTAAAGCAAAATAACGTCGTAATTATAGTATTCTTTGATGTTTCTTTTATAATCAAGTGAATAGACTTGGAAAATGGGTTTCAGTTATTTTTTAAGTGTAGGTCTTCATCATATCAGACGTAGCACTTCCACTGTTGGACATAGGTCTTCCCCATAGGTACGGTACCTAGTAAATATTTGAAACCGTATTAATTTAAATACATCAACCACAATTAAATAACAATTTGATTAATAGTTGCTACTAAATAAAATGATTGTCATTTCATATCACTTATTATTATCATCAGATTTAAATGTTAAAATTAAACATCACCATAAATTATCATCAAACAATGCTAAATTAAGCGCTGCAGGATAGTTTAATAACTCTGCTAAGTCAGTGATAACAAGAGACGTAATAGTCAACTAATTATCGTTTTGAGGAGGGTCTAATTTATGGCAATGTTTTGCACTTCATCGAAGCTCACAATGTACATTAATTCTAACTCAATCTCTCAACTAAAACTAAGCGTAAATCCGCGAGTGTTTGTTATGAATGCGAAATTAATTCAAAACGGCCAGCCATAAATCTCCGGAGATTTGGGGTAATAAAACAAAAAATGAGAATTACCAATTTGATAAAACAAAAAGTTTGTTTGGCAAGTGCCCCATAGGACAGGCCGTAAAGTCAGCAGCGATTCCGCCTGTCCTTGGCTTTGGCATCTGTTTTCCGAAGGCCCTGCTTTTTGTGTGCTTCCAACTTGTTACACGTTGCTTGTTCGAGCTTGTTACATGAATACTAAGTAAAATTTTAGCACTGGTTGTTTATGGTCGGAATGTTCGGGCAGCCGTGTGTTTCCAATTTTGTAACTTTCATTGTTGTTACTTTGACAGATTCATGAGTTTAGTGTGATGCAATCAAGTTCGATAAGTTCAGTGATTCTTTAAAAAATAATTTTGCTTGATTTATCTAACGAAAACAGAAAAATACAAACATAGATTAGGTGCTCGGCAGCTGGCGCTCCGCATGGTCAGCTCTCGCAACTGGCATCGTGGCCTCCCTTGCAGCTGCCATCGCATTCTGCTTCATCTGCGACTACCCATCTTCACCCATGGCTCCCACGTAACAAACTAATGCTTGCTGCAGAACCAAACAAGGGCGTAGCGGGGTTTTGCAGCGTTAGAAGATGAAGCTGATTTGCAGAAATGCTCACGACATAGATTATGGTTTTATTCTTTTTTTATAAATGAGTATTTTCATGTGTAAAAGTGTTGACAACACCATATTTTAGATTTTAGGACAAGAGAATAGCATCAAATTTCCTGCCATTCTAATAACAATAAACAACAAAGTTTTTTTTTAAAAGTTGGTTCAAAATGTTTATAAAGCCAATACAAATATGGCAACAAACAAAATTGGTCTACTCGAAGCAAATAAAAACAATATTCGAACAATACGATCCGAGTATTGTTATATAGTATAAGTTATACTGTATAACGTGTATTGGATGTAGAAAAAAAAACTTCTAAGAACGTTGATTTTACATAAAGCACTTTATAGTAATTTGACTTATAATCACGAGTAGGTATGTAAGTATATTTTTTTGTGTTTTTATATATTAGCAAAAAACGTATGAAAAATAAAATAAATATTTCGGTTTTTAACCTCCGACGCAAAAAGAGGGGTGTTATAAGTTTGACCGCTATGTGTGTCTGTCTGTCTGTAGCACCGTAGCTCTTATACGTCCTTCTAATGCAATTTGAAACATAGGAGTAGTGACTTGTATTATAGTTTCATTTGGTAGCAAACTACACCACTATTGGCGAATGTAAGCGATCAAGTTATTCGAGTGGGTTGATACAAAGACACTATAGTGGAATTGGATTTAGCACGCTCGGCATGGTAAGCCAAAAGATGTGGATCAATTTAGGCTAGAGCAATTGAGAAAAATTTATTTTAATTAAAAAAGTTCTTAAAAAAATCTTTAATATTAAACCAAATTAATCACTTAAATAATTTTCAAAAACTTCTAGTGGTCATATTGACCAGCAAACGGGCATGACGTATGAGATAACATAAAATATGTGAAATTTCGAGGCCAATAGGTGTGCTTACGTACATATTTTATGAAAGCTTATTCATTTAAGGTTGGGGTTGGGTGACAGTTTAAAATATTCATCTCTATCTTAAATTTACAATAAAATCTTCACACCTGAATATAATAAAGTGGGATCAAACGCGTTACAAATCAGCACCCAACGACAAAGTACAAAGTCCAACCAGCATATTTTAATAATTCCAGCTAAAAGGAATTGTACGGTCTTTTAATACAAACTTATTGCCGGTAGTTAGACTGTTGCGAATTAGGAAGGTAATTGAAAGCAACGGCTTGGAAGCCGGCGCCCACGTCCTTGGCGACGCACGCCGAGTGTTCGTATACGTTGGTTGTTAATGACCGCGCGCCCCTCTCAAACGCCCCCCATAAAATTTTACGGAGACTACGTTTTGTAAAATAAAGTAACACCCCGACCCATCCCTTCACACTCCAAAATAACAATGAATTCTAAGTGCGCGCTGCTAGTTTTCGTCGGATTTTAGTTAAATAACTGTCAATTAAGGACAGGATTATTTTAAGGTTTAATGTTATCGAGTATTTAAGAGCGTGCTAAGCTGCCGTAAACTATTTTTATTGCTAACAAAAGCTCTTCATAATAATATTGTGTTCACGTTATAACACTTTATCACCACAAAATAGTTATTAATAGGTACATAATAAGCGTAGGACGTCCACCAAAGAGCATAGGACGTCCACCAACGAGATCGACGGATGACCTGGTTATAGCCGCGGGTTCACGGTGGATGCAGGCTGCTGCCAACCGAAGCGACTGGAGGTCTATGGGGAAGGTCTATGTCCAACAGTGGACGTCCTACGGCTGAGAGGATGACGATGATGATGAGAAACATAATAACTGGATGCAATGAGTTAGCACTCATACACAAATAGATTGATGATGATTATAGATACAATATGAGTATTAAAAAGTGACTATGATATTCTAAAGTCTTGCGGAAACATGTTAGAATTTCCTTTTTCAGAATACGACAAAGATACCTCCAACTCTACATAATCACATAAATATTATTTCAAAAGCTAGTATTACAGATTTTTGTCAGAAAGGTACTTTACTCGGATTTGTTTAAACACGTCAATCCTATTTATGGTTTACCCTTTAAATGTCAACATACTTTTAATCGAATATCATTTAAAAGTCAATGTTTAATATTTTTTCATTTCGTCGAATATTCATTACTTGGAATGATTAGAATGAGTATTTTTAAATCACCGATTTTTAATTTCTGGAAATATTATTTAAGAGATTGTTTATTTGGTAGATATTCATTTCATATTTTATTATTTAATAATTTTTTTATTGTTTTAAGTGTTACATCTTAGAATATTGTTTTAATATGTATCATTTCACAGCTTCAATGATTTGAATGATGTCGCAGTTGTAATGTACTTTTCTCGTAGCGATTTATTTTTGTTGGGGTCGCAGTTCTAACCTAACCTAACCTACTTACCTGGTAGCGATATATTTAAAAAAATATGCAAAAGATGCAGAATTCAGTATTGAATCACTAAAACTAATAGAATATTTTTTTTTACTATGTAATCAACTGAAATAAAAGTGTTCTATAATAATATGTCGACACACCGATATTTAGTTGTTCTGTCTCATGAATAGTCGATGAAATGTATTTTTAAGCAAATAATAATCCTTGTACTTACTGTTATTCTAATAATTGTTTTAATATGTAATGACTATTCGATTAAGTGAAATTACTCGAAGAGAAAATATTAGTATTGAATATTCGATATCGTTTTCGATGAAATGAAATTCGATAATTAGTTTGTCGAAATTTCCAAGGGCACCCCCTATTTATACTCGTACCTAGTGCTATCCACGAAGACGCGTGATTTTGTCAAAATTAAACATTAATGTAATGATTGTACCTAATCGTGAATGACTCTATCTTTAACTATACTATACTTTTGTAAAAGACACAGCCCAATTTTGAAGTATCAACCCTCGTCCTATTATTGAGCACAACAGTATAGTTATGCTGTTTTAGTTTTACTTAATGTACAAAGTAAAATTCGCAAGCCCATTATCGTATTCCAGTAGTTGGGAAGTCGTATTCATAAGCCACCAAGTTCCTAATTGGACCGCTGCGTTCGCTAAGTTTCGTTACGATATATTCAACGCTATTTGCAGAACGTACCGAAATAATTTGACGTCGCACCCATCACTGTATATTATGTCCTTCATTTTTCAATCCCGCTTCAAAATTCTTTAAAAATATATTTTGCAAGTACTTGTTTATAATAAGTACGCAGTATTCTAGGGCCATTTGCCCTGCCATAAACATGAATGGCGCCAAAACGTCTCTCTTATCTTGGGTATTTCTTGGAGGGGCGGAAGCGGGGCCCTAAAGGCGGTACGCCGTTCTTCAAGTGTGGTCCTAAAGGATCTCGAAATAAGGGTCGAACAGATCCCTTTGAGTAAGCACTGAGTTCTTAGAGCAAATGGATTGTGAAAAAGAAACTCGCCATCGATTGCGTTATTGATTTTTATTTAGTTGATAGCGCTCGACTTTAGCAGAAGCCTTAATCTGAATCTCAAAGTAGTAGTATCTACTTGACTACGCAAAATGTTATTTCGATTTCGTTCGTGTCTACTCTACTTGGTTTATTCAATAAAGTCCTTTGAGCGTTCTCGAAATAGTTTGTCGATCTTTATAATATTCGAAAATATTGATAAGAAGCTAAAAAATGAATATCAAGTTAAGATTAATCTGAACAAAAATATAAATCACAGGCATAACACTATGGATTTTTAGGTCCAAAATAAATTTTTGAATTTGAATTGGCGCACCACGCATTTTAATACTTTGTTTAAATAAGTGTATTCTCTCATTCATATTGAATTAAACCACTAGTTACAAAAAGGAGCAAATAATAGGAATATTTACCAGCTTTCAATGATTCACGGCTAATTATATTTGAACTATTTGCTACGACACATTAATCGCGATCTACATCCCGCACCGAATAGGGATATATGTAAGTATTCCTTTATCACAAAGCGTGTCACAGCTAGATTGGTACACTAATACACAATATCAATGAAATGACTTTACACTTGCAAAGGCGTTTTGGCAAAGTTTCCAAAGATTGTGGTTGCGCTCTCGCATGCCTACATATTCATGGAGTAACTCGATGCGGCGGATAAGTCGAAATTCGTCACCCGTTTCACTTGCGGGAACTTCGTTGCTCATGAATATTAAGCAGATAATGCAGTTATAATATACGCGGCGCCAATATTAATGTAAAATTTATGCTCACTTGCCTTAAATTTCCATTTTCAGACTTGTTTGGCACAAGCTACGGAGATGTGGGATCATTTGTCACAAATTAGGCATTTGTTCTCAAATTATGTGTTTTTGGTGGAAAATTATAAAATAACTCCCAAATGAGGTTTTCGATAATTACCATAATATAAATAAGAAAAGTCAAATCAAACACATCCTTAGGCCCAGACTCCTGTAATATTGCATTGAGCAAATATTTCCACGGGAGAGAATATTTTAACTGCGGAGCCAAGTTTACACCCACAAGCATAAGATCCTATTCTATGCATACATCACACACACAATGCCTTTTCTAGCTTTTACTTATTTTTACTTAGTGTGTTGAACGCTGCTATGAGATCGTTAAAAGGTTTGGTTGAAATTCTTTCAAAATTACATACATACGAGTATATGCGATTGATAAGCGAGGTTTGAATAAATATGCTGTCAGTGAATGCGTCGAAGAGTGAGCTACGTTAAAAAATGTTAAGATAAATTCTGCCCGTAACACTAACGCTTTGTTTTCAAAAGAAAGGTCCCGATATAAAATCTTTTTTCAATATAATTTCGATTTTGAATGGATAAGTGCGAATACGAAATGGAGTAAATGTCGGAATTATTTCTAATACTTGTGATATTGGAATTCAATTTTCTGAACTCTAGTGGCCACCGCAGGGCCATAATGTACATAAACATTCACGGGAAAACTACCATAACTACTACATGCCACCTACTACTTTACAGTTTTTTGTCGCATTCAGTGCCGACAACAGATAAGAAGAATATTATTATTTCGGTACCGTTAACTCAGGTTTCTATAGTCCCAAGCGTTCATCAATAGTCCAAACGGACTTTTTAACACTTCGAACAATTACAGAGGTTCATCGTGCATTTTATATTGGATTAGGCTGCGTTGAACCTCCTAGATGACGTTAGCAGTTCCGTAATTGATCGAAATGTTAAAAAGTCTGTTTGGACTATTGATGAACGCTGGGTGGGACTATAGAAACCTGAGTTTACGGTAAGTTATGGTTGCTGTAAATATATTATGGTTGCTGTAAATAGTAGATTGTATAACGAGTGCATAAAACGTGCCATTTTACCCAAGGTTTATATCCATCCGAGCCGCAGGCGAGGTTTCATAATTAAGTCGAGGGTAAAATGAGATTTATAAACAAGTTGTAATCTACTTTTCACCTTGATTGCAATTATGACACCAAGTTTTTGATTCATTAGGTACCTTATTGCATAAAAAGTGAAAATGATAATCTTAGACATACAATGTGTAGTGTGCCAACATAACTTTTATTACCCGACTGCCCGAAGGAGGGTTATGTTTTTCGAGCGTATGTATGTATGTAAGTATGTATGTATGTAAGTATGTATGTAAGTATGTATGTATGTATGTGGGTATGTATGTCCATTTCTTTGGTCCTCGCTGCAGCCTAAACGGCTGGACGGATTTTAACATATGAGGTATCATTGGATTTGTCATAACTGTCGGAGTGATACAAGGTATATAATATTTCAATATGGCGCCTGCGAAAAAAAATATGGCGAAGGAATAAAAAGATATATTTTGTATTGTAACAATATGGGAATCAAATGAAAGCTAATAATTAGCCCATTCATAATATATACGGGTTATAATACTTTTGATCTACTATTTTCACAGAAATATCAAAAATGTATAAAATAAAAAACATTAAATGAAAAAAATCTAAAAACCAGACTGCCTTAAAAACTAAAAGGAAGAAAATAAGTCTAGTGGCCTAGAACTCTGTCAAGAAGCTCATTTAAGGTTCAACAGTCGGGACCCATTCAAATCGTAACCAGCTCAAAAATCTTGGTAATGGGTCCCGACTGTTGAACCTTAAATGAGCTTCTTGACAGTTCTAGACCACTAGACTTATTTTCTTCCTTTTAGTTTTTAAGGCAGTCGGGTTTTTTGATTTTTTAAATTTATTTTATTACAGAAAACAAACAAAACAACTACTTACTCGTAGTTCTCAGGCTATTAAGCAGGCAAGCTATTATTCCTTTAGCCAGATATAGGTATAAAATTACGGAACGGGATGAGATTGTTTGCGAACAAGCAGTGTCCGCTTATTAGAAGGGCCCAGTGTAATAAAAACATCGCCTTATTACAGGCAGGGTCTCTCGCCCTTTAGGGAACTGGAAAATTTAAATTTGAACATAAAACGATTTGTTTTTGTTTGCGCAATAAAAATAATATTAAGTTTAACGACATCAGATTTAATGCGACAAAATTAACAACTCAATGTTACTTTGCGATCGTTATTGTCGTCAGTTGATGACAAAATCTGTTTTTATAGCTTTAGCTGACTAACCGCAAAAATTCAAACGAATTCAATACTTTTTAGCCATATAATTCAAACGCTTAAAGCCGATAAAACATCAAGCTATCTAGCGAACAATTTAAAATGACAAAAAAGTACGCCCCCGTTTTTAAAAAGGCATTTTACAGCCAGATAATTGATTTAATTTGACTTTGAAATTATTTGTAGCCCAGATAAAGTGCACTGCTGACCCAACATTTTGACGAGGATAAAGGACTTCTGTGAATTTGACAGCAGTTGAAAAATATTTATTCCTTATTTAATTAATTCCGCTTTTAAAATAAACATGTAAAATTCATCACCGGCTTCAAGCTAGTTAAAACGTATAAAGAAAATTTGCTTTCGACCCCGAGGCTTATAAATATTAATATTTCCTATCTCAGCTGTTAATTATCCAGACAACTACGGATGAACACCGCCCTGTTTTCATTAGGGCAAACCTAATTAGCACAAACAAACTCTTGTTATACAAGGGAGGGATTTCTTTGTCACCCTCTCCATTGAACATTGTTGGTAATTCCTGCATCCTGGTATGCTTTGCTCCTCCAGATTAATGCAAGTAATTAAAAACTTTGAATGGATAAAATAAACGTTTATCCTTGAACGCTACGTTGGATACCTGAATTAATATAATCTTTTTTTATAATTAAATTGACTCATAAATTAAAAGTGAATATTTGTAAATTAGTCTGCTTATGACTTTTCTTTCTTATTTTATTTGAAGGCAAAAAAGAAATTCCATGTTCCATGTCTCAGTTTGTATTTTCGATATGGTTTTACGGGATGATCGTAAAAGTAACAAATTTGGAGTTGAAATAAAAAATACAAAAAGACTCCAAAAAGAACAATCATAATTTGATTGCTTAGTAGCGACATCTCTTGTCTGGGTAAGCGGTTAGTTCCAAAAGAGTGTTACGTCTATCGATGAGAGCGTAGTAGAAAAAAGCGACCTGAGATATGTGTGCATAGGAGAAATTTGTGTCTAGCTAGACTCCTGAACAGCGGTGGTGTAGGGGTTATAGCAGGCAGCACGGAATGTGCATCCATGTTTCAGTTTGTATTTTCGATATGGTTTTACGGGATGACCGTAAAAGTAAAAAATTTGGAGTTGAAATAAAAAATACAAAAAGACTCCAAAAAACCAATCATAAAAATAAATATCATGTTCTTAATTTATAATTCACTCCATGTCTCATGCATCAGATACTGAAAGTTTTAGGTTGGCTTCCAGATAGTATTGGACTTATTTTCATTAACGACTTCAACATGTCTATTCAAAACATCGTTTACTATAATCGTCTAATAAAATTACTTACTATCATCGTTTACTAAAATAATTTCGTAAAAAGCAACTTGCATTAATGTAATGAAAAATAAAAATAACACCAATTGATTTGTAAAAGATTTATAATAACAAAGTGCGATGATACCTGGGAGACGCATTTTCATATTCCAAAAAGAGAAAGGAAATCCGCAGCTGTGGCGTTTTCAATAAAATTACAGTTCGTTGGGTTTCTGTCAAACAGCCATCAATCCCAGGGTACAAATTTCACTTATAATAAAGTAGAAGGGTTGCTCTTTCCTTTATAAGGTTTTTAATTAAATACCATCTTCTACCCTAACCGTTTGTATTATACCATCACGAAATTCACTTCTTATTCTGACGTCTATACACGTCAGGTCTGAAAAAAATTATATCTGAATTTACTATTATCTCGGATAAAGCCTTTAGAATCCAAATGTAATAAAATGTAGACATTTCTACACTTACAATGCTTATTTGAAATATACACATACAAAGTTTCTAATTTAACAAGCAGAGTGAAACATGCGCGCTCACATCTATCAATAATTTCTTATTCTGAGTGTTTAAAAATGTACTGTGATATTTTTAATCCTCGTTCATTGAAAGATATCTGAAGGTATATCTTCATGAATAAAACAATATGATAATTCGATTTGAAAATTGATTCTGGAAGGTTTTGTCGCTACTTATCATTCTTTTGTCTTAAAATCGATCTCGTGTTAAGTGAGATACAGAGGGAGCAGGTAATGTTTTGATGAATAATTGAGTCTATACTTGTATCTTTTTTGATGTGATCACTCAGAAGATTTTTGTTCAATAAATACCCGCAGACGTTCGGTGGTTCGACACGAGATGTAGATACTTGACTTCACTGAGGTAATCCACCATTAGGCCAAAAAGCGCCCTCGCTTATCTGCGACATCTGGACGATGTTTATATTTTGAGGGTCTCCGACAACCTCTATAACGACAACTCTTATCGTCGACATGTCTACGAATAGGTAATCTTCCTTATGCATCAACAGAGCAAAATACACTCTAGCACACTTGAAAGAAAATTCACATTATTTCGCAAAAAGCTTATCTGCTCAAGTATCTGAGTAAAATCATCAACAGGGGCATAAAGATATTAACTCTTAAGCATTGGAGATAAAGTTCGCTATTACTTGGCTGCTTGATTTCAAACTGAAACGTTATGATTTAGAATAAGAGAACTTAATACAACTCCTTAAAACCGGGTTTTGTTAGAACCGCATACATGGCAAATAGAAACATGTCAAACATAGCTTCTGTTTAATGTCAGACCTGTCGGTAGAATTCAGAATTGGAACCCTTCCTTAGTGATTCTGCAAATTTGGCTATGCTGCGAAATTATGTTGTAGATAGGTATTACGAGGGTGAACTCGTAATTAGTGAGGCTTAGCGTGTTTTCATTGAGAACTCCTCCCCAAAAATCACTTGTTTTTAATGTTTTAATTAATTTGGTCTCTGGTTGAATCCGAAAAGTTGAATTGCGATAAGTAACGAAGCTGAAATTGGGAATCGACTAAAGCAGCATAATTTTTGCCTGATATTGTTTAATTTGATCTTAATATAAATGTAAAAATACGTATAACCTCAAGCCATACCAATTTCATTAGAGTATAGAGGACAATAAACGCTATTTCGCTTGCCAGTGACAATTTAACGAGTGCACGTGCTGAGGCAAGTGAGTTAGGGTCGGGGTGTTCATCATGTGAACTTTCCCCGAGTTTATTTATTCCCCGAGTCTTCCCCAGCTTAATGGCGCCTCAAGCGCTAATGTGTGGCTATAAATTAAACGATAATAAGTTGGGACAACAACACTGCCCGTTAATGACTGCGCCTAAAGCGCGTGATCCATTGGCGAGTAACTCGATTTCAAAAAGGCCGTGTTTTGATGTGGGAAAGGTCGCACTTCTGTGAAAGAGTCCATCGACATTGTTTTTTATTTCGGTGCGTTGAGTGATGTCGCCGGCGCTGAAACGCTACGTTGAACTTAATGGGTGGCTCGTCGGCTGCAATGGATTGTGGCCCTTAGATAGCGCCCGACGCGGCACGGTCCGTGGACACTTTAATAGAGAATGCTTTCTTAATTAATTCTGAAGTTAGTGGTAGGTGGGATCGATCGCGAGCTGGCTGTTATTAAATTACTAGTTAACTAATAATTAATTGACATTGGGCATAGTACTGCGAACAGTTGTTCATGTTGATTTTTGAACCAAAATACAATTTGATTGCATGTTGAAAATGTCTATGATATAGTTTTACGATTGGTAACTGACCCAATTAGGTTAATGACTAATAAAATAATAATTCAGTTGTCATATGCACTAACTTTATTTCAGGATTTCGATCCTGTTAAATAATAAATAAAAACCGGGCAAGTGCGTGTTGAGCCACTCACTACTTATATGCGACAAATATTCAGTATGACTTAATTGTTTATTGACCATTACTCGTTAACTTATAAAGCCGACTAAGCTGTGATACATTTACTCTTAAATTCGGTGTGTATTTTACACAAACACAGACAGTAGCCCGTCGGTTTTAGTGCTATGAAGAAATACCTATTGCGATCAATTTTAAGTACCTATATCACATCGTAATTAGCTTTGAAAAATTTTTCGAGCAACAATTTATTGCGTTGCGTAGAATAATTTGACACGAGGACGAAGCCGATGTGTGATAGTTGTGCCATCAGCAAATGCGACTTAACGGATAAAAGGAAAGCAAAGATCTTGTACAGTAGTCCGCCGCTAAGAAGTCAATCCTGACACCTGTCATCGTGGTAAATACGTCAATGTTTTTGTTTTTTGCTCATTTATTTTTTAAGAAAAAAAAGCTATAACTTTTTTAAGAAACAGGAAAATATGTTTATTAGAGTCTTTCGCAGTTTAAAGTTTAATATTTTGCAAACTGATGCCTAAAATCGAAAAATGATATCGGCATCAGCAAGCACACAATGTTTTTGAAAGACATCCAATAATATGCCACACTACTACAGGTTTAAAGAAGACCTGATCACGTGTAGGGGTGGTACCCAGTTTTTTTTTTAATTTTACCACGTTATCCACTTTACAGCTTTCTAGCACTAATAATCTCCAAGCTAAATCGCGGACGGATAGACGGACGGACAAAGCGAAACATTAAATTGGGCTACCTATCTATCCCGTGGCAATTTTGAAAATAAAATCCTTCTTAATGTATCTTTATTAGGAACTTGTCAGTAAATTTTGAAGGCGTTAGTTCCAATGGTTTAAGCTGTTATGTTGTCTGCCATCTGCCAGTCAGTGGTGTTACTCTTATTTGAAGGTTAAGATATGCCAACGTTAGTAAAATTAGGTGGTAGCCAATTCTCCGCCAAAGAATAGTGGAAAAAAATAACTCACTTGACTTTTGTATCATTATTACAACAAAATCAAAAGTCGTAATAATTATTATACATATCATTCATTCATCATTATCATTAATTTTTCTCTGTCAGTCAGTCATGTCACTCTTTTAAATTTATAGATTTGCCAACGTTAGTAAAACTAGGTAGTTAGCCAATTCTCGCCGCTAAAGAATAGCGGACAAAATGGACTCACATAACCTGTAACCAAATAAAAAACTCGTAATAATTATACATATCTCTGGGTCTTGAGGGAACCCGCACGATGCGGTCAAATAAATCCGGGTTTGTTCCGGACACGGTCAGCCGGGCGGATGTTTTGTCGAACCCACGGTTGTGTTCGCAGTAAACTCTGCCAACTTTTTAGGGATGTGTAGTCTATAAAATACGGTATCCGACGCTACTGTCGTATTTAGAGCGAGCTCGCAAAGCTAGAAAAGTCGCTAGTAGGTACACGGCTAAGTTTCTTTAAGTTTAGGTTTATAAGGCTTTCAGAAAATAGACTTAGATAATGGTTTAATAGTTTATGGGTTGAGATTCTACTTGGAATTATCTATAAGCTGGCTAACCCAAGGTGGAGGTAGTAATACTTCTTCTAAGTCGCTACCAGCCCCGGCTCTAGCCGGCTCTAGTAGCGAGATTGCCTACACCGCTTCCGCACTTCTCAAAAAGCGCCTTCTTTTGTTTTGAACTGGTGCCTGGAAAATACCCCCCTAAATGCGCCCCTTGTTATCTGGCGCCTAAAGTGACCGCTCTTCTCTCGTTGTACTTCAAGGCCGGCACTGGTCGCTATACTCTTAACAGAGTGGTCGTGATCGTCAGTTGACAATCCGCAATGAACCTTTCTGGCAACTTTCTTGGGAAAATAGTGTGGTAGTTTCTCCATGTCCTCCATACCGCAGTGCTGAAGTCTGAAGTTCACAGCTGGCAATGGGGAGCGCTATTTACTCTTACGTCAGGTAGGATCAGTGAAACAACCACTTCAAAATATAAAGAAGCGGTAGAGGTGCTTAGATATATCGTACCATGTCTCTATTGTTAAGTGCGTCAATGTGGATGATATTTGAACAACTTTGCCGTTCTCTGGTATTTGACACTGACTGTACATTAGGCCAGCGGAGGATAAAATGATAAGTTTCGTATTTGAGTTTTCCTTCACAGAAAAGCTCATGATATATTTCAATAAGGCCGACCGGGGCTAATGCGTCACAAAACTTTAAACAGCATATTTATCAGATTATAACAAACACATTATGTATCCTTAAAAGCTATAACTTATGATACAAGCTAGCATATTTTATCTAATTTTATATTTTAAGTGCCATTTTATGGCATTTTTAATAACTTGCTCGCTAATCCTGCCGTGAAGCAGCAGTGCTTGCACTGTTGTGTTTCGGCGTGGAGAGTAAGACAGCCGGTGAAATTACTGGCACGTGAGGTATCCCATCTTAGGCCTCTAGGTTGGCAACGCGTCTGCAATACCCCTGGTGTTGCAGATATTTATGGGCAGTGGTGATCTCTTACCATCAGGGGACCCACTTGCTCGTTTGCCAAACAGTCATATAAAAAAAAGCTAATAAAAGCTAACTTCTACGTTTAAATTACGTTTCTGTAAAAGCTGAGATTTTTAGAAGCTATAACCCCAGGTGGGGTGAAAGTGTCTTTTATTAGTATTATGTAATTGGAAAAGCACATATGACAAAGTATATTATTATGTTGTACGCTAAATTCTAGCCTTAGTTTAGGGTAATTAGTTAAACAAAAATATTCGGGGCTATAGGGTCTAATTGACCTCGTTTCTCATAGACGCATTAGCCCCTTCCTAGATTCCAGGGGAAGGCGATTTTACTTGAAACTTTACGATATTTGGTGGTGCTTTGATGTATGACACATTGGGATAATTCTCACTAAGAAAATGGTTCGGGTAAAATTACACACGGTACTACTCGCCACTTTTGTAAGCTTGAACTTGGCTTGACACGCTGTTACCGCGTGACTAAACTAGATTCAACCCCTCCAAAAATATGCCAACTTTACAGGAGGAATTTTCCCACATTAAAAATTATCCATCGAAATCCGTTCATTGGATTAGATTTAACGTGATGTTGATAAAAATAAACCGACAAACAGGCATAAATTGTAAAGAGCAATTTTTAGGTTCTTTTTTTTACAAACTAAGGCTTCTAGATTATGTAGGTATTGTAGGTACAGATTACAAATTTATTCCTTGATTAGACTTATGTACAGTTAGATTAACAGCTATAATATTATCCTAAAATAAAAGGTTTCGGACCTGAGTAAATATTGCGTTACAATACAATAGACGCAATAGCCCCAACAGGACGCACACAATAGCCCCGAAGCTAAAACATAACCAACAAACTTTAAATTGCATATTAACTGCAAATCTTAAGGTAATCACATAAAATAATCAAAACAACATGTATTCCATTCCAATTAATTAACAAAAGTACTTACGGTTCAGAAACATCGATTCACTTAAAGACACTGAGATTTTGTTAGGTACAAATGCAAGTGTTGGCACACAAGAAGAGTCGAAATGAAATAACTCATTAAAGATGGCGCATTACTAAAAAAACCGGCCAAGAGCGTGACGGACACGCCCGAAATAGGGTTCCGTCTTCCGTAGCCATTACGAAAAAATTAAGTAATGTTTTTCTAAGGATTTTGTATAATTTTGTACTTACGGAATTATATTTTATACCTTAGACTGCTATTTCCTATTAAACTACTAATAATTCTCAAGAAACTTAACCGTTATAGTTTTACTTGTAAGTTTAATATACTTACTACCATTCTGAATTTAAAAAAAAAATTCGACTCACCGCTTTAGATTTTAGAGGGGGGGGGGGGGACTTTGAACATGAAACTACCGTGAGACTAACTCATATTAATTGATATTGTAACGGATAACTCACGTCTTAAACCGAGTTTAGCTCGACATATAAAGGGTCAGCTCGATTTTAATGAAAATTTGCACTTTAAAGTTGAATATTTTGCAAACAAATCACTGATTCGAAAAGTATCCCACACTAAAAGGTTGGATGAGAAAAAAAAATCATCCCCCACTTTACGTCCCCACTACGTCTATGGGAGGTAGTCTTAAAAAACATTTTTTTGATTTTTTTATTACTTATACCATTTTGTCGGCATACTTTACTTATATATTCGTGCAAAGTTACAGCTTTCTAGAATTGATAGTCCCTCAGCAAAGCCGCGGACGGAAAGACAGACGGACAGAGACAGACATGGCGAAACTAAAAGGGTTCCGTTTTTGCCATTTTGGCTACAAAATGAAACTTTGGAAAAAGGACTTTTTGGACTTTTGGAAAAATTTGGAAAAGTTGAAAACCCCTGATATTGTCATTTCAAACTTCAATAGCTCATAAATCCGAATCAATTTTAGGGACCTTACACACGAGGTTTTTTGACGCGCTGACGACGCGCGTTTTGATGCGAGCGTCCTCGCGCGTTTTCATCGCGTTTTGGCAGATTTCACACGTCGCAAAATGAACTTCGAACGCGCGTATGTATCGATACAAGCGCACCGCGCCTCAGCGAGGGGGGACCGATTTCAGACGAGATACAAACTCGATACAAACGCCTGCGTTCGAAAAACGTGGCGTTTGTATCGATACAAACGCAAGGATCGTTGTGTAAGGTTAAAACGTGCTGGCTTACTGAGCGTTCGACTTGCGTTTGTATCGATAGAAACGAACGCAAAAAAACCTCGTATGGAAGGTCCCTCAATGAAACATAACTGACGTAAAAAAACCGCATTGAAATTGGTCCATCTGTTTGATTGCTAGGATGCCATAGACAAACAGATAGATATAGGCGTCAAACTAATAACACCCTTTTTTACGTTGGGGATTAGAAAGGGTTAAATTGACAATAAATATGCGAATTTTGATGAGTATAAACTAAAATACGTAAGTACGTACAATTTATACAAAACCAGAGCACTGTATCGTCTGTATCAATTTTGTAGCGGATATTGGAAGTGGAATAACCAACGCAATATTTGTTATAAATATACTTAATGTTGATAACACTGAATGGCCGTTTTGTTGAAATTATATTTTAGAATGACAGCAATTGCAATGTGTACACAATATTGTGATCTCCTTAATTAAAAAGGCTATCGATTATTTTATGGCAGAAATGAGCTGAAATGTCAATTTTACACGGCTGTATCGAATTGACAGGTGTATTGTACGGAAGTACAACGGTGAAGTTTTTATTCATCAAATTCTCAAGCAAACCTATATTTTTCACAAGAAAATTTAAGTAGGATAACAAATACAGATAAATTTGTCAAATATGCAAAGTATTTTTTATAGAACTTAAATGAAACTTCGATTGACGCGCACGCAATAATAATTACGGTAAGCATAGGCGTTTTATAATTGGAAAACTATAATATATATAATACGTCATCACCTAATACCTAAGTCTGTACTAACAGTGTTTTAATTCCTTCTGTATACCTATAGGTATAATAAAATACAAATAATTCTTTATTGCACACCACAAATCAGTATCTACAATTTTTTTACATAAACGCAAAATGCAGGGTAGACAATAGGCGGTCTTATTGCTTAAAAGCGATCTCTTCCAGGCAATCTTTGTACACTTCAGTCTTGACTTTAAAGCAAAAGGAAATACTAAGCACAACTAGTTAGCTGCCGGAATAACGCCGGACGCTACACGCTAAAGTGGCCGGGAGTTTACACCATGACTAATTATTTTTTCGCTTTCATCTTCGACAAACTGGCTACATAAAGCGATTTCGACAATAGCCACGGCCTCTGTATAAAACAAAGGATCCCAAAAGGAAAATTAAGAGGGTTCAATGTAGACGTCATTGTCGTAATTCTCTTTGTTATGCTGACTTTGCCCTGGAAGCATTGGAGACGGATTGCGAAGGGTTTCGTATAGAAATAAACCGTCTGTGGGTAAATGATATATTTGCTATCGGGGACGGCTATTTGCTTATCAAAATTACAAGGCATTTCGGCCAGAATTTTCTAATACCGCTTTTATATGTAAGTACAGTTTATTCATTGAAATAAAAACATGCTTTATTTTAAAAAGAAATACCTAGTTGGAAAATTCAAAGAATTCTTTGTAACTTCGTTGCTATTTAAGGTGAGCTTGGATTGCTCTCAGATGCAATAACATCTGTCTAAACAAATAGGCCAACGAATATAATATGGAAGTATTTGAAACACAAGTGGCAATTAATTATTTAAAGCTTCAAACAAGTTAGCAATTTTTCTTTGTAAAAAAACATTCTTAATTAGTATCAAAAGAAAAATGTTTGTCCAATTAAAATTGTAATTACTCACCTGGTATAACTGAGGCAAAAAGAATAATAATGTGCAATCACATTTTAAAAAACTATCCAAATGCTGTCCAGCATCCATTAACGTTCACAAAATCAGTCCTTGAAGTCGAAACGTTAGTGTTTTGAATATATCGTTCGTTCGAAAAAGTATTCTAGTTTCGAAACTTTTCGTTCGAGTATCGGATACGTGCCGGTGACGTGGGGAGACGCGGCGTGAAGCGTCCGCCGTATACCGCGGGGCGCGTTGCACTGAGCTCGCCGGCTCTTGACAAGACAATCTTTGCCTGAATACTGTACACTGTACACAGTGGCCCTCGACATAACAGCAACTTGTGTGCTTTCACACGGATAACGCCCGCGTAACGGGAGCTTTGTCTTCCGTTCGTTCCTTGCCGAGTGTCGTGCCGCTAATTGGCGACGTTTGACACGATGAATGAAATATCGATAATAATAATGTGATTTCTGATATTCCTTTGTTTAAAGGTGGTTTTGCGTGGGTTTATCTTGTACAGTCAAACGAAATATGTAAGTACCTACTTACCTACCTATTCGAGCCACTCGAAAATAATTTACGACGGCCTTATAACGTCGGAATAAGAGCCTGTGGTAGGTATTTTTGAAGATTTAGATAAGTAAATCTTTACATTCACGGGTGTTTTTATGCCACTTTGACGTTTCTTATTTTTTTTTATTCCACTGGATGGCAAACGAGCAAGTGGGTCTCCTGATGGTAAGAGATCACCACCGCCCATAGACACCTGGAACACCAGGGGGATTGCAGATGCATTGCCAACCTAGAGGCCTAAGATAGGGTACTTTAAGTGCCAGTAATTTCACCGGCTGTCTTACTCTCCACGCCGAAACACAACAGTGCAAGCACTGCTGCTTCACGGCAGGATTAGCGAGCAAGATGGTGGTAGCAATCAGGGCGGACCTTGCACAAGCCCTGCTTTGCCTTGCCTTGGCCATCTATTTTGTTTTTTAGCAATAATCCCTCCCATCCTAGCCTAAATACGTCCCACTGCTGGGCACATACCTCTTCTTAGAATCACATGAATTTCCACGCCTGCCAAAGCATTAAATTATTAAATAAATTAAATTTCTTCGCCGGTGTGTGCAGGTTTCCTTCACATTAAAGCTCATGATTTTCAAATGCGACTTCGCATATGAATATCGAAACACTTCGTACAGCGAGACCGGGTTTGAACCTACGATCCCCTGCTTGAGTGGCCGTACTAGGCCACCGCGGCTTCTCGGACTTAAGAAAGCTGGACACATTTGCTATAGTTATAAAGGCCGCAGCCGCATTTTTAAGAAAGTGCCTCTTTATGCATCTTAAATGCATGCTTAATACATTTTATGTGACATATTCTATTAGATGTTCTTCCTCGAGCAAGCTGCAGGTAATGGGGCATTATAAGAGCAACATATTAACTAAATTATATGGCAGTGCTATCTAAAAGCACACGTCTGAGGAAGTAGGGTGTGAACACTAAATCTTACTAACATTACAAACGTGATACTTTCAGAATATGTGTGCGTATGTGTGTGTATGTTTGTCACTCACCTTCATACTAAAACAGCTGAATGGATTTGAATCAAATTTGGAATGCTAATAGCTGGACGTCTGGAATAGCACATAAAATACTTTTTATCTCGAAATTTCCATAGGATTGGGATAACATCTCAAATTTAATTTTAGGGTATTCTTATGGAAATTTCAATTCAACTTATGGGTTCTAATTGTAAACGCATACGAAACCGCGGGTAAACATTAGTTAAGAATAAGATGGTTTAACATTAAAGCGACGTTAACACCCGATCAGGTCGTAAAGGAACAGCTGGAGATTTAGAGTTCCGCCAAAAAGAGCAAATTCCATAATTATCTCTAAAAACTTTATGTTGTTTACACCTGCCTACCATTAAACCTTGAAAGAGCATTAAAGCTTAAGTTTATTATTTTATACAACAGTTTTGCCTCTGTGCTCAAAAGTACTATTATTTATTTATTATTTACAACGAAATATTTTACAATAAAGGTTATAAAATACATATTTTTAAAAAGCAAGTCCGTAATAATCAAGTAAACGACAATTACTTTCGGTTTTTATATTCTAGTAACATGTAGTTGTCAGAGATTATCTTTTAAATAAGTGTTTCACGACGCATCCCGCCGTCCAAAAAAAAAATTGGCCTTAAATAGCCAAACACACATACAGAAGTATCGGAAAAAACTTTGGAATCCAAAAGAGACCCTTTCACTAAAATACGTTTATTTCCCGGGAGCGTATATAAAAACAGGCAAATCACAAAACAAGATAACATTCGCTAGGTCTTCCACTGCGGGAATCTCATTTTCAATATGTTTTTTATAACTTTCAGCGAGGAAATGAGGTGGTGCTCCCGGGCGTTTCGCGGGCGGCATTGTCATCATAAACCAACCGAGGCCTTCTCCATAAATCCGCTACAAATGTACCTTTATACGCATTACGCCATAACAGAGAAGATTCTTTTTGCCGAACAATGCTTTTAAACCCAACAAACAATTCATGTTTTTCTTTATCGATTTTGTAGTTAGGTACGGCTCGCTGAAGATTTGTGAACATTAATTTTGATAAGACATGCCTATACGTACCCGTAACAAATCACATATGTTTACAGTCGTATTGAAAGCCATCGCTGAGCATTGGAATATCTTGTCACGAAGGGAGTACGGGTACGTTGGGACTTCGTGACATTAACATGACCGGAATTGAAGGTGCAACATGATGTGAATGGCCTCAATTGTTATGCTAGAATATGGCCCGCGGTTCTGGCATTCGCATTATTAAGGAGAATAAATAAGATAACTATCAATATAATGTTTAAAATAAGAGGTATCAATTAGAAGTGTTGGAACCCGTTGGAGTAGTAAATAAATAATACTGCTAAGGCAACGCAAGCATTTAAAAAAATATGTTTCCATACAAATTGTCAGAGATTGACATTGTCAGACCTTGAATATTGAACTTGAAAGGTATGAAGTTGCAGTTATGAAGGTATAGCACAACCAGTAAGAAAAGTTTTAATGTCTGTCTATCTAAGTATATTACCTATAATGATTATTAAAAAATAAACATAGTCAAATCACATAAGAAAGTCATTTCAGATTGTATGATTGATATTTCTATTTCTATATGATTTGATTATGTTTATTTTTTTCATATCTATGCTATTTAATAAATATGAACTTTAATGGTTATTAAAATAAATTACAAATATACTTACTACCTTTGTTTGTTATCAATATTGTGAGACTATTGGCATGTATACCATATCCATATTAAAATTTCTTCTCGAAATCCCGCAGTGTTGCACCTCAAATCCCGAGCTCGGGCATTACATAAGTTGATGCACAAAGTGAGGATCGAAATCTCCACCGTTATATTTTACATATGTAATTTATTGAAGCTCTTTTTCGATTAACTTAATTTTAGGAGTACCTATCAAAAAATTCATAAGTGCTGTTATATTATGAGTTTAAATTTATGACGCTACATTAATGGACGTAAAAGTGAACTAATGAAAGTTAAAATTGATAATTAAACGGAATACTTGATCACTTAAATATTACTAAAATACGACATTGAAAAGCGACATCAACTTGTAAGTCACTTCAAATCCTACTTAAATAATGTAGTTCCACTTCATTTGGACAGGAAAGTTCTTTTTCAAACAAGCAGCATAATATTATACGTTCTCAGCAGATTTTTTGCTTTAGCGACAACAAAGAAGAATGCAGTCTTTTCACTCATTTTTCGCTAGTCTCAACATAATAACCTCTTGTTGACAGTGCTGCCCCCACGGCCGCAAGCACCCCACCAGCAATAAGACAGTAATAAATGTTCCGAACCAAAGGAGTATAATAAGTAGATAACGTTTAGCGGCAATCCTGAGTTTTATTATCGGTTCTTGGGAGCTTAAAATCTGTCATGGATTTAAAAATGTTGCAGTAGGTATATTACTGTTACTGTTATAGCTATAGAACCTACCTTTAAGCTGCAAATGAACAATGAACAACATGAACGCATCTTATAATGAACTAAGTAGGCATATTTATTTTTATGTATTTTATAACTATTATAATACCTGCTACCAACCTGCCTGCCTGCTACTGGGGCTAGCAACCTGCCACTATTGTAACGTTTTTGTCAAACTTTAAACCAAAAATGATGTTTTTGTGTGTATTATAATATAGAGTTATCTCTATTTCTACCTAAATTTAGAACATTACATTAAATATGTACGATTATTACGTATAAGGTAACCGTAATGTCATCAACACGTTAACTTTCTGTGATGAACACAATAATCATCACATCACTAGCTACTTAACCGAGTCAACGACATCGAGACGGCACCGCCATTATTATTTCTATACAAATAGATGAATTACCAATAGTACTATTTTACTCTTACTTGGAACGACAAGGGAATCGAACCCGAGACCTCAAGCTTCGTAGTCAGGTTCTCTAACCACTAGGCCATCTGGTAGTCAAAACTCTAAATAGCTCCTTCTTTCGGTTACAAGAACTAGCTTATTTTAGTAACCATAAATATTTCCTCAGAAAGTGCACCCTCATTGTTAATTAAAACTGGTGTCATATCATAAACACAAGTTGGCAATGAATAAATAATAATATTCGGGATGGTTGCACGGCGGAGCGATTCTTCGCAGCTTCATTCCGGGCTCGGTGGATTATCCATATTATCCTAAAATCTCCGAACGGCAGCTGCTTGCTCGCTACACTGATCGCGGCTCACACAAAATTAGCTACTTAAATTTTAGATTGTTACTTTTTAATCCGAAATTAATGTGGAATAATTGCCTCATCATATGCCAAGAGTTCTTTACGTTATTGGCAATTCAATGGCACTTAGAAACTTCATACTGAGATACTTTTGAAATAGCTATGCTGGCTTTTATTTGTTTAAGACCCTACCGACTGTCCCTGTTGCAGTTTCATGAAATAGGACCGAACAAAGTTAGGAGTGTTTTCTGTGAAATGATTTTCATTTGACATCAAAGTTTGAGTAATCAATTAAGTTTGGTTTAGGGGAAATTAGGGTCGATTAATTTAATTTCCGTTTACTTATAGAGTTCTCGTCTAAACATAATAGAGGAGTTTCAGCGTGGGATGCTGGTTGACACTGGACTTATTTAGGTAATGGCATGCTTTTAAGAACGCTAAAGATGAAAATCCAATAAAGATTTTTAATAACACTTAATTCTGTCTTTTTGAAGCTTACTTTGAACATTTGATTAAATTAGTTCAGCTAAGTTCGATGATCACGTAAAAATCATTATTCTGCTTTTTGCTTTATAAAGTTGAAAAAAAAAACTTGGAATAATAAACCAGAAAATTACTCCTATCTCAAAGTTTAATATAATCAGCTTTTTAATACACTTTGCCAATTCGGACACTGGACAGTGGTTAAACAAACGTACTCACAAATATAATAAGTATGACTTAAGTTTTCTTTTTAGCTTCTTCAATTTACTTCTTTGGTTGTGTAAAATACCGAAATATACAATGTTTTAGACTATCGCGGTCATTACTAATTGCAAGCGCCATGATCACGAGACGACAAAACCCGAATTTAAAACATAAAATTAATACCGAAATATAGTTCATATTTATATTTACCTATTTATTTAATCTCATAATTAACACTTACAGACAAGCCACACATGATAATTATGCTCGTATAACAAGAGAAGTAAATAATAGAAGATATAAACTAAATATCTACGCTAAACATTTATTGAAGTCGGTGGCACTTGACTCCAAATGTTGGTTGGACGATGATGCAAGAAATCTCGACTCGGAGGTAAAAAACCTAACTAGACTGGTGTCACTGTCCAGGATATTATTTAAGAGAGTCAATGGTATATAATATATCTGATTTTTATCAAACTTAGAAGTTTTATTTCTCAATTTTTGTATTTATTTCTATGGTTTTATCGTTAAGAATTATTTTAACTTAATTATACGTTAACTAGAAAATGTTGGGGCCGGTAATCGAACTCGAATCTTCATCAATTTGTGACGCATAACGCCTGACATTACGCTTCAAACCATACCTTTACCCCAAACCCCAGTATTTTGGTGTTAAGAGTAAAATGAAATAAAATAATTTTAAAGTTACCCGCTATACAGTTTTAAATATTTATCAAAAAATGAATTGATTGATAATTCTTCGAAGCAATGAATATTACGAAAAACAACATTAACAAAAGAAGTAGCACACGATCAGAATCAAAATCAGCATCGTTTATTTGCGATAAAACAGTTTTGAGCCTAAATGTGAAATCCAGGTTTTATGTGAATCCCAACACTACAGAGAGGCGTTAAGGTGAAACAGTTTAGGGATTTTTTTGTCAGTTAAATGGAAGTTCTTTGTACGGATATTCCGAGTGGACGAGCGTGTACGACTTGAAATCGGATTAGCAATATCGAGCATAGAACACTGATAGAATCGTCCGAGCATTATCTTTCAGTCCAGGCTTTTGCGCTTCGCAAGATGAAAAATGTATTGGAATAAGTTAAAACTAAAATTGCTTGCTTAGCGGGATTTGCAGTTTTACAACGCCATTTTTTATGTGGATAAAATGGAAAAGTAAAGTTGACGTTGGACTTTATAAGTACCTACACATTTTTTTTAAAGTTAGATCAAGAATTTTTAATTTTTTCTGTTAAAAAATATATATTTTAATGCGTACTTTTTGAGCTTATCCAACTACATTATATATATCAAAATTCAAATCAATCCCACCACTGGAAGTAGGTTGAAATGAACTTGCAAAATTTGACCTAATAACAACAGCAACGACAAACAGGGCAATTAAGGCTTATAAGGATGTACTACATAATTATAAGGTAAATGATGTATTTAAAATAAATCTATGTATGTAGCTTTGGTCTTTTCGGTATGCAAGCTCTGTTTATTTTAAAATTGCTGAAAGATTAAGAATAATCCCTTTGACAGGTCGGATATTGTTATCCGCACGTTGCATGCGGCGCCGTTTTGGCGTATCGCATTGTGAGCGCATAAACTGTCCACGGCCATAACAATATCTAGATTTTGCGATTGTCAATAGCCTACATGATTGTTTAATGTACTTTTTTAAGATAGGGTTAAGGCGGGAACAATGGCGCATTTTTTCTTAGTGGTTTAAAACTCAAACAATTACTTAGACCAACTTTTTTTTTACTAAAACAAAGGCTAAAAATAATCTAACTTTTGGCGTAATTATCATTGCAATAATTAATTGCAATAAATAAACGCAATGCCATTGAAATTGAACAGTCATGTAAAATTATTTTCTGGTTGAATCACTAAGATGTAACTGCCAGATTATTGTATTTTCACCAGATATAAACATGTATGCCAAATTTCAAGTCAATCCGACCACTGGAAGTCGCTCACAATTTACTTGCTAGATTTGACCCAAACATACAGCATTGCAAGTAGATAAAAAGCTTGTAAAATGTTTCGCTTTACATGTGTATGTATATGTAAATAGTCGAGCTTTACTCGAAGCGTATTTTATTGCGTTTGGAACGAACTGGGTAGTGATTTTAGGTATTTACTGAACAGTCTCGCCAGGCTACCAGTTCACCGAGACAATGAAAAATAAAGACCGGTTGGTTCGAGAGATAACAGACGCAAGCATAGTGCGCACGGTCAGATTTCCGACAGTAATTCCATTATGCTGAATGCTGCCATATTTTGGAATAGGCTTTTGCCGTGGCTTCGCTTGCGGTGAATTATTAGGTTTGCTATTGAATTATAATTTCGGGATTTTACTGAATTCCTACGGAGATTTGTAAACGCAACATTGGTCAACAACGCAACGGTCTTCATTTACGTTGTATAAAGGCACCCCTGCAAAATTTCATGTCTCTAGACTTAGAGCTAGAGCTTTCGGGATACTACACGAGTCCATTTAAATCCCATGGGAATAGAAAGTAACCTTATTATGTGTTATTATATGTGTAACCCAAAGTGTTGTACCTGTACTGTAAATATTCATGTGAAAGCGTATATGTACATACATACATACATACGTTATGCAGGCCTCTCACCAGGTGTACCAACTGGCGACATCTTAAGAGTTGCGGGAAACCGATTAGATGAAAGGTAATGCAGTAATGTTAAAATTATTTATCTTAGCTTCTAGGTACAGTTTTACTTTTTTATATACAATATAGGCTTGCGTTTGGCAACAATCACGCCTGATGGAAAGCAAGGATGAGCCCTACGATCGAGCACGCATGTCTAGTAAATACTCTTTCGCCCTGGACTTGAAAGCGGCCAAATTGTGGTGTTCAGGAAACACAGTCGCAGGCAGGGAATTCCACTCCTTTGCTACGTCTTCGTCACTACGTCAATATCCTTGCAAAAATCAATTTCCTTGATCATTTTCGTTACAGACTGAGCTGGGAATACCTAATATATACTAATTGTCTCCTGACAATTAAAAAACACAAAAAGAAAAGAATTAGCCAAATTTGGACCGCCTCTCTGAAGTTTTTTTTAAATATATATGTATAAACAAGTGGTTCAAGTGAGTGGAAAATTACGAACCACTATTGAAAACCCCTTAGGACTTTTTGATGCGTGGTTATATACTCGTAGATGTTTCTGTTATTAATTTTGCTATTGTTCTGTATCTAGCCTAACCTAACCACCCCTCCAGTCAGAAATTAGGCAATTGCCAAAAAATCCTTGAATTACATAATTATTTAATCGAATTCTTTTTCTCCTCTAAAGCTCTTTTTCGGAAGGTAATCATAACGTTTGAGTACTCGAGGATGTTATCTGACTTTTATATGTACAGTCACGATCGTTAATTTGGGACCCACTTAAGTTCGAATATTTCTCATTTTGTACGACAATTCAAAGGACTTTTTCACGAAATGTTTCCCAAATTAACGATCGGCACCGTATGTAGACATAGTCTGCCTCTATTCACGACGCGTCACTTCAAACCACAAATATGGTCAGTAAATAACTTCTTTTTAGTTTGCTTTTGTAAATTTGCTTTAAAATATTAATTAAAGTTGTCACGTCGCAATTGCGGTTTTATTAATTGGGTTTCCCATATTTTTTCAACATTCAAATCAAAGTTGTTACTATTTGCAACACAAGTATTATTAAGGAAAACTATACCCAAAATCGGCGAAATATGTACTTAATAACAATATTTGCAACACAAGTATTATTAAAGAAAACTATACCCAAAATCGGCAAAATAATAACAAAACTAAGCTAATATTACTTAAGCTCTTAAGACATATTTGATAAAATTACAAAATTAAACTGAACCATGAACCGTTCATGAAATTTTATCAAAACTATTTATTTGCCCTTAAATTTAAGCTGAATATAGTGTTGTTGCTAAGAATTATACACAATTTTAACCATGTTTCAAAGAGAACAAAGAGTTCCAGACAGAGTAGCACAGCTAAAGGGGAACAAGACATTTTACTAGACAACAAAAGGAAAACGGTACCTAATACAAATAAGAGGCATATTATTTATATAAAAAAATGTTTATTATGTACTTTACATTACATATCGTACTCGCTTCCATCGGCTGTGCCAATAGATGGCGCGCATAAGGTAAGCCCATTCTACCACAATTTGTCCGTGGTTGTAGTACCGGCAAGCTGACTCCCCGTTTGATCTGAAAATGCATTGATACCAGGCTCTATACTACAAAGTGCAAAATTCCAACTTCGTATCTTGCCGTCCCGCTGACGCTAATATTATTTAATACGAGAGTGAGAGGGACGGTACGATACGAACTTCGATTTTCGGATTTAAATAGTAGCCCCCTAGTCCCAGACAAGGTCCCAAAGTTAATCAAGAGGAATAAGTTCTTTTGTAGTTAAAGTCAAAATCAAAGTCAAAATATCTTCATTCAATTTAGGCTATATGACTATACCAAGCACTTATGAATGTCAAAAAAAATCTACTAACGGTTGGGAAAAAACCTCTTGAGAAGAATCTGGAAAAGAAACTCAACGTGGTATATATATTTATTTTTCATCACACTTGCTCGTAAACAGTGTCGTAACATGCAGGCTACCTTGGTTGCAACCCCCCAAATAAAACCCTCGACCTTAATGTGCTTGTCATGAAACCGTGGTCGGTAAATGAGTCATTGCCCGTACTAATTTTGTTGTCATGAAGCCCAAGGTCGGTAAATGAGTGTGATACTGCATGGCGTGGAGGAGCGCGGCGCGCGCACGACGCGCAAATGGTCAGGCTGGGGTAGGGCGGCGCGGAGGCTGGCGCTGCCAAGAGCGAAGTCAGCGGTATCGGAAATTTTTGAAAAAATATTAGTTTTTCTTTTACAAATATACAATTTTACTCGCAAATGTGATGAAAAACATTGTATGTCGCACGGGCGGTACTAGAATTACGAACATCGACTCATTAAAGCCCTCAGTCTTCGACTTCGGGCTTCTAATAGACTCTCGTTCGTAATTCCTTGTTTACCGCCCTTAAGACACAATTTACTATAAACATATATAAGTACAATATTATTAAATGATATCTATACATCACAAGTATTAAATATTAAGTTATGTATTTTATTATGCACAAGTTTAACGTAGTTTTAAGCTTAGTACTGGGTGTCGTGTATGTAACGTGTATTGGTGGCTAATTTTCAAGCTTGTGGGCGTACTACGGCAATCACTGTAACTCAGTCCGGAAATGCAGGTGATAGGACCTTGTGCAAGGTCCGCCCGGATTGCTACCACCATCTTGCTCGCTTATCCTGCCGTGAAGCAGCAATGCTTGCACTATTGTGTTTCGGCGTGGAGAGTAAGGCAGCCGGTGAAATTACTGGCACTCGAGGTATCCCATCTTAGGCCTCTAGGTTGGCAACGCATTACAATACCCCTGGTGTTGCAGATGTTTATCGGTGGTGATATCTTACCATCAGGAGACCCACTTGCTCGTTTGCTATCTAGTCGAATAAAAAAAATACACTTAGGGCACTTAAGCCGACGAGAAAACGCGTTATGTCCCCGCAATAAGAGCGAAAAAGACGGTAAACGTCGTTTTGCGTCGGCCGAGCCGATCGACGTCTTTTTCGCTCTTAAAGTTAAAGCGTCAATAAGTTTGGGGAGACCCTTAAAGTGGAGCACTGGGACTTCTATTAATATTCTCAGTTATGCCTGACGTCTTTTCTTCTACATTCAGGCTCAGTGGTACGAACAAAGCAGTGCCTTTAAAGTAAATATGTTACTCTAATTTTATTCTGACCCTGGTGACATATTTTTTTCATATAAGAAGGGTTATCTTGCTATTTAAAATGGCTTTACTGTGGCGTCAAAGCCTCAGGGATAAACGCCTACACGGACAGCTCTAGATCCAGCAATGACTTCGTAAACTCTCTAAGACAGTGTTATTACTATTGGAATCAAGCTCGGCAAAATGGTAGGCCTTGTAGTGGGGTGGAGTCGTAACAATTTGATTCCCACCGGATTGCTTAAAATTTTCATAACGTCAGTGATGACAAGTATGACAAAGCTGACTCCACGCTACTGATACCTAAGATAGTGTAAGTATAATTATATTTAGATTTTATTAACATCCGGATTCTTCATAATATGATATTGTAGAACTTAAAGTTGTAGCGTGGCAGCTGGTCGATGCGACGCTACGACAACAGCTACGACGTAGCATCCTCTACGATTTCATAAGGCGCGTTCAAAAACTAGCTGCTGACCGCGACTTTGTCTATATATAATTCATTTATCGCGCGTCCTCGGGAACAACTAATTTCACTCAAATGTTTTCTCAATTTGGACGACCGGATGGCCAAGTGGTTAGAGAAACTGACTACGAAGATCGAGGTCCCGGGTTCGAATCCCGGCCGGTGCAGATATTTGTATGAATAATACGAATATTTGTTCTCAGGTCTTGGAAGTTTAATATGTATTTAAGTATGTATTTATCTTTATAAGTATGTTTATCCGTTGCTTAGTGTCCATAGTACAAGCATTGCGTAGTTTGGGACTTGTTCAATTGGTGTCAAGTGTCCCATGATATTTATTTATTATTTATTTATGCATTGAGTCATTTTGGAGTAACTATGGCACGATTGTAGACCTTTCGAGTGTTTCGAAATGGGTAAAATATGATATTTTCAACGTTTTCAGCCCCATGGCTTTGACCTTGTCCAATCGTATGCGTAAAGTCACGAGGAGCTCTTTCCGCTTTAAGCTCACATGACTTTTCTATTACTTTTAGGGCCCGTTTGACCACTTGTCGACTAACTTTTATAAAAGTAATACCGTTTTTGTTTATTTGGACAAAACAAACAGAGACGGCATCACTCATTCCCATATCCGTCACTTAAAGTTAGTCGACAAGTCTAGTGGTGAAAGAGGCCCTTATTTGTTCCATGGTCTCTATTGTAGCAGAATCGAACGTTACAAATTTGCCTCAAGGGCATGAAAGATCTCAGTAATGTCCTTCCCCCTCGAGGTATAGCACCCAAAAAACAAACAATGCATATTAAACGTGTACCCCTATTTTTCGCATAATGGAATAAAACGAAAAAAAGCAATAATGAAGTGAATTAAGCCCGGCGCGGCGTGGGGATGCTAAAAGGAATCCAACTAAGATGGATGACGTCATTTTCCCCTTCATTAACCCATTTACTTGGCTCGCACCAGCCAAAATAGTTTTTAAAGTCAACACTTGAATTTAAGGTACTATTATACAATTACTTTGTACCTTGGTGACACCGGTAAATGAGGAGCAGACACATAAATATCAACATTTTGTAACAATGGCCAACTTACTTATTATTTATAGTTTTGAGACTTAGGGAAGCCATCGACCGTTTTACATTTTCACCACCATGTGATCTTCAGTGGAAACGGAACAAGAGACACCTTGTACCGCTTCGTTCACAAATATATGAATAAATAAATAAATAAACATAAAATTAAATAACTACTGCAAAGTTCACAATGTATTAAATAAGCCTCTGTTGGTTACCACGTCTGGTCTCTATTATTCGGTTAATCGCTTATTTACTTACCTAAATAATCATATTAAACATTAGCAGAAAGGTTGACTATATTTAACCACAATTGAATACATGGATTCAAATGAAATATAATATACTTGATGATAAAACAATAAAGCTCTTCGTTTTTCACAGCTCTATACATTATTCAAACTTAGAACTAACCTTCGCTTCCATTCATCGTTCGGTGTTTTAAATTAATATGACTATCTCATCTCATCGTTTATCTCTTTTACATGTTGTTTAAAATCAACCTTCAGTTTCGTTCGTCGTTCATTATTCAGAGTCGTATACCTGTCTCGCTCTTACTCTTACAAACTCTATTGCTTTCGGACTTTCGCGGCTCGATTCAAACTGGAAGGTTCTTCAATTATCGATCGGGAAAAAAAAAAAATGGAGGTTTTGGGGGCATTCGGTTCTGGAATTTTGGAAGTGAAGGTCGTTGCGCTGCTGGGGAATTTACGCGTTTTTATTAATTTTAATTTAATTTATGATGGAGCTTGCGGATTGGTATTGAGAGACCGATGTCGCTGGGGAGTACCCATGCGTTTTTGTTTGTTCTTTTGCTATTAGTCCTCCCGTCTCTTTAATCTTTGATCGTAAATAGGCTGGCAGGCCGGCGGGAGTCTGATGTCGCTGGGCAATGCTCTCGCGTTTTTGTTTCGGTTCTTTCGCTGCTAGTCTTCCAGCTTAGTTCTTTATTCTGTGAGGTCTGATTTGAGCCTCGGGGTTGGATACCTTGCGGTGCTAACGAAAACCCCCGCTAGGATCTCCGCGGTCACCATTACTCAGGAACCAGGAACTGTGAGGTCAGATATGTATTTCTTTATCTTGTGCAACGAGTCATGTAAGTACGCCCTTGTTAACTTTACTCATTTACTGTTGTGTGCGATATATATATACATATATTATATGTGTGCTTAGGACTTAATAGAAAATAATGGAAAAATAATCTATTAAAGTTTCTATGTCTGAGGTTGACACAATTATGGGATACCTACTAATAATTCCATCCAAAGAAAATTCTCGACATTTATGTGTTATATTTGGTCAAAGCTAGGCATGTAGCAAAGTTCTATTCTTGACAGGGAACGCTATTCATGTACTGAGAGCCAGACTGAATAAATCGTAAATGTATAAACTATCTGCTATCGACAGATTCTTACAAAACAATAATATAAATAATTGCAGTATTCTTAAAGTGGGTAACTTATATTGTGTTTAACTGTACAGACGGGGAGACCATTACCTCCATCCAATAGATATTAAGTTGGTTGGTATTCTATAGGTAGTGAATGAATACTACTTACCTGCAAAACTAACAATCTGCCTTTACTTGTAAGATAAGAATACCCGATTTATTATCTACCAACCCGGTCTATAAACGGTGGAGGATTAGGGGGGGTTATACATATAATATATATATATATTAACCCTTTCTACATTAACCTCAAGCTTATAATTAATCGTTGAAATTGGTGATGTAGAATATTTCCAAATAAATCCTATAATTCTTCATGAGTATTCAATCAATACAAATACAAGCTATAGTAAGAGTAAACCTAACACCTAGTGCATTAATATATTATAGCAAAAAAAATATATTTCATCTACAAACAACTGGCAAGCATTATCGCTTGTGATTATATACTTTACCTAGGTACAACATTTTAGCTTGCACTTGAGTCCAGAATTCCACCATTGTGGAACTAACAAAGCTAAAAATTAGAACTGGTAGGCGGATGAGAATTTGCTGTATACTATTGACTAACTAATCACTGGAATGTTGTTGTGAGCTTTTATTATTAAATAGAAATCATATAAATTCTTATGGTTAATTTATCAATTAAATAAACTATTTATAGCAAGAGTACTTTTGCCATACCATTATATTATAGGAAGGAAAACCCAAATGCTATTTCTAATTGACTTGTATATACCGACTTTATGAATTTTATCACCTGGTGGACACATAAGTATATTACCTATATACAACTTTATTATCCTGCATTTGAGCCCTAGAATGCTCTTTATTTACTTAACTAATCCATTTAATTCTGTGTGCTTATTTCCAATTGCTGAAGTAAAATGGAAAACTTATAATACCATATTCCTGTTCTACCTATCGCTCACACAATATCCTTATAGTGTGGGTAGTATTCTGTATATCCCCATTATACTATAGCAAAAGGAAACATTATTTATTCTCATTTTGTTTGTGTTTTATTAAACTGTTTTCATTTGGCTTATTTTACTGTTTTTATTTTACACTGTGTTTTTACTAATCCTGTGTTCTTCCCTTCTTAGCATTTTAGAAATCTTGGTTTGTTATTATAGCTAGGTGTTTTAAAAGTCATGATTTTAATAAACTTCACAGACCTATATAATCACTAGGTTAATCTCCTTAAATCTTAGATATTTTACTATGTTCTACCATAAGCATTTATTAATGCGCTTTATTTCAGAATGTCATACCTTATAGCTATACTTGTTCCTCTCAAGTAATCATGGATACAACTTGCCCCTGTTCCCTAACAGCATTCCATAACATACTACAGCATTCTATATTCCTAGTCAAATTAGTTATTTCTAGTAATGTGTTCTTAGCTGCGTTATAGGTAGGTAGATAATTAGTTGTTGTAGCTTAAATTCAGACAAACCAATCTTTACTTCTTCACTAAAAGTACCGTATGGGTTACCTAGGACGGACACAACGAAGGGTCAATCACTTTATTTAGGCACTAGACAACCACTAGACGATCACATGGCCAAATCAAATCATCACGCATCATATAGTAGGTTCAGACATCTCAGTAGGACTCATAAGCTCTAGTTATATAGGTAGGCTGCACATAGGTAGGTCATAGCTTTGAGCTTAGGAGTTTTTTGAATTTTAATTAGCAAGTTGAGGTTTAG
>NC_133489.1:10487468-10528279 GCF_025370935.1 Choristoneura fumiferana
AATCCAACTAAGGATGGATGACGTACATTTTCCCCTTCATTAACCCATTTACTTGGCTCGCACCAGCCAAAATAGTTTTTAAAGTCAACACTTGAATTTAAGATACTATTATACAATTACTTTGTACCTTGGTGACACCGGTAAATGAGGAGCAGACACATAAATATCAACATTTTGTAACAATGGCCAACTTACTTATTATTTATAGTTTTGAGACTTAGGGAAGCCATCGACCGTTTTACATTTTCACCACCATGTGATCTTCAGTGGAAGCCGAATCAATAACCATTAACGTTACAAAATTTTGCACGTACATGAGTACGTGCAATATATGAATATTGCATTTCCATTGGTGTTTTTTTGCGCTAATTAGTTGAGTTTATTTACTCTCCGACATTAAATACTTAAATGTCACAATAGGAGTCTTTATAGGACAAACTCAAATGTTGAATATTTTTCGTTTTTAGGTTATTATAAAATATTTCATTTCTATTGAAGTATCATCATCCCAGCCTATATACGTCCCACTGCTGGGCACAGGCCTCCTCTCAGAACAAGAGGGCTTGGGTCATAGTTCCCACGCGGGCCCAGTGCGGATTGGGAACTTCACACGCACCATTGAATTGCTTCGCAGGTTTGTGCAGGTTTCCTCACGATGTTTTCCTTCACCGCAAAGCTCGTGGTAAATTTCAAATGTAATTCCGCACATGAATTTCGAAAAACTCAGAGGTGCGAGCCGGGGTTTGAACCCACGACCCTCTGTTTGAGAGGCGATAGGTCAAACCACTAGGCCACCACGGCTTATGATAATGAAATACCTATAAAATTTGCTATAAAAAACGGGCAGGAAAGTACCTTTGAGTTCGATTCGCTGACGAAAGGCTACCATTCCACATGCTGTTACCAAAACAGAGCTAAAACACAGGAAAAAGACGTTTTCTAAACGTTACGTTGAGTCTTAGCTTTATTTAATTTGCATGACTTTTACTTAGAGCAGTACATCATGCATGACACATGACACATACGTTTTCGATTGTTTGATTATATTATAATAGAGACGCTATCACTCAACTCGTAGAAGCGTGACTCTTGGTTTAAAATAAAGACTCTTCAATGTGTTTCTTTTGCGTATACTACATAAACACGAAAAACGAAATTCCAAAAGTCGGAATCACGAACTTCGAAATACCGTTTTTAAAATTCCGAATTTTAATGCACAGTAAGAATTCCGACTCAATAATATTCCGAAATGTCAAAAATACGAATTCCGATGACTAAATACCGATTTTCAAAATTCCGAATATCATTACACCGATCAATAACTAAAATGATTAATTAATTAAAAAAATAAATTACGTGATTTTAAGTAATCGGAATTATATGTCTTAGTAATTGCGAAAATCAGAGTTTTGAAAATCGGAATTAGCAAATTCGGAATTAAATATTTCAGAGTATTTGGGTGTTCCTGTTTCTCAGTACACGAGACGAAAAAATTCTGGCACGTTCTTGATGCCGGTTCACTCTCAGCTGTCCGAACTAAACCGCAAAACTGTGAGGTGTGAAGAATATTATACGCATTTTAAAGTTGCGTGCCACCTTCATCATCATCATCATCATCAGCCTATGTTCGTCCACTGCTGGACATAGGCCTCTCCCATGGCACGCCACTGAGCACGATCCTCGGCTACTCTCATCCAGCTCTTGCCAGCCTCCCTGCGAAGATCATCGCTCCACCGAGTCTGAGGACGTCCTACGCTACGTTTGCCGATCCGTGTCTCCACTCAAGAACTCGTCTACCCCAACGGTTATCGGTTCTTCGGTTATATGGCCGGCCATTGCCACTTCAGCGTGCTAATGCGCTGGGCTATGTCGATAACTTTGGTTCTCTGTCGGATCACTTCGTTACGAATTCTATCTTTAAGAGAAACTCCGAGCATAGCCCTTTCCATAGCACGTTGAGCAACTTTAGCACACCTTAGAACTATCAAATAACATCAATACATATAATGCTGACGGGTATCACGTTTTGAAGAGGCACGGACTGAGAGATGTTCCTTTTACCGCCTGATCGTTTGAAGAGCACTCTGGCCTGAGAGCGTCCGATTTGGGAAATCATGTTACTGGCCGTTGAGCCACTATCTCTAGCTAGCAGCGGCTAATATCACTTTGGATTATAGACTTATAACGCCTTGTCTTTAGTCTATGATGAGTTTTAAGACCAGGAGATTCGGACGCAGGTAACGAATTTGCGCGACAACAGTTTTAATAATATTAACTTTGTGTATAAATAGAATGCATCATTTTTAAACATAAAAAAAATTGGAAATCTTCTGACATTGTCATTTTAGAATTCGATATTTCTTAAATAGGGGAACCGTTCCAATAAAATTTACCTGAAATGGGGGTGGAAAAATTAAATCCATAAAAGTAGGTTCACCTTGTCGAAAGATTATATAGGACAATTTTTTCGTGTATGATAACAATAATGCATAAATCACACGCTCACACGGCAATGTCTTATTTTTTGAATACAGGTTGAACGGTCTATGATAGTCTTACCGTTCCATTCGTCGGAGACGTCAATCGCTAGCAATGTACGTGCACAGACTACGAGTACAGTAGTGCTGGCTCTTTGTAGTTGTTACAATGAGGTTGAGCTGTCGTTTATGTAATGACAGCTTTAAAGTCAGCGTATTGCAAAATTGTTGTAACCTGAAATATAAAAGGGTTTGATCCGTTGTGATTCACTTACTTAGTGGCGCGTAGTCGAAACAAAATAGTAAATATAGTGTGGTGTTTCATTCAACACTTAGAAGTTACTTTCAACAAGAGCGATACGATTTTTGTATATAACGAGAGGCATGTGGCCTTTAACTAAAGCTGTGATAGTAGGTATGTAAAAGGTGTAAAATAAAGCGACTTGAAATTTAAACGCAATTCGCATTACAACAAAACAATTGAATCAACCTATGTCTACTATTTGACTCGAATAATGTGTATAATTTACATACCCAAAAGCATGAAGCGAGCTTCATTATATTTCACGTAAGTGTCAATATCAGGGGTCCCACTAACATGCTTTATGATGGACGGGCCTCTCAAGTGCACTCAAGGTGGCGACGAGCGCTTGATGCCGAATCATAGGTCCGCAGCCTAGCTCTTAGGACGTAACCTATTTATACAACAAGACTTCCGCATCAACATTAAACGTTACTCCCCATTATATGGACACTATATTAAACTCAAAGCGCCTCCCAGCTTGTTTTAGTAGGTGCTTCAAACAAGCAAGAAACTTCATAGCACCGAGTCGTGCACATGCAGTGCAGAGCATAATTTAGCTCCAAATCGTGATACATATGAACTCATGGGGGTAGTGACACGCTTGCTTTCACACAAAATGTCACGTTCATACTACACCTATATAATTACAGAGCTCCTAACGTCCACATTTAGTTTCAGGTACCTACCTAACGATCCGAACGCATTGATATTCAGTGAAAATTTATCAATATGTCGCCAGAGCTCTCGCTGGCGTGTCACAGTCGATATTATATTAAGATCCCTCCTTTGTTGGCGGAAAACTTGCGGAGCATTAAGGTAATAGAGAACTAGCAAATCACGTTACGCCCGGAGCTATTACGGGCTCCTCGTCCCGGCCTAAGTGTATTACCGGCTATTTATCGTGACATTGAGACCAGCAGCTCATCAGAGGGCCAATGTCATAGAATCCTTATGTTGTATCCAGCCAGCCGACTAAGTGGACCACACACCTAATGGCAATAAGCTGAGTAGGTGTAAATTTCGATAGCTAATAGTACTTTTTTAAGTAAATAATAAGTAATTTTAAGTACTTTTTTATTTTTTAAAAACGTTTCTGAATTTGGTTTATCCTTTGTGGTACCTATGTCTTGACTATCAATCTATATCAACCCTCTTGTCAAATTATGTCCGATATGGCAGCCAATCTACTTGCAATGTGAACCTTATCGTCTTAATAACACACAGACAAATTTCGTAGAACCATTTCATCGACCACAAGGACATAATGATCATCGCGCTAAATCAAATATTTCACACTTATATGAACACACTGACACTAAGATGTAAAGTGACCCGTTATTTTTAGCCATTATACTAAAACTAGCTTTTACTCGCGACTTTATCTGAGCATAGTTTCTTGGGTCCTGTCATTTTTTAACAAACTTAGTGCTTAAGACCTTGAACGTGGTTGACCTGCTTTGTTATTTTGGATATTATTTCAAAATTCTTAGAATTCTTTATTCAATGAACAATTTTTACTTTATGAAGTACATTCGGCCGCTATTCTTAGTGTTAATTGGTCCTTTTTAAAATACGCTAGAACCCAGGAGGAGAGGCGAAACTTATAGTAATGTGGAAAATCTTAAGGCCTTAGAGATAGGATATTGAATTCCTTTTACTCCCTAATCCGCGATAACTTCAGTTTTAATAGTTGAATTCAGTAGACATTATCCTCAAGGATCTTAAAAGTGCATTAAGGGATTTTTCCTGAGTGAAGTCGTGTGGTAAAGCTAATTCTGTATGCTATGTTTTGCTCCAACAATTGTCCCTTTCTCCGAATTCCTCGCGTCTATAACCAGCCTATCATTTGAGTAATCAATTTTGATTATAACGAGAGTTCCTTACTTCGACATATGTCCGATTCCCATGATAGTTTCAGATCATTACTTATAAATGAAGACATTCGTAATCTAATTTTAAAAGCGCCTAGAATAAATAAAATCCATGTGATGTGATACGACACCACGTGTTCATACGAAGTAGGTAAATTACGGTTTTATTTAGGAACCTAAGTGACGAAGCTCCTATCGGCTCCGGTCTATTTATACGCATATAAAAATACCGTTTCTAACATACGATTGATTTCAGTCATTGACGGCTTTTGTCGATATTGGTTAAATTAGTGACAGTTGTCTCCAACTTCATCTGCATTTTGTTGGAAGTTTGCACTTTCTCGAGTCGCTTGTGTCAATCTGGGATAATGTAACTTTCTATGTGTGCATGAATCGATTCAAAAAACCAAAAATTACCAATACAAGCACTTAAAAAAAAGAAGTTTATCCTCCTTATTTACTCTTTATTAGCCTTTATCTTCGGCTTTAAACTTTTTGAACTATTGGGTTTGGAAGTTTATTTGAGATTACTCAAAATATCATTAGGTAAACGTTGTTTTTATACACCTTATATGAAACCACAACCGTGCGAAAGTAATTTATTTGTTATTCCTGAAATACAGGTGTATAGGCACATAAAAGATTTCATCTAAATCCAACCAGCTGCTAAGCGTGAAAGAGTTACAAGATAAACCTACCTTCATAAACTTTCACGTTAATATTCGTAATAACAGAATTGATTGGATTAGTAGCATAGTGGGTATTGATTTACTCAGATTGAAATGAAATATAGGTAAGTCAAATATCTAGATCTATACGTTTTTTTTAGTTTGCAAATTATTATCATAAAATACTGAGCCGCAAAAAACTTGCCCTCAAACGTATGCAGTAATTGGTAATTTTGTATATAGAGTGGGCCAAATTTTGTACCGCTGAGTATTATTATTATTCGCAAAAGAAAATCATCCTTTATTTGCGAGGCTGAATGAGAATGATGTTTCGCTAATAGACATGGAAGTAAAGTTACTGCCCGAACAGAAAACTTGGGAGCCACGTATCTGACTAACGAAAGATTCCAAAACTACTGCTAACTTGCCATAATCTTGATTCATGTCGTAAGGCTTTTTCGAGCAACATATTGGAATTGAAGACGTAAATATATACAAAGTGAATTTTTACCTTTCGAAATGTTTACTACGCTAGATTTACTGACCAACAAATACTATTAAGAATGAATAATCACAAATAACACTCGTAATTTCACCTATTGAAGCCTACAGGAAAAAGATTTGTTTAAGTATATATTTTTGGGAATTCCCACGGGAATTAAATAAAATCCTTTGTTTTATCGTAATTCCTAATTTTAGAAGTCTCATTTAGCGCATATATAAATAAATAAAAGAAATACCATGGGACACTTGACACCAATTGACATAAATAGTCCCAAACTAAGCAAAGCTTGTACTATAGATACTAGGTCACGGATAAACATATGTACTTCTAAGTGTTACTCGTAATTATGAGATTAAATAAATAAATAAAAATATACTTAAATACATATTAAATATCCAAGACCCGAGAACAAAGATTCGTATTATTCATACAAATATCCGCCTAGGTCGAGAATTGAACCCAGGACCTCAAGCTTCGTAGTCAGGTTCTCTAACCACTTGGCCATCCGGTCATAGTATCTAAACAGCTAATAAGCTGCTATGTTGCATCGATACACGCAACATTTTTTCAGGAATACAGCAAAATATTTTTTCCTAAATAAAATAAGCATTACGAGGCAAAAAGTTAATAGATTGGCGCTCAGCTACAAATTAGATGTAGCCTCGTACAACACTCTTTCACTTTGACTAATAGATCTTGATAAAATATAAATTGATAATTTCCGAAAGTAATCATAATATTACGGGAACCAATTAAATTCTTGTCATCAATCTTATCTATAAATTGCTCCTCTTTCAAATGGAACACAATCATTAAATTGCGTTATATTTTAGCAATCAATTACACTTAATTGAAATAGGTTTATAAAATAACTGGCAGGTACAGGCTTTAGGTAATTTGCATAAATTTTAGGAATTATATTGACGTTCTAATTGCTTCATCTTAGTAACTGCTTTCATATTTTATAATTAAGAGGTGTAAATGTGACGTGATAATTTTCCTTCTCCTATGATTTTAATAGGTAGTAAAAATAATCTTGCTAAACTAATACAGCTTACGTCTTACTGTTGGGCACTGGCTTCCTCTCAAAACTTAAACGCTTGTACTCGTACTGTTGTTTAAAATCTACATAAACTAAAATAATTTCTTTGCTCACCCGCGACCTTATGATAGACACCATGCTACCAGATGTTAGACTAACATCTGGTAGCATGGTGTACGGTTGTGTTGCTCTGAAGATTAGCTCTGGTTGAGTTCGAAATGGTGGTGGTGATAGATGGGTTTGTGTGATTTGTGTGTGTTCTTAGAGTGTGGAGGTGGAGGAACTGCATGAACACGCATATTTTGCATAAACTTATCTATCATTAGGTCGCAGGTGAGCAAATAAATTATTTTAGTTCATTGATATGGACCTTCGCAAAGTAACGCCTGATTCAATAAATTATTTAAAAACTACACCTCACCTGACGAGATCAAAATAATAGTATATACCTTCATATTCTTTATATAGGTACCTACTAGATGTTGCCCGCGACTCCGTCCACGTAGAAACTAAGTATGAATAATAGTTTACATCCTATTCTCAGACCTACCGAATATACACAAAAAAATCGTTTAAGCCGTTTCGAAGGAGTTCGGTCACAAACATTTTTGACATGAGAATTTTATACGAGTATATTAGATCTATCTCAAATTCAAGTTAGTTTAAAGTTATTTATTTTGAAATTAAGAACTTCTACACACTTTTTTGATATTTTTTAAAATTATTATGGAGGGTTAAAGGCATATATTATATAATATGTTACCAAGACGTCAAAAAGAAATGGTTCCGGTTATATTTCTAAAGCACAGCGTTTCTTCTCACAACGCAATCTATTGATTGCAAATACAGTTAACGCGTCGCCCTCAGTTTTTGTTTAAAGTTAAAACATTATTTTATGGAAACGCATATATTATGTCTCAATTCCAGGTGATTGAGTAATCAACATTAATCATCTTCACAAACTTATTCATTTATAATAAGATAGAATAGGTCAGGATAATACTCTATAATATAACTTGCATGCATTTTCAACTCACTCAAACTAAACTACTTATCAGTTCCAGGGCCTTTTGAAAATTAGGAATGCAATTTGCCGTGAAACCTACGCATCGAAATTTCTAAATCAGCGTGAGTTCTCGTTAAGCTTAAATTAGTGAAATAGTAAAATATTGCAGTACGAAATTAAGGCAAGTTCATAATGAATATTTATAGCTTTAATACGTACCAGCTGGGCAACTCGCGCCCGGTTAACTGGGCATTGTTACCCGGTTTGTGGATAACAATCGGCATTGCATACGGGAAATTGCTATGTTTTTGTTTATCCAACACTAAAAACGAATACTTAGTTCAAATTGTCGTGAAATATCGGTGGCTGAAATGAAAATTAGGGTTGTTGTAAGTTTGCGACTTACATTGGTCGTAGAATATGAGAAAGTTTTCTGTGGAAACATCTTCAACAAAAACTAAGACTGCATTTAAAAGAAAATAAATAATGATATTGCCTATGGCGATACCCAAGCCGTGGTATTCTAGTGGTAGCAGTTCCGTTATCTATGGCCTCTGAAGCAGAAGGTCATGAGTTCTCGCTCTCGCTCGCACTTCAGCAGCTCTAAGTAGGTTTTACGAAATTTTAATAATTCATTTAATTCAAGTAGCTTAGTGACTCATACATATTTGCTATTTATTACATTTGTAATTCTATTACAAGCTTTTGGGTGAAGTAAACTGTCGCGAGAAACTCTGCATATGTCTGTGAAGTAATTCTGTGGTGTATGTGTGAAGTTCTCAATCCACATCTGGCCCGCGTCGGAAGTACAGTCCAAGCCCTCTCATTCTGAGAGCTGTGAAAATGCGATGTAAACAAAACGAATCTGCCATTTAAATACCCACGTCAAAAAAGTCTTAGGATACTCTTTATCCCTAGACAAATTTCATGTTTTGACTCAGTAGTAATATGCCTATATTGAAATGTTCTAAACTGTAGACTGTTAAAGAAATAAATATATAAAGGGACAAAAGCAGCTTAGGCATTTTTTGTGAGTATAGATCTTGTCATAATCTAATAAATGCCCTTTTTTTAAAAGGGCTAGGGTCACTCAAGGAACAAACCAACGGAGATGAATAAAAAATACAGATCCAAGCACCCCGCAGAGCAAAACAGCAGAATACATCCTTCTCTCCCGGCTTTCCAGCAAATGGCTGAGGCAAGACTCTTTGGGTAGATATATAATGATGTGCCTCACGGACTGCACGCTTAAGCAAACTCGGAATCGCTATTCAACTTGAGGAAATTGCCCACAATGCGTTTGACAACTGAGTTCATTACCGAATGATGTTTCAACAACGGGTACATACCTACATTAATTAAATTCATATTTAAATTTAAGACTGTTTCTATGACTTGTGTGTGTATTTGTGTTTAAATCACAAAAATTGTAATATACACAGTACAAATAATGCCTACCGAACTAAAGACGAGAATGAAAAAAAAATATAAAGTACAATTCAATAGAATCTGTCAATTTTCTACATATTTAAAACACCCTATCGTGGGTACACTTGATTATATATGTCTCTGTAGTTGCAATTATCATCTAAAAGGAATCAAAAAAGAATAATAGTCACATCACAAAGCCTTAGGCAGCCCGGTGTTTATATTAGTAGGCTGGAAGTGTCTACAGGATTGTCAGATTCTATTGAATTGGAGTGTAGGTTTTTATCGATTACTTTTGACATTTTGACTCTACTTGTAATAAAAAATCTCTTGTTATCATAAGCTACTCAAGCGTCTACAAAATTCTCTATGAACGATAAAATATCCAATCGTGCTTTAGTACGCTTTTGCGTACAGCCTATAAAAGCTCGTCCTCATTACACAATTTCGCACATATCATCAGTCGAGCTCCACCGATACGTTGCTAACACATCAAGGGTGTATTCAGCTGAAAATCATTGACAAAATCAACCTACATGCTATCCAACGCTTCTCGTAATTGCTTGTTTGTCGGTACAGTAAAAATAAGGTGCCTGAGGCAGCGCGCAGTGTAAATTGTAAGCGAGTTCGTTTTGGAGTTGCTTTGTTGTGGGAATAAGGCCGCTGTACGGGTTTATACGCGTACATAGAGCGCTGGCGGAAATTGAATGCGAACTACTATCGGTTGGACCGACGCGACGATGGACGTGTAACTACATTCAACTGACGTATCTGTCCATCAGGCTCGGACACAAAGACATTCATCTCGTGCCCGTAACAACAAAGACTCGTTGACATGTTTCAATTAGGGGCTGTTTCACCATCCATTGATTAGTGTTAACTGACGGTTGAAAGTGATGCCGTCTCTATTTGTTTTGTTCAAATAGAGGGAGACGGCATCACATTTAACCGCCAGTTAACACTAATCAATGGATGGTGAAACCTCCCCTTAGTCTGTAGGTGTCTATTATCTATCCGAGCTGTTGCCGTTAACATTACGTTAGCGCAACTACAATGCTTTCAAAAGCGAAAGCGAAAGCTTTAACAAAATGTAATGTTTCAAAATTAAAACCAAAACGTTTATTCTGCAAGTAGGCCGCAAAGGGCTCTTTTACATATCACTCTTTTAAACTACCAGCGCTGTTCAAAAGGAGGGCCAGAAAAACTATGATTTCACGAAAATGCTTCAACTTAACCAAAGTCATAACTTACATTCATTGAAATTCAAGATGCAAGGCTCCAAGAGGGACAAATTTTTGAAATTGAATCTAGAAGGATAAGAGTCGTCTGCGCTAGAACCGCTGCGGCGTACTTGCTACTTGGATACACTTTATATATTTTGCGGGACCAATGCATAAAACAAAATATACTGTAGAAAGCTTTAAGTTCATTGTGTCTTAAGGGCAGTAAATAAGGAATTACGAACGAGAGTATAGACTCTAATACTCGTTCTATTAGTAGAAGCCCGAAGTCGAAGAACGTTGTCATGTTGAATGAGAGTGCCACCATCGACTGTAAATCGTTAATAAAACGTCGCTTGAAAAGTATATAATAATTCCGCTATTAGTCAATAAGAAAGTATCACCGATAGCTTCATGTCGCCGATTAACCAAGGTTTGCCTATTAAATAATTATTATACCTACGCTTAATAACTGATTCATTTCCCTGCGTCTTATTAACCTTTGAATTAAATGTCTTAATTTACTGGTTCAGAGAGATTAAAGAGTCTGTTAGAAGCATGACATGACAGAGTACGCTTCTGATAACTCCGAAGTTATTGACCTACCTGCTTTAATTTTGTTAATTACTTTTGCCGATCCTAAGTGCTGAAGCAATTTAAATTAGGTGTACCTAACTAGTGTAAACACGTTGTTTTGAAAGTCTTATTAGTACCAATTATTTTTGTGATATTTCGTAGAAGGGTTGATGCCTTTTCCCATCAAAACAACTGGGCTTTAACTATACTAATACTTACTGGAATTCTAACTTCTGTACCCTTAGTGTAAGTTTTTGGTTACAAAATACGTCTCGATCACGTTCGCGTTAAAATCTCAATTTGTATGGAAACACGAACATCGCAAACGTTCCGCTAAAAGCGCTGTTCGTGTTTCCATACAAATTGAGATTTTAACGCGAACGCGATCGAGATGTATTTTGTAACCGAAAACTTACACTAAGGGTACTGATCATTTCATTCTGGATTGACCGTGCCCAGTATTTTTTTATTATGAGAGGGAGGAGAACGAGCACGCGGGTCATATGATGGGAAATAATCACCACCGCCCATAATACGAGTAGGTACCAAATTCTCAAGGAGAGTCATTGATCCGTTACCGGCCTTTTAAAAAAGTACCTATAAGTCCAAGTGCAGTAGGTAAGAAGTTAGGTGGATCGACCAGCCTGGATGGGCCACAGGGTGTATTAAGTATGCTGATAATTGCCGTCGCATGCGTCACTTTAAATTAATTACGCATAAATGTTAGGTAAAGAATAATGTGTAATACGATGATTTTTATGTTTTAACATTTAAAAATTTAGGTAAACGGATAGACCTTGGCAGTTATGTCACTGCAAGCTCTAAGGTCATAGCATCAGCAAGGATTATTCGCGGTGGTTCCCTTGACTGTTCCTTTGAAGGAACTATTGCGTTTTTTTTTTGCAAAAACGAAAGTCTCTTCATCTCTTGTGAAGAAACTAGAACATAAAAAACCGCAATAGTTCCTTCGAAGGAACAGCCAAAGGAACTACCACAAATAATCCGTCATTAACATTGAGACAATTAATACCTACCTGTCAGTCAATTTTCATCACACTTGCTCGTAAACAGTGTCGTAACATGCAGGCTACCTTGGTTGCAACCCCCCAAATAAAACCCTCGACCTTAATGCGCTTGTCATGAAACCCGTGGTCGGTAAATGAGTCATTGCCCGTACTAATTTTGTTGTATGAAGCCCAAGGTCGGTAAATGAGTGTGGTACTGCATGGCGTGCTGCTGCGCCTGCAGGACCGCGGCGCGCGCACGTCGCGCGCATGGTCAGGCTGGGGTAGGGCTAGGGCGGCGGCCAAGAGCGTAGTCAGCGGTATCGGCATTTTTTGAAAAAATATTAGTTTCTCTTTTACAAATATACAATTTTACTCGCAAATGTGATGAAAAACATTGTATGTCGCACGGGCGGTACTAGAATTCCGAATTCTAATAGACTCTCGTTCGTAATTCCTTGTTTACCGCCCTTAAGACACAATGTACTATTAGTGTAATTTCATTATAAAATTTGTTTAAAAAAAAAACTAGATATACTTGGCTTGGATATAATAGGTATTTAACTAAATGTAAACAAAACAATGTCAATTGGTGTCTTAAATATGGAAATTTACCCCCATTAAAAACATAAGTAGATACTAATTCCGTATATAGTTGTAGTCGTCGCATTTTAAATTTTCATATTCGTCCTATACCTACCTATAGTATTCAAGATGGCTATAACGAGGAGTAGCATAGGTGCAACCAACGCCTGGTATTTCAATTCATTGAATTACGCGTTTCCATTTTACCTCGTCCTAACGCGGCTTTCAGAGCTGTCAACCAGTTAACTTGTTTTGTCGCTTTCTAACTTAGTTTAACAGTCAGGCCGACGGCGCTGCTCTTCTTGCTAGTAAGGCAACCGGAGGTACCTAATACCTAATGTACTTCGTGGAATCAACAATACAATCTGACAGTTAAGTTAATGTGATTGAACCGTTTTATCATAAAATAGTTTTTCTAACAATTAATTTGTCATGTATTGATGTCTGTCATTAATAAAAGGATACATCTAGTGTTTAACAAAAAAAAACTCTAATATGAATAAATAGTAAATTGAACAACAAGAGCATAAAACGAGCTATTTTACTCAAAACGTTCATATAGCCACCCGAGCGATAAGGCGACGGTGGATAGACACGTTGAGGGGAATATGGGTTTAATGCCGCGTTTTCATCATCATTACAACCGGGATAGTGGTTGGACGGTACCTCCGAGTTGGAAAACGGTGTTAAATACTCGTGCTGCGTCATCGGTGTGTGTGAACGTAGGTACGTTCACACACACCGATGACGCATGATGATGAAAACGCGGGTAGTTGTGTGCCGGTGTCAGTTTCGTCGGGTAGTCGCGCGAGCAGAGCGGCGGCGCGCAGTGCGCGTGTTGCAGCAGCCGCTGAGTCGCGTTGCTCCGAAGACGAAGGGCTACGGATTAGCCCGAAACATGTCGAGCTAAACTCGATTTAAGACGTGAGTTATCCGGGTCATTATATTTAATATGAGTGAGTCTCTCGGTAGTTTCGTATTCTAGTAATATTATAAAATGCAAAAGTTTGTGAATGTATGTGTGTGTTTGTTACTTCTTCACGCTAAAACGGCTTGACGGATTTGAATATTTGGAATGTGAATAGCTGGATGTTTGAAATAACAAAGAGGTTACTTTTTAATAGGTTTTTTTTTATTAGGTAGCAATGTGTACATTTTTAACTTTGTCCAACTTTGATCAGCTGTACCTACGAGTATCTTATATTAATATTGGGTCGAAAAGTCTGGTTAATCAACGAAGTTTTAGGAAATTTGATGTAAGGTTTATTAATGTTTGTTATATTAATATGTGATTCAGAAAATGGGTTTAGTAAAAAGGATACTTACAAGTAAAAAAAATTAAAAGTTTACAAGTTAAAAAGTCAGCAAAATTTGAAGTTCTCGTGGGCCAAAACTAAATAAGGATAATGTTTCTAGGGGTGCGTCCCAAGTTATATAAAAACGTTAGATATAATTCCATATTAAAAACGTTCATTATGTATAATCAAGTGATATACTTTGTTTCTAAAATATTTGGTAAATGTGAAAATTAAAAAGACCAGAAAATTAGGTGTTTATCACCCTTTAAATTTTGTATTGTAAAGGTTTAATTCAAAATTTGTGCGAGTGAGCGAAGCCAGCGATCAAGACGGCTCGGAGCAGAAGCGACTTGGACAGTTTAGGTTCAGAAGGCTAAGGCGGGAGCGAAGCGGAGCGTGGCTCCCGCCTTAGCTTTCGATGTTAGGTTTTTTTTATAGCAGAGAGAAAACCGCAAAAGTGTTTTTTTTTTTATTTATATTTTTGAGCGTTATGTTTTCCGTTGTACCTAAGTTTAAATGAATGTTATATGTTTTGGTTGTTAGAGGTTGCGAATATTATATAATTTGATCGTTATACTCATTGTATATTTATGTCCATAGCTCATTACACATAATGAAATTATATATTTTATCACTATACGTTATGGGCATTATAACAAACGTATGTATGATATATTAAAAATATATATAGAAAGAGCAGTTATACGTAATGAATATAATATGTTTGATTTTTATGTATTCCTTTACTTACGCGTATCTACGTACTCCCAAATAAGCGTTAAGATTCTATTAATTTGGGAATACTTATTAATACCAGCGGGTTATAACTTATAACCCTCTTTAAACCATACTCTTTGTAATACCTAACCCATTTTTTGACTAATTACCATCGTTACATATTGAGCTGGATTAGTGAATGGTGTTTTTTTTACCACAATTTTATATCTATTAGCTGGCATGATATTGCTATTCCGTCTATTAATATTTCGGTGTGTAATAGATAATTGGTAGATTCCTACCATTATCTAGAGAAATGATACTTATCCTTTTGGGTCTGAAACTTTAAAGTTTACTGTTTGAAGTAGATATGATTTTCCAACAGTTAAATTCCAACGCACGCTCATGGCTTTGCCAGTGGAATATCAATTTGTGAACTACGGAATCGCGACGCGATGCCGCTTCAAACCATATGCTGATATTGCTGGCTGTACATAAATTAGACATGACTTCCCCGCTCTAGTTTTATACACGTTCAGTTTGGTGTACGCCGTGTTTCATAAATTATTCATTTATTTTCTGTCAGATTTTTGTTTATTTATTCAGATTTTGTTTTAACATGTCACACCACGCTTATACACAGTACTATGTTTGTGATGTTTTTATAATATTGCTGGTAAAACAATGGGCTAGTAACTTTTTAATATGGAGTTTATATTATACGGCGTTTACATTTAACCGAAAACACATGAGCAGATTTTTGTACAGATTTCAGTATCTGTGACCACATTGGAATGAGTTGTTTGTAATGTGGAGAATCATTTTGTCCTCACCAAACCATCAAGTAAGTGTAACTGTAACACTCCACTCACAAACAATAGACTTTCAATATTAGACTTTAAAGCAGTCGTAATAAGTCTCCTAAGTTACCATAATAAAAATGACAAAAACACATCCCTTATAGTTTTTCCATGTTTGTCTCTATGTCTGTTATATGTCTATCCGCGACTTAATTGGGTACCGTAAGTTTTCTAGGATGGTAGATTTATAATGTAGCTCACTCTTGTAGATAGATTTTTTCACTTTCCGTTTTACTGTAAAAATAAATTGAAACTTTATTTCGGCAAACCACACGTTTCAGATTAATAGGTTTTGTGCCTTGGTCTGTTTGATAAAAAGGGGTCGTATTGACAGCTGCCAGTTGTCAAATGTCACCGTACAACGACACATACGTACACACACACCTACACACTCGTACGTACGTACGGCGATATTTGACAACTGACAGCTCTCAATCCGACCTTTTTTTTAAATCAAACATACCAAGGCACAAAACAACAAATAGTATACAATACCCCTGGTGTTGCAGATGTTTATGGGCGGTGGTGATCTTTTACCATCAGGAGACCCACTTGCTCGTTTTCCATCCCCAGTCGAATAAAAAAAGTGTCGACCATCCCCGAAAACTTAAGGTACTCAATTTAGAGAATTTTAGTATTCAAATTTGAATACTACTGGTAAGTCAGACCTAAACAAGCGGATTGCGAAGATGATACAACGCGACCTTCAGAGCTCTACCTCACTAAAGGAAATATAGTAAAATCGTGGGTCGTAGGTATCACTCAGCAGCTTGGAAGATTCCACCCAAAGAAACTTATAACACACGATGTTCGGACGTTAATGTTAAAGCAGGATCGAAAGTAGGAATGCTTGACTCTACGCTACATATGCTCCTCGCCTCTAGGATAAAGGCTACAATTCTAAAGCCACCCGAACCTATAACCAACAAATACATACTTCAACAAATTGCCAAAGAAATCAGCCAAGATAAAATCGTGATAGCTAATAGGGTTTTTTTTGACAAATGTAACCCTTCCCTTTTGATCAAAAAAGTTGGTTTTGGATTCATGAAAAATTGGCGGCAGTTTATATTAAAAATAAAATTATTACAGACTTTCTAAATTTACGAGTAACTAATGGTCGATTCAAACTTGATATTTAATGTTTACCAAGGAAAAGTTGGCCGTCATTTTTACTAAGTTTATATTTTTATTCTATGAAGTTAGTACTTAATCTATATAAATAAAAATGAATCATAATATGTGTTGCTAAGCGCAAAACTCAGGAACGGCTGGGCGGATTTCACTGATTCTTTTTTAGTTGTGTTTGTTACCGTCAGGAGAAGGTTTTTATGGAAGAAAAATTACAACGGGGGCGAAGCCGCGGGCAACAGCTAGTACACAATAAAAGCTTCGAATAACTAAGCAATGCGTAAATCTCGTTATAAATTCGGGCGTGACAATATTTATTAATACGGCTGTATTGGGGAAAGTTCGAGCTAGTCCTGAGTGGCCGTTTCAATCCGGGAGATTAAGGTTGAGTACACTAATCGCCCTAGGGACTCCGTAACAGGCACGTAGGCATTAAATAGTGACAAACGTGTAATAGTCCACCTGATGTCAACATCAGCCGTAGATCATTGGTAAGGGATACGGTACACAAATCCCGGTGATAAAGAAAATATATGAAATATAAAGGTTCTTAGTTTGTATTTACAAAACAAATAATGGAGCTTTTATTTTCTTAGATTTCACCAAATTATGGTACCTACTCACCAGTGAGCTATTTATCAAGAAGAAGATTATTGATTAAGACCTTTATAAATAGATCGATTCTGGAGAGTCTAGAGACAAGAAATATCACTAATTTTAGGTTTTGGACGAAATCATTAGAGTTGTTTGTGGGATCATCGTGTAGGTAAATAAAAACATACAATTCTCGTATATAAAAAAAATGTTCTTTTCAAAATATTAAGCCATTAAAATAAATATTCTCAATTGGTGTTTTTTAAATTCATGAGAATTTACAAGAAGTTTACTTACTTCTTCGTGGTAATTTTCGCAATTCATTATAATAATATTTGTGGTCGTATAGATAGTTATTCAAATCACTGGTTAATTTTGTCACCAAAAACATGAAAATGCAGCATGAATCTAAGACAACCCGGAACACTTAGAATTGCATAAGAGGGCCAATAGAAGACGAGCGGGGCTGAGCAAGCGGATCTTTGCATTCAGCAAAAGATATGAAACGCCTAACTCGGTCGTAGTGCTGTCCGGTGGTGGACGAGAGTGAGAATTGATCGGAAAGGAGCTAAGTGGAACACGCCAAGCTAATAAGCAAGCTTTTTAAAATCTTATACCTATTCAAATTCTTTATTTTTACTTTCTTATTTTTTTATACTGCTAGAACTTTCGGAAAGTCTACTACTCGTATAGGCATGAAGAATGCATAGGCAGAATAAAATGCATAATGTCAAATCACAAGGACAATGAGTTAAACATAATCAAATATAATAATATTCCTATAATAATCAGAGAGCGGAATTTTCATGTCATTTTTCGCACAAGGTTCTACCACCTGCAACCCCCTTAAATATTTATTTTATTCTGTTTTTAGTATTTGTTGTTATAGCGGTCACAGACAGTAATACAATGACATAATCTGTGAAAATTTCAAGTGCCTAGTTATTACGGCTTAAGAGATAGAGCCCTGTGACAGTCGGACGGACGGACAGACAGACAGACAGACAGACAGCGGAGTTTCAGTTACGGTTCCGTTGGCACCCTTTGGGTACGGGACCCTAAAAATTAGGTAAGTATTAAATTACTCTCACGGTAGTTTCATGTTCAAAATTAGGTAAGTATGCATAAATAGGTTGTTTTTTGTTCGACTGAAAAATATATTCAAATAAGACGCGCAAAAAATATGAACACAACTAGCTTTTTCCCGCGGCTTCGCCCGCGTGGAAATCGGTTATCGCGCGCTGTTTCCTCGGGAACTGTGCATTTTTCCGGGATAAAAAGTAGCATATGTCACTCTCTCTCTGGCCCATAAACTATTTATCTCTATGCCAAAAATCACGTCGACCCGTCGCTAGGATTCGACGTGTAAGACGGACAAACATACAAAAACACACACTTTCGCATTTACAATATTAGTATGTATAATAGCCGTGTTACATAATGATTTACTTTATCCCAACCACCGTGCCCGAAATCCCGTCGCAGTCAAGCCTGCAAGTTTTAGCGATTTGCTCGAACTCAAAGTTTGGCCCACGTCGCGTCGCGTGTGGTATATTTTATTCAGGATTAATGCCTATAGAGCAGTCTCCACGTGTCCCAAAGCGAGGATAAAGTCATTGTTAAAATGACAAAAATCTCGTTTCTTTTCCAAGTTTGTGTACCCCGTGTCGTATTCAACTCGTTTCCTAAAATTCAATTTTGGGAATTTGTTTCCTCTCGCTGAATGCTGCGCGGAATACTGATGCGGGTCTGGAGAGTTGCCGGGCTAGTACTTGTATTTTTCATTTCAGCAACAAAGTGCCTAAAGCTAAGTGAAATGCAGTTAAGTACGATAATGACGTGCAGTAAAGAGACGGAATACAGACGAATCTTTCGTTTGTGCGTACTTTCAACGTGCTTAGACACAAATATTTTGTCTAAAATGTGTGTCCTTATTAGCTTTTGTCCGCGACTTATCTGAAAAAATAATTTATTTATTGCTATCGCGCGGGAACTATGCAATTTTCCTACATCGATAAAATCCTAATGTCTGTCCCAGAGACTCAAACTATCTTCATACCAAATTTAATCTAAAACGGTTTTGCGCTTAAGCGTGCATAGGTAACAAACAATCTGGCAGATAGACAGGCAGCCCGAGTTACTTTCGCATTTATAATATAAGTACAGATTTTGTTTATTTACCAACTGATTTTGACCGTAAATAAGAGGCCCAAACAATAATATCAGACATGAAGAATCACTCAAAACTACCTGACACACAGTGTGTCAGATTATGTTTGAGTTTTGTCCTAATGTATCTATTACTGTGCGTGACAGGGAAAAGTATAAAAATAAATTGTAATATTTCATTTATAGTCACTTTTTTACGTCATAATAATTTTAAACTGCTATTACTTATAGTGGCAGCATCCGGAATAAAACTGCACGGCAAATGCACATGAGCATATAATAACGAAACCACGTCGAAATAAATAGACGGGCACAATTGACCGAGACGCTGTAGTACGTTGAACTTTACGAATACGGGAAATCGCCGCTATTACTACGAGTACACTTAAAGAGTACCTACATCGATTCGATAGTTTAGGATAGTGTAGTGTGGTTAGGTTAGACGGAAAGTTTCGTGTAAGTACTAGGAATATTCGATGGATATTTTATATAGTTTAGGAAGGGGTTAGCCACTTGCCATATTAGGGTCGAAGATGCAGGTTGTTTAAATTGTTTTTGTGCCGCTCATTTATCATAATCACCTACGTACCTAATATTCTCTATGTAGGTATACCTTCCGCCGCCTAACTATGCCTTAAAGTTCATCTCCACGACTAGTATCACAAAAACTATAAAGGTATAGTATAATTCCAATAATTGAATAGGCACTATACCGTTAAGCGATTCGAACGCAATCCGGGAGTAACGTAAAGACGTCGCATAAAAAATGTATCTCAAAAATATGTCATATGTCATATGTCAACACCTCGCATCATCGTGTAAAATATGCCTCTAAAAACATCTTTTATTTTTTATGTACATTTAACAGCTGACTCATTTATGTCTCGCAAAACACGACAACAATGTAACACATAACGAAAACAGGTCGTATCAATGTATATGTATTTCATAATAACATATGACTTTTTAGAATATAATTTCTGAATTTCATTCCCGGCGTGCTGTAACGACAATTGGACCAATCAAAAGTAATCGTCTGCTGCATGTGAAATTAAATTAACCAATGAGAATGCGTCCTACATGACTTTTATGAGGTGTTTATTTTAAAACGCATAATAATAATATGCACAAAGTGCTTTAATTTTTTTGAGTATGAAAAAACGCCACAGTATTAACTTTTTAAGGCTGCTGCACACTGCACTGCACTGGCTGAACAGCCAGGCTCGTCATGTTCATAATGCTGCCGCAGCCAGACTGCTCAGAGCGCGAGTATGCAGATCGGACGTGACGAGGATGTGGTTTTTATTTTTGAAATATGTGGTTTTAGGTACTGGCTACTAAGAACCGCCTCGTTTAAAAATAATAATTGTGTCACAAAAGAAAAACTAAAATCGGCGGGAGTAACGCAGCCATTGGATTATTTGTTTGTTTTATATGATAAATATTTTTTATTTCCTCGTAGTGATCGTGAAAAGCACAATGTTTAATCTCGGCCAAAAGTGCAATAGATGAACTCGTATTATCGAAGGCCTCCCCTTCGGGTCGGCCTTCAAACTAACTCGTTCATCTATTGCTTACTTTTCAGCATCTACAACAATGTACTATTTTCATTATTATCTACTAGACAACCTGGCTTCCAGGTAATACCTATCAAGTAGGTGATTTGGAGTAGAATAGCGGATACAATATTATGAATTTATACTCGGCTTTGTTGTGTAATTGAAGGCCACTACAAGCCATCTGAGCCTGTGTGGCGCTCAATTAATTCCTATTAATGGCTACAGTATAGACCAAGTTAATACACATGTCCATTTTAGATACTAATAATGCACAATGTGATGGCCTATCGTTGACCTGGCCTCTCAAGCAGTGGATCGTGGATTCCAAACTGAGATCACACCACAATTTTTTTCTTAACTTATCTATGAAATTATATTTTAGATTTATCGTGAGTTTTTCGGTGGATTGCAATGAAATTTGTTGAACAATTCGATTGAGTGTATAGTTTTCAATTTGACAATGAGTTCACGTGCCAACTGTAGCCCACACCCCCTCTTTGATTTTAAGAAATATCCTTTGATATCAATGTGACACATACATAATTAAGCCGGAGACGATCAATGCACAATTAGTATGTTTCATTATTTTGATTTTCTAAATAGTTATACAACGTATTATTTTTGATTTCAAACGAAGTAATTATAATCATTCATTTATTCGCTGCGGAAGGTAGAATTAAGGGATTTTCTCCAAGACACAAGACAATAACTTAAGTGTCTATTACTTTACTTATTACTTATTTTATGCACAATTCTTCTCCGACAGCAATTTGGCTGCAATATTTTTGAACTTTGATCATTCATTTTTGACTCCATGATGCGTGTCTCGTAGCAAAATGATAAAAGGTAATAAAAAATCAACATGATGGGTATCGCATATAAATTGTACAATCAAACCATTTGATTTTTGACCCACCGTAGATCGTTCTCACAGTAAGTGTCATAATGAATTCCCTTGTCAAGTGTAATGCGATGTCATTTATGTTTTTTTTTCTGCAAAAAGATTCCTTAGTGGGTTACCATTTAGTTGGTTCGATAGTACATATTATATGTATGTAATAACGATAGATGCGATGACCGCAGTATTGCATTTTCCAACAAATAAACAGCCGATGCTACGCAAAGATACTTAATTTGCCAGCTTACGGTATCTTGTTCACGAAAGTACATTATAAAGTACGTAAATAAGAAACTTCCGTCGGTATATTTTTATAGTAGCTGCTGTTGGTACCGTAAAACTTGTGCTTTTACAGTACGACGAACAAAAGAGGCGGTAATAACTCCCCCTTCCCTACGGCCCTCTCCACGGAACTCCGCGGAAGACAACTGGAACAACTCTATGGACTCTCCTTAGGAATGGGAAAGTCCATTGATGTCCAGAAAGGTGTATAGTTTGGAAGTTTTTAAAGGGAAACTTTGATGCCAGCGAAATGGAATTCCTTCAGGTAAAAAGACACAATGTGTTGCAGTATTACGCCGATTCGCAATTATGAGAGACGCTGAATTGAAACTTTATTGCAAAAAGTTTATGACGGGATCGGTTTAAACAAAAGAACGACTGCGGGACAGATTTTTAATATCACATTATGAGAAATTGCCATTCGTATCCAATTAAATCTTCGACAAGTATACAAGATCTCAAAATACCTATATAAAAGTTTGTCAATTGTATTTTGTTTCTTTTCTTTTGTACACTAAAGAGTTTTCACACATACAAGATCAATTTAGAACTGTAATTTTCTAACAGTACATACATATGCTCATAAGGAACATCTTTCGTGTTCAGAATAATTTTGCACCACTTATTTATAAGTATTTTTGAGTGCAGTAATTTCAATATTTTTAAAACTTAAAATAAATTTGTCAATTTATTACGGATATCGGATAAGTTTCAAGATAACTTTTACGAATACACGACTAATTTCTCAATTCGTCGGAAAAAATACCAGAGTTAAACATAAGAATAACGGTCATATTATATTGATGAATATTTTGTTTGTGGATCCAACAAAGCTGTACGGTATAGTAAAGCGGTATGCGTTGAAAAAACTCCATATATTAAAAAGGTAGGTACTCATAGGACTAAATCGTTCTTGAAATAATTGCGATTTAGGTAGCGGTTGGAAACATTCATTGTAGACTTGTTGCTGTTGAATTTATTGGTGTCACGGATAAACTCGTATATTAGCTTTAAAAACTTTGTAAAGGTTGATTATATACGCAGTCGACGGTCGATAAGAGTTCTAGTTTTATACTATCCAGCCAACAAGAGCATTAAACCACTGTTAGAATGAAATTGTGTTTGTTGTAACTAGTCTTCAGGCTCACATAAACTACAAGTCGTACAAAGATGAGAAGTCCAAGTATGTTGTTAAAATATTCATTACATAATAAACTCAACCCGTATCCAACGCGGTGCATGGTGCATTCAAACCGGACAGTGCTGATCTTATAAGTACGCTATACGTGTATTAAAATATGTACGCGTTTGCTCGCCCTTTATACTGTAATAGAGCGGATAAAAATGAAATGTAAATATCTGTAAGTACTAGTTTATATACACACAGATTTAAATCAGAGGACTCGTGTAAGTTTGTATTCAACTAGAAATTTTCACAGATGATGTATTTTTGTTACCGCTATAACAACAAATACTAAAGACAGAATAAAATAAATATTTAAGGGGTCTCTCATACAACAAACGTAAAATATTAATAACGGCAACAGGTAGACGCATGAAATATTCGCAAAATATTTATTTGTATATTCACTTCTAAAAATAAATAAAAATTTAATTTATATTTAAGGAAGACTCCCAAACAGCAAACGTGATTTTTTGCCGTTTTTTGCTAATGTCTAATGTTGTATAGATAATGGTACGGAACTCTTCGTGCGCGAGCCCGACTCGCACTTGGCCGGTTTTTTTATAGTACGTACCTAATAAGTGCCAACAGGGCGAGTTGGAAATCCAGGGAGTGGACTTTGCCCAACAGTGGGACATTACAGGGTAATAAAAAAATACCAAGAAATATACATGTTGAGAACAAAAGCAAATCGCTTATACGTATTTATTATACGTGCAGTAAATATTATGTGCTAGGTTTAACCGTAGCTATTACTTTCAGTTTAAATTATCAACGACTGAGTAACGACAGTCGCCGTGTGTGAGCCCTATATTAATTGCAGCATACAAACTTGCCGCAAGAGTCAGCAACAATGTGTGAACATGCACCCTGGCCAGTAGCAGTCAGCGCTCGTGGGCCTGCCCATTCATTGCTCTACAATTACTGACGCTAGCCAACGTGCCACGTAGAAACGGTAAATTTTAGAGCCGCTACTAAATAGCTTGGAGATTGTAGGTTTAGATATTTAAAAAAAAAAAACAATAGAACCGACTACAAAAAACCATGAAAATAATTTTCTACCAGTCTGAAGTCGGTGCCTCAGCACGAGCCAGCAGGAGTGGACCTATAATCATCTACCTCACCTACATATATACGAGTATATTGGGCTTCAATCACTCCTGCTGGCTCGTGCTGAGGCACCGACTTCAGACGGGTAGAAAATTAATAAATTATTTTCATGGTTTTTTGTAGTCGGTTCTATTTTTTGTTAATAATAAATGTGTTTTTAGTGTAAAAGATCTAAGATACAATAGTTTAATGTCAACTGCTCGTCACCTTTTACGAAAAATTGCTTTTTCCGATGCAGAGACGTTCATATTGAGAAGTCCTGGTGCTTCATCACATCACCCGTTCCAGTTCACCATATGAATTACGATGAGCTTAGCAACTTGATTAGCAACTGCGTTAAAGTAATTGAAATTCAACCCGTGAAGTACATACTTGTTATTGCGTAGTCGCTCCATTGGTCAAATTTGGTCTTCATCATCAGTTCCACTTCACCAAATGAAGATTTTCAAGAGCAAATGCACGAGTTTCTCCTAAATATATCGAAATCACCATAGGCGTTCCTACAATATTTGAAGAGCTCTCGATTTCCCTAGGATCCAATCAGCAGATCCTGTTTTGTTGCATATGGGACCTAATTGAAAGCATCCCTAGACGAACGAAAAAAATTAAATCGGTTAAATTTTTTAAAACGGTTCATAAATGACGGAGTTCTGAGGTAACAAACATAAAAAAATACAACCGAATTGATAACCTCCTCCCTTTTTTGAATTCGGTTAAAACAGAGCATTCATACAATTTACATGAATGTGACAACGTACAAATAAGGCCAGTCAAGTTTTAGTGCTTCACTATAGGCCTTATAAGGCTCAGAGTTGCTCAGCGAGGGTTATGCTCAGGGTTTCTCTGCAGGATCGAATAAGAGATGAGGAGATACGCAGAAGAACGAGGGTCACGTACATAGCCAAGCGAATTAGCTCGTTGAAGTGGTAATGCGCAGGTCATATAGCACAGAGAACAGATGACCGTTGAGGCTGGAAAGTTCTGGAATGATTCTCGAATGCAGGCATATAGGTTCTCTACTAGGTCTTTGAAGGATAAAGCTAGAGAACCTAATATCATTCAGTTAGGTGGAGGACAATTTGCAAAAGGTCACGCAGAAGTTGAATGAAGACAAAAGTGTACGACAGTCTATGCTTTAGGCCGATGGTAACAGTGCTGATGACTACACAATCAAAACTAAGTAAACTTAGTAAGACTATTTACCAGTCGAAGTCGGAATAAAATTGTGTTAATCTAAACAGTGTTTTCTTTTCTTTTGGCCATAGCCATGGTTATTAACAATATTGTGTTTTGTTTTCATTTTGGCAACTACTTTTTGTGTTTTTTTTCTGGTTTTTCTGTGCATCTATATTTTCAGTTTTTATTTTCATTTTAGGTTTTACGGGATGACCGTAAAAGTAAAAATTTGGAATTGAAATAAAAAATACAAAAAGATTCCAAAAAACCAATCTTAACTAATTTCTGACCTAATGTTTTATATCCCTTGTTAATCTTATAAATAATATCGTTCAATGGGCACTTTTAATTTTAAAACAAAGTTGTAATATCGAATGACAATCGGTACGTTCTAAAAGGGATACAATGGAAAATGAGAAATAAATATTCAACAGCTTTCAGTAGGTAATTATAGCATTCTCCGTAGTAATATAAGATAGCATTATCAGTGGCGCCTTGGCCGCGTCACAGTAGTTTATCATTTAATATTCACGATCATTGCGCGGTACCTCATATAATTGACGTTTAGCAGTTTTTTTTAAATAATAATGGATTCGTCCACTGGGAGACAATTTAAGTTAAGCTTTATTTTCAAGACCTAGTTAGTACTTTCTTAGCACTACAGAGACAGTTAACTGCACTGTACACTCTCAAATCACTTGACTGGAGCTGCCGCTGACGGCATATCTACAAGACTGGACGTTTCTGGCTAATTCAGCAGACTTCCTACCATTATCTTCGTCTTACATAAAGTTATAATCCTTATTTGCAAGGCAAAACGCCAATTAGGTAGGTACATAATTATTCCAGCAAAAATAAATGTTCTAATCATATTGATAGCATCGGACTACATTAGACAAAAATGCTTACTATATTCAATGTAATAAAATAAATACTCAGATCAAAAAAGTTTTGAGCAATGTTACTACGTAAAGATATTTTTTGCTTCCTATTTAATTAATTAGATAATATAAAGTAGATAGATACGAAGATACCAACTGTATTACTTATCTACAAATTCTGAACTTTAGAGCGCATGGGAATAAACAAAGATTTCGTGAACTGTCGCTATTGAGTAGTTCATACCAATAAATGAAATATTTCGGACAGCTGTGGTCGGATCATTTTGTTTGTCAATATTGAAGCGTAACAATAGTAATATGATGTTTGCGGTTTAGTCCCGATGTGGCGGATTGAACTGGTATTGTATGTATTCATCGGTACCTACTGTAGATTTTGATAGATAATTTGTCTACGTTATTAGTAAATTTAAACATAGATGATTAAGCAAAATATTTAAAATCGTCGTTTTTTTGAAGTAAATGACTAATACATAATAATACCTAACATCGAATACCCGATGAAGTTATTTATTTATGTTAAAAAACCATTGTAATATTTAACAAACTCACAGGAAATAAAAATATCCATATAATTATTTTTGTAATAGTTATTTAGTTCCTGTAATATTAGAAATGTAAAATGAAGGTATATTGACTCCATATCACGAACCCGTAGACAACAATGTCTGCGAAGTTTGTCTTTGAAAAAGTTTATGGTTACACCTGAATGGCCAATTCAGCTTTAATACATGCAACAAAACTGAATTGTTAATATACTCGTAACGTATAGGTACTGTCGGTGGAAAAGCGTTCTTATTCGAAATGTCGCTCTTATTCAGGTTTTTGAAAACGTTTAATTTTTGTTGAAGTCGTGATGCTGTTTACCATTTAACGTTGTTCAAATAGTCGTATTATTATTTTATTTTAGTCAATAGAAAATTCGGATTTGTTACAGATGACCTGCATTTTACAAGTCCTGCATATTATCTTAATTTTGTCTGCAATGCCTAATTCTACACTAAAATTGGCAGTTATATTATTTCAATGTGCAAGAACAGATGCTCCTTAATTAGCACTTTCATATACCTCTCGCTATTTAACTTTTTTTGAGTTCAAAACTTTAACTCTCTAGAGGAAAATGAACGCTACACTTAAAGGAGCGAATTTAATAACCTGTTTCATTTCAGTAGCCTTAGACCATGTGTTGGAAAAGTTTTTCAATGTCTCCCCACTTACTTTTATATTCTGTATATGTATATTAATGTATGCCTTCGTAGCAAGGCAGAATTTGTAACATTTAGTATGAACTTAGGTACCTAAGAATACTTTAATTTTGGTTGGAGTAGCATTATATCAATTACGTCTTTATTGCCGTTTTAAGTCTGTACAACTATTGATTTGTAGATTTGAGATAGATATTATAGTTATATTTGAAATAGCTAATTCAACTATATTAATACGACAATTCTGGAGAGATTTATTGGCTGTCTACATTATTGTTCGAAGATAATTATTAGCTCAAAATGGCTCAAATCCCTTTCCAGTATTGAAAACGTAGTTCTGAATGGGTTTGATGATTTTCAATTAATTTCGCATTACGCAATATTCTATTAGGGTAGGTATATTCTGTAAACAGTATACTCACCCTCTACATGATGATAAATCGTGATGTATAGAAGTGATATCGGTAGAATTTTAGTACAGAAAGAATAATATTTGCTGTTCGAACAGCGAATTGAGTTTTCTGAAAATATTTCTTAATTTTATTTCGTATGTTGATATTACATTTTAATCTTGAATTTAACGCAATTTTAGCGTAATTCCGATAACGTCATATGGCCAAGAAATATTTCAAAAAACTCTTGCAGCGGGACATTAAAGAGCTCCGCGTTTCGGAATGTTGCTAAATCTCGCAAGACGTGCAGGAGGAAATGTTCTCTTTATCTTACACCATCCTGCTTCCGCGGCGTACCTTCCGCTCTCCATTCCGCATCGTCGCACCACACAACGGAACTGACGGGGGTTTATTTAGAATAAAATATGTTTGTCTAATTCGGGATCGGTGGTGTGTAAGCTTTAATTATTAGTTAGGATTACACCTCTCCATTTCTTCCGTGGATGTCGTAAGAGGCGACTAAGGATATATGTTAAGGTATACCGTAGGCGACAGGCTAGCAACCTGTCACTACTGTACCATTTTTGACAAACTTTAAACCTAAAATTGCTAAAAGTGGCTCCAAAGCGGTGACGTTTCGTGTGCTCTGCCTACCCCATTTGGGAATGCAGGCGTGATGTTTGTGTGTGTGGAGACAATAGAACTGACATTAGTTAATGTAGTGACTTCAGATGGCTTGGATTTTCAATTCGTCCAGTTACCTATATGGTTGTTTTATAATAAACGAAATACTAAAACGAAGAAGAAAACGGATTATTTTATTGTAATCTTGAGACCCACAAAAGTTTTATTCAATATGTTATGTTATACGTGCGATATGTTAAACTTAAAAATAATTAACAAGATAAATTAATGTTAGCAAAATTATAATTATTTTTTAGTGTTACATACCTGCCTATGTCTTAACTGTAGCATTTAAATAAAATTTACGCAAGCTGACTGATTGTTGAAATATAATAAAAAATATTATTTCGCTAAGCAGAAACAGCGAAGAGCGAATAAAATAAGTGAAAGATACAAATTGATACACAGCAGGAACTCCATTTTTACAAGAGACGGGCGTCGCAGACTATTGTTTTCCCAGTGCAAATGCCGGAGGATTATCATCAATCACCTACTGTAAATTGCACATGGCCTTTCGGAATGCATCCACTGCCATTTGTGTGCCAGCCGTAGAGCTGTGAGGTGCATACTTTTTGTCGACTACTATTGGTTAGGACGATTTTTATTTTATTAAGTAGATGTCTCTTTCCCTTGACTCATCGCTGGTAGTATAAAAATTGACATATAAAAGAGCCCTTTGCGGCCTACTTGGAGAATAAACGTTTTGATTTTAGTTTTTCATTATGATTATTACTTAAATCTTTGATACTCTGTGCTTGAAATTAAATTGTTATGTCTGTTAAAAGGAGACGCAATGACTAACAAACTAAAATATCTACCTAGTCAAATCGATCTCGTGCTGAATATTATTCTTCACTGAGGTTTTCAACCAATTTTTACCCTTATTATAATGAAGTTACTGTTGAATATTGAAATCTTACGCACGGATTAAACGTTATTAATCTGCGTAAAGTTTAAACTAATAACTAGTCATAAAAATTTGACCTGACCCGAACGACAACCCATTGTCAGCGCCAAGGCAAAGCCGGCGAGCGTTTTATGTTCATTTAATAAGATAAAAGTTAAAAATAATTAATGATTTAACTTGGATATTTGTTTTTTTATGCCTAGCCCCCTCGCCGCCTTGCATCGTGGGAAAATTTCAAAAACTCACAATCTGAGTGTAATATTTCAGCTTTTTAGGTTCGAGAGTTTTAGCGGGGCGTTAATAAGTCATGACTTCGCCATTTTTTATTTAAAACTTAATTTAGTGCAGGTGGTTACAGCAACGAGTACATCTCTAGCCTCTGGGTAGGATTAGATAGCATTAGTTGAATCGAATTCCGTGCTAAGCGCTTTGCGGGGCTATGTGTTACGGTAAACGCACAGTCGCATCTTGTCCCGGCCTAATCGCCGATACATGGCCAATTTTGGACCCTTTTAGATACCTAGTGCGGGATAATGGACCATTTAAAATGTTTCATTGTTTTAAATCAGTTGTTCATTCGTTTTTATGGTGTGTGAAGTTTTAGTTTTATTTTACATAAGTACTTACACCATTTAGGAACATTGTTATAAACATCATCTATGTTATGTTACCAAGTTTTTTTTTAATTGGGTACCTTTAAAATACCTACGTTTAAAGATTAGTTTAAAGTTGGTTATAAGTAGACTCGAAAATAACCCCTGTCATGGATAAAAACAAATTAGTTAAAAGTTTCTTACGGTACCTTGTAATTTTATCTTTCAATTGAATGATATAAGTTTTTTTTCTATTCATAAATATGACTACACACCTTATTTTTATTTTTCCTCGGTATTCGTCATTGTATGTATTTTGTAAGCATTTTGCTAACTTCTTTTTGATTAAATGCCGCATAACTTATTAAGCTAATATAAATCGAATAGGTACTTACTTATCCGAAAAGTTCTCAAGTAGGTACATTTAGCCATATTTCATCCACTAAGGAAATGACCAAAATTAACAAATAAACTTGGTTTTAAGTTTGCCAATTTTCGTTGGTTTATGATTTCCTACCGAATCGGTAGAACTTCCTCCACAACGGAGCTTGTTAGTAAGAGATAAATGTAACTTATTTTATCGGTTTCTTGGATCGTGACCCCCGCCTGTCCCCCCTCCCCCCTGCTGCCCAGCTTGTATCGCCCTTTGCGATCGTTCACAAACTTTCTCAAACAACAACCGTAAAAAGATACCCAGCACGGTTAATTTAATTTAAGCAATTTCATAATGCTGCTGTAAGCGCTTAATTCCCTGAAAATTAAGTAACGCACAACAGTGGTTAAGCAGTAAAAGTTGTCTGGTTTTAGGTTCTTTAGTGACTTGATAAGACAAAACTGAGAATAGTGCAAGACTGCATGCACACTATTGCTACGGTTGTAAATGTAGTAACAAAATATAAAGTGCCATCAAAAACATAACTTGTAAAAAAACCAAGTCTCGCAACTCAGTTCTTCTACCGTAAATAGTTGTGAGATCCATATAACACCAAGTCGGTTAATTTATCCAGTTCCTACTTAAGGGTCCTTCTGTCTTAAGTTATTATGTACCTTATTAGCTAACCTAACCACATCTTATAGTGACCATATCAATATTCAAAATATTTTATGTTTCAAATAAAAAGATTGACTTGGCCATCGCATGAAAATATCACATCTCCAAGGAGCGGAATTCTCATGGCAAAAATCAAATGTCACGAGGGATTGACCATTGTGTCTTATCGACTATTCCAGTTATCGATTTTTCGCATGTTACTGACTTTTAACATTATTCAGTAACACTAACCCTTTTTGATAAGCCACTAGCATCTCTTTATTAAAATAAATTACGTCACGTCACATTTGACATATTTGATGTCGCTTGAGTTTTCATAAGTATTATTTTATTAGGTTCCCGTGTTAACCAAAATGGTTAATCGTAAAAGAAAAACGATTAACAAATGGATAAAGTAATATCCTTCTCTTAATTTTCAATTATTCTCTTACGTCTCTTAGTTTAAATGGTGACACTGTAGAGAAAATAATGTCAATTCTTCGTTACTACAGACAAGATGAAAAAAATATAATAAATTAGTACAGATATATAGATTTTCAATTCTGTTATTTTGAATGAAGGTTAGTCTATCGTCAGTTACACTGTTTAACATTTCCGTTTCGGTTTTGTTTAAATTGTAACAAACACACATGTCTTTTTTTGGTTATAGTGTACTGCAGGACGCCTTCCCCATTACAACATTACCTAAAACATATCGTGCTAACTGACAATAACATCGATAAGACACAATGGTCAATCCCTCTTGACATTTGATTTTTGCAATGAAAATTCCGCTCCTTGCACATGTCACAAGTACATCACCGGCTGATAAGCAAAACTCACTAAAATTTCTGTCACCGCTCTTCAAAAAGTCGAATCTAGTTAGTAATTTCATACTGAGATACGAGCTTTGTTGTAAGTAGGTATTTGGTGCTTAGTGACTTTTGCTTGTCACCCGACGACATATTATATTAAATTAGATTGTTTTAGTGCGATTGCCAAGTCAATCTATTTATTTAAAACATAAAATATTAACCGACGTGGAATTACGAGCACGTTGCGAGACTTATTTTTTTACAAGTTATGTTTTTGATGGCATCTCATTTCTTTTTGTAGATAGTCCTACTTCTTCATACAACTTCACAAGACATGTCCCATTCTTGCTTTTTCATTCTATTTACCATTTAACAAAATACCTTTGAAAATAATTATGTCCAGGTACCTATCTACACAGTAGCGATATCCGTGAGTTCCAACCCCGACTCGCACCTCTTGCGTTATTCAAATTTCATGTACGAAATTTCATTTAAAATTTATCACGAGCTTAACGGTGAAGGACAACATCGTGAGAAAACTTGCACAAACCTGCGAAGCAATTCAATGGAGTGTGTGAAGTTCCCAATCCGCACTGGGCCCGCGTGGGAACTATGGCCCAAGCCCTCTGATTCTGAGAGGAGGCCTGTGCCGTATATAGGCTGGGATAATGACGATGATGATGATGACCTATCTACACCTATTATTCCATTACACTAGACATATTATACAGGTACACTGATTCATTCACTGCAGATGTAACTTTGTAATCCTATATATTTATATGCAATTACCAAGTTATTTATGCAGTTGGTGTATCTAGAAAACTGGACCAAAATTGCAAAATAGTTTTTCCTTGATTTTTACACTAAACACTAATTGTCACCGTAATTGTGTTGTGTAGAAGCCGTGGTGGCCTAGTGGTTTGACCTATCGCCTCTCAAGCAGAGGGTCGTGGGTTCAAACCCGGCTCGCACCTCTGAGTTTTTCGAAATTCATGTGCGGAATTACATTTGAAATTTACCACGAGCTTTGCGGTGAAGGAAAACATCGTACCTGCACTAACCTGCGAAGCAATTCAATGGTGCGTGTGAAGTTCCAATCCGCACTGGGCCCGCGTGGGAACTATGGCCCAAGCCCTCTTGTTCTGAGAGGAGGCCTGTGCCAGCAGTGGGACGCATATAGGCTGGGATGATGATGACTAATTGTATTCTAAATTTGAAGCTTTTATGTCTGCTAGAAGTGCCTTAGAGTTGATGATCGGTCCGTCAGTCAGTTATAATTGACTAGTTATAATTCTAAAACTACTGGTTCAAATTGAATGAAATTTGAAATGTACCGTGTATATACAGTACCTGCTTGGTTACTAAAAATTCAGGCTTCTAGTTTTATCCACAACGAAGTTATAGGGGGATCGAAAATGGCCTGAACTGCTTCGAAAAAAGGATGGTACGGCCGTGCCGCTTTTTTGCTCGACTTGGCGGGGGCACATCCATGCCCCCAGATAAGGACCGAACAATAATTGCGTTTCACTTTAGGTACCTTGTTATGTTTATTTTTATTTTATACATTCAAGCTTTTGTTGCCTGAGATACAGAATTTATAGTTAAGGTAAGGCGCATGCGTTACACAGATTGTTAGAATATTTTTCCTATTCGTTTTTTTTTTGTAACACATATTTTTTTAATCTTTTATCTAATCTTCATTGAAGTTGAGTCAAAGAAAAGGTTTAGTAGGTAGGCCTTTTTTACAAGTGTGTAAATCTAATTAATTTCTTATCACAGTTTTCGAGTTGTTGGTACAGATCCCTTAAAGAGATTCTGATGTTTAACCCACTAAAAAAAAATTTTAAATGCGAAAGATTGTAATTCTTTTCGTTAGTTTGTTTGTTACCTCTTCACATCTAAACCGCGGAACCGATTTAGATTTAATCGGTTTACAGATATTTTGAGTCCCGGGGAAGGACATAGGATAATTTATCTCGGGACATTGCATAGTTTAAAGAGTTTACTTTCACTCCTATTTTCCCGCAATATTATGTGCCCTAGAGTATTCACAAAAGCCACCATGTTACCATGAGTGCGTCCTTACACAATCAATTTACAGAAATACTAGCCGCTGAAACTTTATAAATGCCCTGTATTTAAACTAGATGCAGCAGTTCATTTGAGTCTTCTTTAATTACAATTCCTTATTCGCAGAACAGAGCCGTGCCGAGTTCCGAAACTATTCGAGCCACTAAATCCGGCTGCCAGTACTGGAGTATCTAAGAGCGCAACATGCATACCCATGTAAATTTCTAGGCGAGCAGCCCCCTCGTTAATCTGAGTCTTGTCACGGGGTACATCCCTTTCTTGGTAGACTCCCGTATTCGCCGACTAACGGCTTCTTGGCTCGAAATTGCCTTGCTCTATCTTAAATTTATCGATCTGTGCGGATCTTTAAATTCTCCGCTGGTTTTTCCCGCGTATGATTCGATTTCCGATTAGATGACTTTTAGTTTGACCTTTTTACGTTGTCTGTAGCGAGATAAAAGGTTTATATCGTAAGTTGTCTTGATGTTAAATGCACTTTTATGATTTTAAAAATATTTAGTAGTTTATGTACTTAAACAACTGTCTGTCCAACATATTTTTTTGTACGGTAACAAAATTTAAAAAAAAATCGGCTAAGTGCGATTTGGGCTCGCAAAATACAGAGCAAAAGTATATTATTAGACACATTAAAAAATTCAAACTGCCATTCTAGTTAAGGTACAACCGTTGACAGGCAAAATTACAAAGTTTAAATGTTTTCCTTAAAACTGATTCACGCTTGATGTGCTTTTATTCATCATCCTCATCAGCATCATCTCAGCTGTAGGACGTCCACTGTTGGACATAGACCTCCCCCATAGACCTCCACTCGCTTCGGTTGGTAGCGGCCTGCATCCACCGTGAACCCGCGGCTTTAACCAGGTCATCCGTCCATCTCGTTGGTGGACGTCCCACGCTGCACCCTGCTTTTATTAATTGTAGATATTCAATTTGTTTTTGTCTACTATCCTTCCGTTTTAATTTTTAAATTTGTATTATTTTTATGATTTGTTGTGTAGACAGACAGACAGATGAACAGCATAGCGACAGCAATGGGCTCCGTTTGTCACGCTTCGGGTACGGAATCATTACAGGTGAGAACTTATTTAAGTTCAAATTATATCATGACCATGATTTTGGGATCGCTGTAGTTGCTGAGAGGACTTTATTTAATTATTTATTTATTTTACAGACTATTGAGCGTCGCTACAGTATGAACTTCGTGACTATAAATAATCCTATCCTCTCACACTGGTTTGTATTCTGTTTATCTAAGTCTGAATGAAAAGTTTTTCATAATAATATGTTTTACATTTGAATAATGGAAAGTTCTGTTGTGACAAGAACTATTTTAACTTCCTGTAGTAATAGCCCAAATTATTGTACTCTACTCTTGTGTCGCTTCGATATATCAAACGGCTAATTTTTATCTACAAAAATGCATTTAGTTTCTAAAAATGCAAGGCTAACTGATAAAGATCGAACTGCGGACATTCACCAACATGGTCACGAGAGCGTGTCTTCCACGCATTGCCTGCGTGAACTTGGCATCCGAATGGTTATTCTATACTTAATCTAATCTCTGAAATACTGATAAAAAGTTATGTGAAGTAGCAGAAGAATTAGCGCATAAATTTATCACTCTTGCTCGACTACGTAATGAAATTTCCCTCACGTGTGCTTTTTATAATCACAATATACGTTGTACACGTTTGTGACAATTAGTAACTTGGTGTTTTTATTTTTCAATAATAAATTTTTCAATGCCGACTCCATTTTATGTAAGTAGTTAATATCTTGGCACCGGCCCTTCAAAAATATCTTTATTGTTTATTTTTCATCATAGACCTACATAGATACTGTAAAAACTCGGTTATATTTGTTTTATCTTACATCCTTCCTTACTATTATAAAGGGGAAAGTGAGTGTTTGTCTGTTACGCTTTCACGCCGTAACTACTGCACCGATTCCTATGAATTTTTGCATACGTCATATTAGAAGTCCAGACAAGCCGTCTATAGGGCTGGAGCACCCCAGTATCAGCTTCTTCCATTTGACCGCGTTCAATGTAGGGCTGCTATATAGATTTGCCGGCAACCGTGCACTCTCTGACCGGCTTGATCCTATGTTCAAAAGGAACAGCCAACATCATAAGAAACTTACAGATATGCCAAAATGTAACTCAATCAATATTTCAACTTTTTAGTGTGTTTCTTTCTACATACAACTCTTCAGAATAAGCAATTGTGCAATATGTTACCAATCGCAACTTATCGATATATGCATTTAGGTTACTTCCATAAAAATGGGAGTTTTAGTTTTAGGTATGGTTTATCAGTATCAGTGTCAGTTTCAAAACCGATTAAAAAAAACTTAAAAAAAACGGTTGATTCGTTCAAATTTTGTTTCATGTACTTAAATGACTTTAAGCATGCAGGGGCTTCCAAACTTTTTTAGTTTGCAGCACATTTACAGGTTTAGTAGGTATTTCATCATAGTGTTTTTAAAGGCAGGGAGCCTAGTTAGTTGTAATAGGGTACAAAAGCTAGCAACGGCGTGGTGATGATTTCTATCAGATTGACCAAGTTTTTGGGTTAACTGAAGCCCCATGCGGCACCCTTGGGTACTTACAACGACGCCCGTAGGCGTCGCGGCGCACCGTCTGGAAGTCATTGGGTTCATTGCTGGCATTTTTTTCGAACACCCGCCAAGTGCCGGACGTTACACTGTATCTCTTATGCATATTAATATTCAATTGACTTCCACCCATTTATTAATATTCAAAGCCCAGTTGTAGACATAGAAATAGAAGAAATAGAAATATATTTATTCGCTTTTCGCAAAAATACATTAACATGCAATTAAAACAAAAATATATAAAACAAGTTTTTGCGAAATCACAAAGCAGGGGTTAAGATCTGCAAGTTAATTTGTGCAAGTTGCATTGCATTGCGAGGTTGTAAAACGAACGAGTTTAAAATGAGCGATCGAGCGCCGTAATGTAATGTAACGTGCACGATTTTTCTCGCAAGTCTAAACTAGGCTTTAGCATCCATGTGTACATTAATTGTAATACAGTTACATTAATGAACTATCCATCGGTAGCGTTCCAGGCACTGAGTGAAAGTCAGCGAAACGTTTACATGCATTCAAGGCACTGAACGTGGTAATATCTCTAAAACTGGTCTATCACCACAAATTGCGAATATTTATAACATGCCAGTTGATATTGCTGCCATTATACATGAAGCCAGGATTCTGGGGCACGTAGCAGGAAGCCGTGAGTGGCGTGACGCGGTGTCACGCGGCTGTCTTAATCTCGTACGTCTGCGTCTTCGAGATCCATGCTTTCCTGGTATTTACGAGTAAATGTTTCACAAAACCGCTTTGTTGACCTATTTTTTTTGCTACCAAATAATGTCGGGTTTATCTAATAACTAGTAAGTATTTTTTCGTGATTCCATTTTGGTGGAATTCGCGTCGCGACTGCGGCAAGTGCACATGGTGTCCGTTACCCTGTGATTGGCACCTCTCAGACGTAAGTTAAAAGTCTGACGTCAGCTAATAAGAAGCGTGATTTTGACAAAATTAGACATTGCTGACATTGTAATAAGAATCACGGCACGCCTCATCGTGAATGATTCTACTTATAACATTGTACTCTAAGTGATATTTTTGTTACAGAATGCCTAGATGGAAACAATGAGCGTCCCAGAAGCCTATTACCTTCGGCATCGTCTATCTAATGTAAAAGGTTAAAAACTGGTTTCACCTATAAGTAATTATTTTTTTGCTTGATTTTGAAATCTCTATCCATACATTTATCAAACGTTATCACCAAGTAAGTGTTACTCTTAATTCAAGTTCATAGAACTTATCCAAAAATTAAGCGGCTTAGCTAAGTCAAAATTGGAGCTTCAATTTATTCTACGTTATGTAAATGCTTTGTTTAAATGTTTCTACTGTTCAATTTTAAGTGGTTCCATAGTATGCATTATTGCGGCAGAATAAGAAATATGTTATAAAAAAATCCTAAGATTATCTAGTTATCCACAAAACATGGCATCTATTTAGATTTTAATAACTTTGACGGCACAGTTGACAATTCCTCTTAATGTTTTGAATTGACTCCCATATTTAAATTTATGTTTTTTTAGCACTAGAAAACCATGTAGAAAATTTTCTTTGCAAAAATGATTCCCTATACCTACGTCTCTCCAATATCACCAGCCACACCGCTCTGAGACATCTTGCCGCCGCAACCCGGTTTTTAGGCAGCCAAATATACGTCATCGGTCAAAAACCGCGCGCGTTGTGGTCAACCGGTGCACCCATTCATTAGATGAACAAGATGCCACGCGAGCTAAAAGCGCAAGGTGCCTGGTAATGCTAAAAATATAGGTATTTACTTTCCCAACATAACAAACACGTAAGCGAATTAATATTAAGAGAAGTCTCTTCGTTCCATTCTCCATACAAACGTAGTCCCGGTCTCATTTGAAAACTAGGCAACAGAAATAGATTAAATTTTGTAAGTAAAGACTAGACGTAATTATATATGCCTGTGGTTTTTCAGATTTTCATATAAATGTGTGTAATATCAGAATTACAGGAGCTCAAAAGTCGACAAAAAAGATGTCAACTTTAGCACGAATGTTACAGACTAATAAAGCATTTTTACAAAAAATCGAAAAACCACATGCATAGAAAATATAATGAATATCTTGATCGTAAAATATTATTGATTTCTGAGCTATACTTTTAATATAATCTCATGCACCAATGAAATGTAATCTTTATTGAATCATCATTTCTTTTACTCGTTTTTTTAGCAGGTACAAGTTAACCGGGGAAATAATTACATGGCTTTTTAGCCATAGGCGCGTCACGTGACTTTTCTATTCGTCTAATAATTATTCCGTGGCTGTCACTCACAAACCTACAAAAAATAGTTACGTATACAAAAAACAGTAGGTAATTAGGTATGTTGTAAATTTCCAACGGATATGGAGCATCTGATAAGGGCTACGTAATACATCGTCGACTCTATCACCTTTACAGTTTTAAATAAAAAAGGCAATGCATTGGTGATTGATTATACCTATTTGTAAAGCTGTATATAAAATAAGGCAGCGAATATTATTCAAATAATTGTAGAGACTGAATGCTTATGGCAACAAGTCCTACTTCATTTGCCGATATCATCATTATAATAACTAAGGCGATACTCATTGACTCATCGTGTATGGTGTCGTTTTTGTCATCTTGCGAACCTAGTCTTCACTGTCAGAGCTTGAACGGTGTATTATAGTGACATGACGTTGTGTTTAGGGATAAATAGCAAACCAAAATGCTGCAGTTATGGTTTTTAATTAATTTTATCTGACCCACTTTATTTGACGTGGTGTTACTGTGTTTGATTTAGGTTGGTTTTATCGACACTTTGTCTGTCCAAACAAACCAGATGATCATAGAATAACGCTACTGCCACGCATTCTCACACCAAGTAGTAATAAAAAACCGGCCAAGTGCGAGTCGGACTCGCACACGAAGGGTTCCGTACCATTAACTATCTATCCAACATTAGACATTAGCAAAAAAGTAAAGTAAAGTAAACTTAAGTATTTATTTTATTCTGTTTTTAGTATTTGTTGCTGTAGGGGCCACAGTAATACATAAACTGTGAAAATTTCACGGACAGACAGACAGACAGACAGCGGAGTCGCAGTAAAAGGTTTCCGTTTTTGGCACCCTTTGGGGACGGATCCCTAATTAACTACGGCAATTTTCATACATCCAAGTGCATCCATAAATACAGCGGCAAACACGAAAAAAGTTCCCGTTACGAAACTGTACGTACGAATATACATTAAGCGCATAATTTCATCATACTAAGACTAACTATGTGATCTTTACCGTGGACGTACGCATCTGTACGTCACAATATCATTACGAAATTATAACAGTGCCGTAATATGATACTTTAGTGTCGATATTCATTGATGAGCGCGTACCGGCGCGGGCCGGTCGTTTGTGAGAGCACCAATTATCGTCTATCAGCGGAACCAAAGATTACGCGCTTGCGCTGATCGAAGGAAACAACTGTGTATTCAACTGAAATAAACTATTGTTTCGCGTACATTGTGATGCGTCTAAGGTCAGTATTTATAGTCCACATAACAAATGTAACTTGTGAATTGTTTAAGAGCTACGTTATTGGTTTAATATTAACAACCAATAAAATAAACAATGAGTAATAAATTGGCTGTGATTGACACGTTTTACTGTGATACAACTAGGAAATACAAACTTCGGGAAACTCTTACAAGAATTACTTAAACTTGATAAATTTTTGCAATTTAAAAACCGGCCTGTGGTTATGTGCAAATCAGAAAACACACAAATAGTTTCGTTCCAAAGCATCGAAAAAAAAACAATTTTATGGGGATGCCCTGTCATTTAAAATTTATTTTTGTTGTTGTTATAGCGGCCATGGAAATTTTATAGTATATAGGTAGACTCATAATCATTGTTAATAACGAGCATAAAC